>NC_142604.1:21782908-22095532 GCF_041222555.1 Hakea prostrata
TTACTCGCAGTCCAAACCTTAATGTGCTCAGGGTTTCAGCCCTGTATCTGTATTCAGCAAGGATGACAATTTCAAGCAAATTAATAAAAGGTGTGAAAGGGGGAAAAATCTTCTTGTGTATCAGGTCAGCAACATTATGGGTCATTTTCTAGTCCATCTGGATCTGGTACCACTGTTAAATATATAATGCTCCGGAACCCCATTATCTGAAAGTCGTTCAGCAGAATATTTTTTGTAGAATCTGAAGCATGGTACAATGCAGATAAAAAGAACGACAGGATTTGGGAAAGTTTTCCTCATCTTGGCCTAAGGAGAAGAGCTTTATTTATACTTGTGTTTTAATGTACAAGTGTTTTAATGTACAAGTGATACAAGTAGCGTATGGATAACCGAATACTTGTGTTTTATTTTGTGGTAAAACACACACACACACACACACACACATATATATACCAAAAACCTCTTCTTGCATGCTTCTAAACTGCATTGATTCAACATTGACTGGAAAGAACCCATCATTTCAAACATTTTTTGTTGCAAATCCATCCATTGTACTAGATTTGGTGTGGAAGTGGGAGTGACTCCCTGAGAAGGGAGCTCAGCAGGCAGCTCAGCAAATTTTACTGACGCTCTTGTTCTACAAGGGCCTGTGTATCTTTTGAAGTCCATCCTCTTTGCTAGCCTCATTCTTCTAAGCAATGGGGGTTTTCTTGAGATTTAGGTCTACGATCTCCTGAATTTTCTCCAGCCATCATTTTTTTTTCAAGAGTTTTTTGAAGGAAAAGCTATTAATGGCTCTTTGTTAGCATTTCCCATAGACGGCGCCAAATGTTGTCATAAATATATTCTGGGAGCTCATTGGTTCGTTCCTAATCCAGATCTGGTTCTTGAAGTCAAAACAATGGTTAGAGTGGGCTGCCTCTAGGGATGGGGAGTCACATCTAATGATTAAGCTAGTTTATGTAAGAGAATCAGAGTTTTCCTCATGAAGGGATGTTTACTCAATCTCGAACCTTTGGCAAGGAACAATTTCATAGAACAGTGCAACAAAGACCTATCAAAGTACAAGAAGATATTGAGATTGTTCGATAGTAGAAAAGAAACAAAAATAATACATCATGTACAAATAATTTTTAAATTTAGTTATTTTAAACAATGTTTTGCCGATTTAGTGAGTTACATGAAAAAATGTTCTTTTTTTTTATTATATTTTTTTTTTTGTCTTATATATTTTAGATGTAGAGATCCAGAAAAAAGGAAAAAAATAGTTTCAAAATTTGTTTTTTTTTTTGAGGGGGGATACAAAAGGTTTTTGTTGGTGGAGGCATGAAAACTTTGAATTTAATTGTAAAAAACCAATTTGTTCTTGAATTTTACAAAGACTAAACCCCCTCTGTTTCCATATGCTTATTCAAATTACTCATATTAAAATGCATATTAAACACGTAAAATACAATTGCAATACACGACTTATTGGGCTGAAGTATCGGAGACATAGTCCTTGCCATATGGATTGATTAATTATCATACGTATTCGCACTCAAGTTTTTACTAACTATGATTGGTTCTTTCTCTTTGTATTGATACCACAAGCGCTACTAAGGTAACTGAATCACTTTCCACCCTCACATTTTTCAATTGTAACTCCTTAGTCCTTTCCATACTTTTTAAGATTGCATAATTTTTGCGCCATAGTTTTGTATGTAGCCCAAAGAATACCCAAAATGAATCAACCACTCCTATGTTTGCATCTCGTATTATTCCACCAACACCTCAATTGCTTGGTTTTCCCAATGAAGTTACTATCCAAGTTTAATATATGTCAACCTATAGTGCATTCCAAAAAATTTCCTCCAATTGAGGCTGTCTAGTTGGTCTAGTTTGTAGACCAATTCATTTTGTAATTAACAAATTCCCTTTGGCTTATGCACCTATTTAACTTTCCTGAAGTATTTTGAGGCTTCTTTCTTTGACCTTAGTTATCATGGAAGCGGAACCTAAACTTAGAACCATTTTGAAGGAGGAGAGACTCAAAGAATGCACCAATCTTTGAATTTCGAATAGGATAATTGGAGAAGCAACTTTAATGATGCACACTGATCACTTTCCCTTCGGATCCTATGTGTTCTTGTATATTGATAAAAGCATTTTGAAAATTTTAACTTACTTATATCAACACATAACTTTGATTTTTTGATAGTAGGAAGGGTTACTGATATATTTTTGTTTTTTTTAGTAGAAAAGTCATTTATTGAGGAGAAATTGAGGCTACAGGGAAAGATTCAGTGAGCCACGGAGTGGAAAACGGCCAAACAATGGGTACCTCAACCGACTGAGTGGATTCCAATCCCGACGATGTTATGGGGCTCAAATCCCTCATGGAAGTTAAGATTAAAGCAGGCAAGGTTGACTTGATGATGGTGGTGGGGAGTTCAGTGATGCCGGAGTTGAAGAGGGAGAGTGTAAAATGAGATTGGAGGCATTGGTGCAGGTGGTGAGTCGGAGTCGCCAGAGGTGAAGAGGGAGACCGCAAACACCCAAAACAGGAGAGAGAATGAAGTGGCTAAGACTTAGAATAATCGTAGCCAGAAGATTAGAATCCAACACGTGTCCACGATCTAACGGCCAACAGGAGGGAACAGTACCATGTCAGAACTGGAGCGGATAAAAATCCCTAAGGCTGCGTTTGTTTGCAAAGGTGGGGTGGGAAAAAAAAAACATGTGGGTCCCATGTGTAGTGGGGTGAGGAGAAAGGAAATGAAAGGGTTTTGTGGAAAAGTGATAGGGGTGGATCCCACTTTTTACTTTTTCCAATTTTCCCACAAAGTTCCACCAAATATGTGGGGTTTAAAAATAGAATAGGGTGGGAAAGTTGGGTTGCCACGTCAGCAGACAAGGAAACTTGTCTCCCACTTTCCCACCCCAGACAACCAAACAATGTACTATTTTGGGATTTAAAGGAAAAGTAAGAAATCTACACTTTTTTCAAGAATTTTCCCACCCCTTTTTTTCCACCCCACCTTTATTCCAGCAAACAAACGCAGCCTAAATTTGTGGGGGTTTTAAAATGACTTGGAATGAAAAAATTGGGATGTCACATCACCAGATGAATCTTTCACTTTCCCACCTTAAACAACCAAACAATTTATAATTTTGGGATTTAAGAGAAAAATAAAAAATCTACATTTTTTTCAAGAATTTTCCATCCTTTTTTACCCACCTCTTTTTTCTCATTTCACCTTTATTCCAGCAAACAAATGTAGCCTAAGAAGTTTTGAATTTAGTTGCAGGAGAAATAGCAATGTGAAACCGTGAAAAGATAGAATGTGAGACCTGCTTCTGGTGTTGTGGATCGGAAAAGAAATAAGATTCTATTCAAAAGGGTGGCAGTAGTAGTTCTAATAATTGATAAGGCAAGTCATGCGTTTTTTGGTCAAGGATTTTTTTAATTTAAATTCTTGAGATTTTAATGAGTGCACACGCGAGTTACATGGAGCTTAGTGATATTCTCTTGGCCGTCCAAAATTATAGATACGTCTTAAAGGTTAGTAGAATTATTTAGCTGTTAATTGTTGAGTCAAAATGACTATTTTACAGATGGTTGACAAATTACATATAAACCTCTTAGAATTGTAATCTATCAAGTTAGAATTTATTTAAAAAATAATTCTTCTATACTCAAATTTGTGAGTAGAAGATGTATATTAATATGATTTGAATTACAATATATTTGAATTTGAATTACAACTTGTTTACGATCAAAGTCTACAACTTCTTCATACTTTAACTATAACTCAAACTCTTCCTCATCGGTTGAAGATAAGATCAATCGAAGATAGAGTTAGTTACAGCGGATGTAAATTTAAATTTGAATTCAGAGACTTATCATTTAAACTCCCCTGCAAGGTCATTGGTTGAGAACAGACAGTGAGCTTAAATTATAAAATTTTGAATCTTGGAGTAGATAAGCCTTTTGTGAGAATGTCTGCGATTTGGTCTCCTGTGGGAACGAATAGGATTGAAAGATTTTTTTTGTGGCAACTTGTTCACGAACAAAATGAAAGTCAATCTCGATGTATTTGTGTCACGACCCTAATTTTCACATGCTTAGTGGGACCCACATTATGGACATTCAACTAGGGCAGTTCCTCTCATTATCAATCTGTTTATAATCAGTAAAGCAAAATGCTAACTAAACATTTTCAGGGGCAAAAACAGACAACCCGTTTGACAGTTTGACTTATAAACATATGTGTACAGTTTAAAGTCCTGTTACATTTATATTTGACCTTACAACAATATCTAGTTAAGTACATACATACATGCATTCTCAAAAGAATATATATATATCCATAGTCCAGTTAAATAAATATCAGTTGCAAAAAAAAAAAAAAAAAAAAAAAAAAGTTTTCATTCTTCCACTTTAAAACATTGTTAGGTGGCAACACCTTTGCCCTTATCATGTATATGAGGACTTGTCAACATTTACAATAGTGAGCTTTGTGGCCCAGTAAGCAATATAGACAACCATGTAAGTAAGTCAGATAATTCATTATGCATCAATTATCACATCAAAGTCATATAACATCATGCATTCTAATTTTTTTATATTTATTTTCATTGTCCTTTTTCATTATTAAACCAGACTTAAGTGCTAGAGAGCACCATCAGTCTAAACCACACAAGTGGCATCAGTCTCAGTCTCAGTCTTAGAGGTTCTCATTAAGAGATTTCATTTTCAGTCTTTTGGCACAAGGCCAGGTGTTCTCTACAGAAGGCCATCATAAGTCTAGTATATCTTTTCACTTTTCAGTCTTGCTTTATACCCTCCCATTTTTGGGTACATTAAGTACCAGGAGTTGCAGAAGCCATTAACATTTTATTCTTTTAATTTTTCAGTCTGGCTTCATGTTCTCCCATTTAGGTACATTAAGTACCAGGAGTTACAGAAGCCGCTTCATGCCCTCCCATTTGGGTACACTAAGTACCAGGACTTATAGAAACCATTACATTTTATTTTTTCCTTTATTCTTATTATTTCCTTTCTTTTCTTTTCACTTTTCAATCTTGCTTCATGCCCTCCCATTTGGGCTGCACTAAGTACCAGGACTTACAGAAACCATTTCATGCCCTCCCATTTGGGTACGTTAAGTACCAGTTCACACTTTTGGGCATCCTTTGCTGCATTTGTTTTATAGAATTAGTTAAAGTTGTTTCGGTCTTTGATGGGTATTTGCTCCCTTCAATTGTTGCAACTGAAATATTAATAGAAGTTTCCCACTTCATTGCATTCCTTCAATATGAAGATACAACAAATTAACAAATGGATATGAATGCAAAGATTCTCGGTTGAAGGGCTATTCATCTCAGCTCTATTTAATAGTAACAAAAAGCTGTAATTTACATATATCTAGCTTAAGGATTGGTAGTATATGACTGGAGTGTGAACTGGTTTAATTGCATATGAAGTGTGAACTGGTTTAATTGCAACTATTGGATGGAAAGATTGAAACGGAATCAGTCCATTTACAAAAGGTGTGATTCCTCTTCATATGGATCGTTGCAATTAAACCTAAAAGTCTCCACGTGTTGGGATGGAGGGGGTGCAAAGTGTAGTGGGATGGAGGCTCGAACAGTCAAACATAAAATCTCCACGTATGCTCCTACCCTGTGCTGAAAGCATGTCCACATATTTGACAATTTGATTTGATTCCTCGGAATTTAATTACATTACATGTTTTTCAGACCAAAACCTAGTGCACTCCAAATTCCTTTTGTTTTTTTCATTCTATAGTGAAGAACTCAATTCTTCTAAACATTTTTTTTTTTGAACTACATATAAAACGCAACCTTATTATTGTTCGGACTGCCTGGGTAACCCATATGCATATTATGATCATTAGTATTCTTTTTGGGTAACCTCTCCACCCACCTTGTCCATAAGACCATCCTTCTATAATCATATGAGTATAGGTTTCATATTGTCCTAATTATTCATATGGATTACCTCTCCATCCAACTTGTCTGTCTAACCATCCTTTTATACTTATATGAATATAGGTCCTACATTACCTTATTTGATAATTTCATCGTGAAGTTGAAGTTAGAGAACTTTAATGAATTGGCTTACTTATAAAAAGACCAACGCCTCACAGTAGATGTTAAGAATTCAAATCTCCTTAAGGTCATGGATAAAACCTCTTAATATACTTAAATTATAGGTAAAAACTATCCTGAGAATGTGAAGCCATGCATAAGTTGGCCTGGATAAAGCTCAATCCGAAAAGAAAAAAGCAAAAAATTCAACTGCGGGAATGACTGAAACACAAGAAGAGCCACCAATTTTTTAATTTTTTTTTGGGGTGAAAGAAGAGGCATTTTTTTTTGGGAACAGAGAAACTGTAACTTTAATGCAATTTTAAACTAAATATTGGTTGATCCATAATGAAAGAAGAGCCATCATCCCTCTTTAGCTAGAAGTCGCCCTAGAAGACACCCAATAAGATAATGCGTATATGGACCTATCTCCTATCCAATACAATATGGAAATAACATAAGATTTTTATTTTTCAAATTTAAAAGAAGAAGAAAAAAAAGAAAGTTCTAAATTCACGGCCAACACCAACTATTAAAAGGATTAAACCAACTTAACACCAACTCTGTCCGAGCCAACTTTTGTCCTCTGACAAAGTTGATAGTTGTATCATGCGTAGAAAAAATGAGCGACATTTTGTCCGAGTCATATCTTTTGCCTCCATCAAAGCTGTAGGTATAGTAGGTTGAAACAGTTACTGTATCCCAATCTTCAAGCTGAGTAGCGATTGGTTTCCAATCACTTTTAGATATCTTGAACATCCAGATAAACCATTCCCCACAGGAAACGCGAGCTACTTTGTCATGCTTCCATGTCAAATTCTTTGAATTATTAAACACTTCAACATGGAATATATGGAGTAACCCGTGGGATGGTTTAAAGGTGCTGCATATAATCATCCCTTCTTGTTGTGGTTGACGTTGAAAGCCAAATCAACCATAAACTTTATTCCCAGGAAGAAAGATGTCACAAATCTCACCGTCTTCAAATTCTTTACATATATCCTGTCCATGAGACCAAATCAGACGATCTTCTTTATATAAATTAAGAGATCAAATAATTTGTTTTTTTAACTTCTCAAGGGATAGCTAGAAAGCTAGTGTGAGTAAACAAACCTGAAAGATTCTCTTCTTCATAGGACTTTCCAATTTTTGGCAATCTCGCAAGTCTATAAATGTTGCAGACTTCAAACCCTCTAAGCCCTCGATTTCAGTCACCTCCTTACATCCTTCAAGGTCTAACTTCCGTAATTGCTTCAGGTTTGACAAATGTGGTAATCTTTCCAAGTTGTAGCAATTCCATAGCGTAAGAGACCACAAACTTGACGGAAGCATTGGAAGGCTCTTAAATTTGTTGGAATCAAGACTTAACTGATTCAATGACTCCAACAAGTGAAGCTCCCCAAGACCACCATCAGCCATATCATCATCTGTGAAATCGTGATCGTGTCGCTAACCAATCAAAAATAAAATCCTATACTAATCTAGCAAGCAGAAAGTACGGGGTCGAACTATGGGGAACTAAAAGGCTAAATTACTAAGATTGAATTTAACAAAACTAAATTTAAACTAAATCTATTAATTAATGCAAAAACTTAAACTATGAATATGTGAAGATCTTTGGGATTTCGAATCCCCAATGCTTTTCCCTAACCGATATAACTCTACACTTCAAAGTAAATTAGGGATGGTCTTCCTAGATATGCCCTATCTTCGCAAGACTATCGTCCTTCGCGGAAGCTTGGCACGCTTAGTTCGCTGAGCTATAGAACATCTTTGGCCAAACTCAAACACAATCAACTAGAAGAGATAGAACAATCAAATTAATGAAATAAGCATGGTTCATCTACATCCCAAAGAAAAGGAACTAGCTACTCATTATCATAAAGTTCATAAGAAAAATAAAGATGAAACATAGGGGGAGAGAGAGAGAGAGAGAGAGAGAGAGAGAGAGAGAGAGAGAGAGATGTGGTCTTCTTCTTCAGCAATGAGAGAGATCAGAGCCACATTCGCTGTCTTCCTCTTTGTGGTTGGCTTCTCTTTTATGTCTCCTGCACACAATGAATCCCCTCTCTTTACCCGTCGATTTGACCTTTATTCTTTCGGAATTTGGAAAAACTCAAAACTGGAACGTTGTAGATATTTTCAATATTGTTTCATAGCATCTTGAATCATTGAAATCCAAGCTCATTTGAGAGAGATATGCCCAAAATACTGAAGGTAGGTCTATTTACCCGATTTTCAGATTTATTACCAATTTTGTTCCTTAGACCTCCACCTATTTCCAATTTGGCTAAGATCTCACTTTTCATGATTTCTTGAGCAGCAAGATTGAATGCCATGATTTAAAATCCACCAATATCTAATATATTTGCCAACTTTACTCCATATTATCTCTAATATCCAAAATCTCCTTATTCATGCAAAATACACAAAAATACTCAATTAGATCTCTTTAATTAAATAAGTATGGAGAATTAAATCAAATAAATAATGGTAAATGCATGCTTATCAAATACCCTCACACTTGAGTGTTTGCTAGTCCTGAGCAAAACAAAAAAAATAAAACTAATACAGAAAATAAAGAAAGAAAAACCTAACTCACTTTCGTAGGAATCACGGTTGCACTTAGCATGTGCAACAAGCCTTTAAACCCCTAGGTTACCCTAGTGGACAAGTTGTGTCTCGTGAGTGTTTGCAGAGAATATACACACAAAATTCTTAAGTGCTCTTCTAATTATTCTGGCAGTAGTAAGAGTAGAAAGTTAGATTCCAAGACAAAGACACGCCACTAAAGATTAAAGGGAATATAGGCACCCCCACACTTAAGCTCTTACACCCTCTCTTGAGTCTAGCTCTAGGCAAACAATTCAATCGAGAAGTCTCTTCTTATCTTCAGTCTACCAGTTCACCCTCAGATAAGACTAAACTATGTACCAAATAATACCAAGAACTCAAGATCTAAGCAATATTGACCTTCTTAGACATTTCACCTTTATAAGCACATTAATTCACTTCTTTCTTTAATGGTCACAGTTCTAGTCCGTGCAATGTCTTGCCTCTTAAGCTTTCTAGATGGCCTATGTAACGAGTGTTGGGTCAGCCGCTCTCAAGCCAGATGGCCTTAAGGGACTAGGTGTAGAATACCCCTCGAACTTACTTACTCAAGCCAACTAGGCTACAGGCCAAGACTGGACCAAAGACACCCCAACTGTTTGACGCGAGGCACGATGTTGGTGACACCGAGACCCGGTTACTAAGAAGGAGGTCTAACCTTTAAACTTCAGCATTTTTTTTTTTTCCCCTTTTTCTTTTTTCACATTATACTTCAATTCACTTCACATTTAAATAGTCTAAAATCGGTCTCAACTTGTCACCATAAGCACAAGGCAATACAAGATAACTAGATGGTCAAACCTTTTGGACTACCTGGAATTCCTATTTTCCGATTCAACCTCGGTCTCAAAATGTAAAACCCATTACTATTCTCTCAAGAGGGTGTTCATTACATCAGATGGGATTTCTAAAACACTTAAACTCTCATTTTGTATCTAAGCAAGGAATTAAAACATTTATCTTACCAAAGCCAGAAAAAATTGGGCACTTTTTATTTTTGTGACAATGCTCTACCAACTATCAACAAGTCTTACTCGAGTTGACACCCCCCCCCACTTAAATTATGCAATGACCTCAATGCATGCAAAAAAAATAATAGAAGCAAATAGAGGAAAGAGTGTACCCAATGTTTGAAATCATGATAAAGCACGCAACAGTAAAACCTAACAACAAACAAAGAAAAGAGAAGAAAAAGAACAAGAAATAATATCTATACAAATGGGTTGCCTCCCATTAAGCGCTAAGTTTAGTGTCTTCAGCCAGACTCAGTAAGAAGCAGCCAATGGAGGTGGAGGCTCAAATCTAAATGTGAATGGTGACTGCTCCAAAGAAGTGGAAGAGTCCAACAATGTGTTGACTTTCTCAATATTTAGGTTAGATTCCCCAAATGGCAAGCAATGTTGTAGGGGATCATCAATAAGCATGTTTGGAATATAATCAACCACTACCTCATCAATAAAGTTAATTGCAAAGCACTCTTCACCCCTATTTGGGCTTAATGATTCATTCTTTCTAGAATCTTGAATTGAGGACTCAAGAGCTTCAGGGAGGGGGGCTTTAGGAGTGTAAGATTTAGGAGTAGAACCCTCTACAATCGGAATGTGCAACCCCTTACAAGGAAATTGATGGGGAATACTCACAGGTGGTGTTTATTTTCTAGGCTTGTGTGCATCATTGCCAGTCTCATGTGTCAAATCAACCTCTTCTTGACTCTCAAGATCAATGGGCAATGGTTTAGGAGTAGGCAAAGGTGCATAATATTCCTTCCCACTGTGTGTCACAACCGAGACTGCTTGGACTTGTTCTTTCCTAGACCCAATTTGATGATTAGGGTTACCTATTGGTTGACTAGGTAACTGACCAACCTCCCTCCTACTGATGGCATCAGCTAGTTGACCAAGTTGAGTTTCCAATTTGTTAATGGATTGAGAATGGGAATGCAACAATTGAGTGTTTTGCTCTAAGCCACTAAGTGCTTTTAGTACCTTATCCTCAAATGATGAATTATGTGAGGGTTGTGAAGATGATGGTTGCTCATTCCTATAGGCATTTTGGTGCATATTAAATGGAGGTGGCCTATAAGGTATTTGATTAGAGGGATTGGGCATTGAGTTTCGCCATGAAAAATTGGGGTGGTTTCGCCATCCTGGGTTGTAGGCATTGGAATATGGATCATTCCCCAATTTAGAGACTTCTTGGGCCAAATGTGCATGCTCCTTAACAAACTCAGGGTATTGTGTAGCCAAATAGCAGTCAGTGACATGATTGGATAGGCTAGAACATAAAGCACATGCTTCAATCTGATTAGGTGGAGAGAAACTTGTAGGAAGTGGAGATGGGGTTTGTTGTCCTAATGACAAGAGATGGTCCAATTTCTTTGATAGCAAGTCAACCTTAGTGCTCATCTCAATAGTAGGATTGATCTCATAGAGACCGCTCCTCTTTGGTTGCCCAATGGATGGAATCTCAGTCCTAGCTATTGAAGCATGGTGTTGGGAGTTTTCACTAAGGGTCTCAAAAAGTTCCCATGCCTCATTCTCATTCTTGTGCATGAAAGTCCCACCACAAGAAGAATCAACCATTTTCCTATGTCGGTCTCTAAGGCCATCATAAAAGCATTGAACCAATTGCCATTTAGGAATAGCATGGTGGGGGCACTTTCTAAGTAATTCTTTTAGTCTTTCCCAAGCCTCATGAAATTGTTCTCCTTCTTGTTGGGAGAAACTCGTTATCGCTCTCCTAATGCTATTGGTTGCCAATGGGGAAGAACATTTTAAGGAACTCCTGTTGCATTTCTACCCAAGTGGAAATTTTAACATTGTCCAAAAAATAAAGCCAATGCTTAGCTTTATCTTTAAGGGAGAATGGAAAAAGAAGTAATCTTAAAGCATCAACTGAGAGGTTTTGAATTTTAACTGTGGAGGACACCTCTAAAAACTCATCTAAGTGCTTATAAGGCTCTTCATTGGCAAGTCCGTAAAAAGATGGTAGCATTTGAATCACACTAGATTTGATCTCATATTGAGCCGCCTCTATGTTAGGCAACTTAATACAAGAAACCGGAGTATATATTGTAGGAATGAAATGCTCACTCAAGGGCCTCATTGGAGGCTCATAGTTTGCCATGGTTCTTTGCCTTCTAAGGTTGGCCAAAGTCTCTTCTAACTCTAAGTCAAGTGGAGTCAACTCAAGGTTTAGGGACCGACGACCATGCATACACACAGAAAAATAAAAAAAAGAATAAGCTAAATAAGTAAAATTAAAAGAAAATAACTATAGCAAAAGGGAGAGTTTAGGACGTACCTAAAGCGCAATCCACGTGATCTTTCGAACAAAAGTTACACATGTGGGATCTGAGGGATGGGGATTTTTAAAAATTAACCTAAACAACCCAACTAATGCAAATATTACAACTGAAAAGTCCTAAATACAATTATATCTAAGAAAGAAAAGATAACAACCTAAACTAATTATCGAATCGCTACTCTTGCAGTTACCTACAAAACAAAAGAAAAAGAGATTGGTTAAATAAGCAAAGAAAAATAAAAAATAAAAAACACTAAAATTACTCTAAAAATTATGCCTAATTGACAAAAATCAATCCTAGCAACCGTGCTTTGGTTCCCCGGCAACGGCGCCAAAATTTGATCGTGTCGCTAACCAATCAAAAATAAAATCCTATACTAATCTAGCAAGCAAAAAGTACGGGGTCGAACTATGGGGAACTAAAAGGCTAAGTTACTAAGATTGAATTTAACAAAACTAAATTTAAACTAAATCTATTAACTAATGAAAAACGTTAACTGTGAATATGTGAAGATCTTTGGGATTTCGAATCCCCAATGCTTTTCCCTAACCGATATAACTCTATACTTCAAAGTAAATTAGGGATGGTCTTCCTAGATATGCCCTATCTTCGCAAAACTATCGTCCTTCGCGGAAACTTGGCACGCTTAGTTCGCTGAGCTATAGAACATCTTTGGCCAAACTCAAACACAATCAACTAGAAGATATAGAACAATCAAATTAAAGAAATAAGCATGGTTCATCTACATCCCAAAGAAAAGGAACTAGCTACTCATTATCATAAAGTTCATAAGAAAAATAAAGATGAAACATAGGGGGAGAGAGAGAGAGAGAGAGAGAGAGAGAAGAGAGAGAAGAGAGAGAGAGAGAGAGAGAGAGAGAGAGAGAGAGAGAGAGAGAGAGAGAGAGATATGTGGTCTTCTTCTTCAGCAATGAGAGAGATTAGAGCCGCATTCGCCGTCTTCCTCTCTGTGGTTGGCTTCTCTTTTATGTCTCCTGCACACAATGAATCCCCTCTCTTTACCCGTCGATTTGACCTTTATTCTTTCGGAATTTGGAAAAACTCAAAACTGGAAAGTTGTAGATATTTTCAATATCGTTTCAATATCGCAACTTGACAAAATAAGAATTCTTAAACATTTCAATTTCCCGAATCCCTTTGGCAAATTTCCAAGCATGTTGCAACAATTAAGATTAAGTTCTTCAAGCGATTCTAATTCGTTGATACAACGTGGATAATTTGTTAAATTGGTGCTCTCGGATAGATCCAATTCCACGAGTTTCTTCAGACAATGAATGGATTCATGGACTTCGACCAAGTTGCGGCACCCTGAGAAAAGCAATCTCTCAAGATTCTAGAGTCCAGAGAAATCTGGCATATGGGATAGCTCAAAAGAGTTGCTAACGTCGAGGACCTTCAGCATTTTAAACCCTGGAAGATAAGACAAACGTAGTTTCCACCAATTGCATATCGTAAAATTCACTAAAAAAATATAACAAAAAATCATCAAACTTAATTTTGCATACCATGGTTCCCTCCCAAACTTTAATAAGATTGCTCCCAAACATCACAAGAATAACGAGGTCCCGCAAATGAAAATTATCTGGTATATATTCCAAAGGAAAATTATCCCAAACAAGCAAAACTAAGTTTTTGAACAAAATAACTTCTTCTTGATCAGATTCTTCCCAATGTATAGTGGTTTCCCGTCCATAAATCCACCGAAGGTCAACTAGAAGAAATCTTAGATTTGGCATTTTGGAAAAACCTCTGATCAGTCCATGAAAATCCTCATGCGCTTCACATGATAACCAAAAGCTTTCAACGTTAGTTGTTCTCTGACAAAAAAGATAAAAAAAGAAAAAGAAATCATCATGTATTATGATAAGAGATGCAGTTGTATGTGTTAGCAGTACTTACAATGAAGTTTCTCAATATATCAATGGCTTCATCAGTATTCCACACTCTACTACGCAATCCGGGATTCTTGATAGACTCATTACGAACAATTTCCCTACCCATGTCTCTAATTAAATCATGCATACATATTTTGTTAAATTCAATTGTTACCAAAGACCTCTCTTTGAGAATTTTAATTGCAGCTGCTCCACTTGGATAGCAAGCATCCAGAATTGTAATTGCATTGTCTTTTTCCCATCCATTGAAAAAACATGCAATATCTAGAAATATGCTCTAATCAAACTCATCTAATAGATCATAACTTATTTTAAGTTTTTTCAAGACATCACCATCAGGTATCACTTTTAGTTTCTCCAGTAGATAGTCCCACTTAGCTGAACTTCGTTGGTATAGAGACGAACCCAAAGTCACGAGAGCTAATGGGAAGCCTCCCGCATAATATACTGCTGCTTTTGAGAGCTGCTCATAGCCTTCTAAGGGATGATCTTGTTTGAAGGCATGGTGGCAAAAAAGTCGAAGAGACTCATTTACATCCATTGTCTCAACTCTATATTTATATTTTTCATCTATTCCCAACTCAATTAACAGATGTTCATCTCGAGTGGTCAAGATGATTCGACTTCCTGGACAAATCCTATCAAAACAACCAACCAATTTATCCAAATGTATCATCTTGACCACATCATCAAAAACAATGAGAACGAAAAGAGATTACTAAATCAGAAGGCTGCAACTGTAAAGCAGCATGAATTAGCCAAAAGATTTGATGAATAAGACTTACCCATCTGCAAACTTTTGTTGATCCCACCCTGACAAATTCGCAGCTTCTGTGAGAGCATCCCTCCACCTCTTCACCCTCTCCTCGTCATTCTGAAACGCTCTTCGTGTCTCATAAATGCCTAAGAATAAGCGTTTCTTTGTTTCCTAACATCCGAAGGATCGATCTTGTAGAAAACAGGGAGAACCTTTTCTATTTGGCAGTGTCTTTTGCAATCGAGGATCTTCAGCAACTCACCAAGGCACCAGGTGGAAGAAGCATAATTCTGAGAGAAGACGATAATGACAACCCTAGAATCTTGGATGGCTGCCATCAGTTCTGAAGAAATCCTCTCCTCTGTTTAGCTCTTCTTCGTCTCTGAAAGTCTGAATATGTTAGAACCAAAAGATCAGAGGCACAGTATAGATAGACCAATAACAGAATCAAGGAGAAACGAATATATAAAGTATAGCTTATGTCAAAATCACTTACCCGAATATAGTAGAATAAGCGAAAGGAAAACCAGCACGAACTGGAACATGGTGAGTTGAGGTGTACGAATAGTACTTTTCCTTAAGGTATTTGAACGCCCCTTTTTATGCTGTTGGGTTTGACCTTGACGTTCTCACCTCCAAAATACAACAACTCCTAGATCTGAAGGCAGCACTCCAACATAATCTACTTGCAAAGGAGACCCGAAGGTAATACGCAACACAGGAATGAAGAAAACAAAAAATGGAATTTTTCTAACACTAGATTTTCGAATTTCTGTTTTTCACCAAAAACCGAGTGATCCTTTGTTCAGAGCTTAACCTCTATTTATAGGCTCATATGGACACCTTCAGAGAGCTACATATGTCAGTAAGGTCACCTGCAAAGAGTTGTGATTGTATGATCAGTCACCTCCCTACTGCAAAACCCAAAACCGGGTTTTCTAGATCCAATATATATATAATCATATAATAATTAGCTCCATCCGATGTGGGACTAAACACATATGGTAATCTAAATCACCTAATATACATCCAGAAGAGTCCTATAGAGTAAGAATAAACAAGAGTCCTAAAACAAAACTAGAGAGATAGAGTTTTAATGATTTTGAAACTTATCTAAATAGTATATTATATTATATTATTATTTTCTTTTAAAACAAAATCCAACAGAATACCTTCTCGAACCAGTGCGTTAAAGAGGTGATCAGTGAAATTGGTACGAGTGTCCTCCCCGGAAAAACTCTAGAACACATCATACTTCCACTGGCCGGAGGAAGACGAGGCTCTGCTGGACAAGGCTCCGGAGCTAGAGACATTAAGCGAAAGATTAGAAGTCGACGAGGCTCCAGAGCTCATGTTGGCCTCCATGGAGACATTTTGCGAAAGATCAGAAGTCCACGAGGCTCCGAAGCTCATCTTGGCTCAGATGGCGGAGAAATAGATAGTGTTTGAATATAAAATTCAAGTTTAGTGTCTAGATGAAGGGAATTTGTTTGTAATGAAATTATTATTCTAATAATCAAATGCATTGATTATAAAAATTATATAGGAAAGTAGAAGGAAGCACATTATTCTAATAATCAAATGTGTCCATCATGAAAATGATATAAGAAAGTAGGAGGAAGTACATGTATTGTATGGGACAATGATATCAAATATAAATAATAATATATGTCAATTGAAAAAGTGTTAGTATATAATAAGTTGTCCTCGTTAATTGTGAATGATTAATAATTTTTATTGTGATTAAAATTAAAATAACCAACGGGGTTGGTTCAAGTGGTAAGCAGCTTGGTCCGCTTAAGCAAAGTTCGGATATCGAAACTTTGTGGATGCAAAAAATTCCCGCTGGGAGACTCACCCACCACAGCCAGGTGTGCGACCTGGGTCGAACACCGGATTAGTTAGGGTAAAGCCTTAGAAACCGGGGTTGAAAACCCAAAAAAAAAATTAAAATATTCCATGACAGATCACTTCCAAATGAAATTGTGTATTCTAATGAAACTTGGCCTTGCTCTTTCCTTGTGAAATGTGTCAGGCAAACAAAGGAAGAAATAGAACAAATTTTCTTTTAATATACTTTTTTAATAAACAAAGAATTATCCCATGTTTCTTTTCTTGCACTCTTCTCTCTCCCTCTTTTCCCCATTTTTCCCTTTTTTCCTGATTTGATTTGGTTTTGGATAAAATGGTGAAACCTGGCTATGGTGGGTGAGTCTCCTAGCGGAGATTTTTTACATTCACAAGTATTCGATACCGAAACCTTGCTTAAGCAAACCAAGCTACTTACCACTTGGACCAACCCCCGTTGGTTAATGATTGGATTTATTTAAATAATTGATCAATCGAGGTTTTATTTATTTATTTTAAATGATAAGATGTTGGATTTATTTAAATAATTGATCAATCGAGGTTTTATTTATTTATTTATTTTAAATGATAAGATCTTCCATATGTGGTTTTTTATTTTATATTATTATTTTTTGTCAATTATACCTGTACGTGAAAAATATATCAGAACTCACTTGCACATGACCTAGCTAGGAAGGCTCAGTCGGTTGAGGTGCCCACTGTTTGGCCGCTCTCCACTCCTTGGCTCACTAAATCTTTCCCTATAGCCTCAATTTCTCCTCAATAAATGATTTTTCTATTAAAAAAATGAAAATATATCAGTAACCTTTCCTACTATCAAAAAATCAAAGTTATGTGTTGATATAAGTAAGTTAAATTTTTCAAAAACCTTTTTATCAATATACAAGAACACAAAGGATCCGAAGGGAAAGTGATCAGCGTGCATCATTAAAGTTGCTTCTCCAATTATCCTATTCAAAGCTCCAAGATTGGTACATTCTTTGACTCTACTACTTCAAAATGATTCTAAATTTAGGTTACCACTTCCATGATAATTAACTAAGGTCAAAGAAAGAAGCCTCAAAATAGTTCATGAAAGTTAAACAAGTGCATAAGCCAAAGGGAATTGTTAATTACAAAATGAATTGGTCTACAAAATATACCAACTAGAAAGCCTCAATTGGAGGAAATATTTTGGAATGCACTATAGGTTGGCATAAATTAAACTTGGATGGTAACTCAATTGGGAAAACCAAGCAATAGAGGTGTTGGTGGAATAATACGAGATGCAAACATAGGAGTGGTTGATTCATTTTGGGTATTCTTTGGGTTACATACAAAACTATGGCGCAAAAATTATGCAATCTTAAAAAGTTTGGAAAGGACTAGGGAACTACAATTGAAAAATGTGAGTGTGGAAAGTGATTCAGCTACCTTAGTAGCTTGTGGTATCAATACAAAGAGAAAGAACCCATCATGGTTAGTAAAAACTTGAGTGCGAATACGTATGATAATTAATCGATCCATATGGCAAGGACTATGTCTCCGATTATTCGGCCCAGTAAGTCGTGTATTGAAATTGTATTTTACGTGTTTAATATGCATTTTAATATGAGTCATTTGAATTAAGTATGGGGAAAGAGAGGGGGTTTTGCCTTTGTAAAATTCAAGAGCAAATTGGTTTTTTACAATTAAATTCAAAGTTTTCATGACTCCATAAACAAAAACCTTTTGTATCCCCCCTAAAAAAAGCAAATTTTGAAACTACTTTTTTTCTTTTTTTTGGATCTCTACATCGAAAATATATAAGACATAAAAAATAAAAAAAAAAACATTTGTCATGTAACTCACTAAATCGGCAAAACATTGTTTAAAATATTAAATTTAAAAATTATTTGTACATGATGTATTATTTTTGTTTCTTTTCTACTATCGAACAATCTCAATATCTTCTTGTACTTTGATAGGTCTTTGTTGCAATGTTCTACGAAATTGTTCATTGCCAAAGGTTCGAGATTGAGTAAACATCCCTTCATGAGGAAAACTCTGGTTCTCTTACATGAACTAACTTAATCATTAGATGTAACTCCCCATCCTTAGGGGCAGCCCACTCTTACCATTGTTTTGACTTCAGGAACCAGATCTGGACTAGGAACGAACCAAGGAGCTCCCAGAATACATTTACGACAACATTTGGCGCCGTCTATGGGAAATGCTAACAAAGAGCCATTAATAGCTTTTCCTTCAAAACACTCTTGAAAAAAAAAAGATGGCTGGAGAAAATTCAGGAGATCATAGATCTAAATCTCAGGAAAACCACCATTGCTAAGAAGAATGGGGCTAGCCAAAGAGGATGGACCTCAAAAGATACATAGGCTCTTGTAGAACAAGAGCGTCAGTAAAATTTGCTGAGCTACCTGCTGAGCTCCCTCCTCAGGGAGTCACTCCCACTTCCACTCCAAATCCAGTACAGTGGATGGATTTGCAACTAAAAATATTTGAAATGATGGGTTCCTTCCGGTCAATGTTGAACCAATGCAGTTTAGAAGCATGCAAGAAGAGGTTTTTTAGTCTCCATGGATGTTTTTGGTAAATATATCTATATATGTTTTACCACGAAATAAAATCCTTTTAACATGAGAAGTGTGAGGATAAATGGTTTAGAGTTAAGGGTATTTTTCGGTACGATGTGCCTATATTCGTTTTGTTACGAATGTTTTACCATGAAACAAAACACAAGTATTCGGTTATCCATACACTACTTGTATCACTTGTACATTAAAACACAAGTATAAATAAAGCTCTTCTCCTTAGGCCAAGATGAGGAAAACTTTCCCAAATCCTGTCGTTCTTTTTATCTGCATTATACCATGCTTCAGATTCTACAAAAAATATTCTGCTGAACGACTTTCAGATAATGGGGATCCGCAGCATTATATATTTAACAGCAGTACCAGATCCAGATGGACTAGAAAATGACCCATAATGTTGCTAACCTGATACACAAGAAGATTTTTGGCTCGTAATGCAGTATGAAATTTTGAATCCGGATCTTCTCCCCGTAACACCCCCCCCCCCCCCCCCCCCCCCCCCACACCTCCCCCCCCCCCCCCCGGAAAAGTTTTTTTTTTTTTTAAATTTTTTTTTACCACCCCCCCCCCCCCATATATATATAAAAGAGGCCGCGACCGACCGGCCCCCCCCCCACCCGAATCTACCAATACCTTGTTTAATCCTACTCCCACCCCCCCCCCCCCCCCCTTCTTTCAATTCCTTTTTTTTTTTTTTTAAAAACACTTGTTTTTCTTTGAAGGGGGCGGGGTGGCTTGTGATAGTTTTTATTACCCCGGATCAAACATGTCAAATCATCGAGAAAATATTAAGTGCGGAAATTTACCTGAATCCATAAGATTTATAAAATATTCAATTTGGATCGTTGATCTGAATCCCCGAGATTGAATGATGATCGTTGATCTTCCAAGCCTTGAATGCAAGCCCTCCTTTTTAAAAGATCTTTGATCTTTCTATTCTCTCTCTAATGACGGGAGTTTAAAGAGAAAAAGCAATGCAATTGGCTTGGGGACCATGACCCTTTTTATACTACTCAATATTGAGCAGTTTCAATTACTAACTTAACCCATCATAAAGTTTAGTAATTATATTGATTTCATAAACTTAACTTGCATTTTGTCTCTACACATAAGAGGCCACACTTTACGATGCTTTATAACTAACTGATAACTTTAATATGTTATGTTATAAGATAGCATAAATACACATTAATTTAGTTAATATATTGCCCATAAATTAGATTTTACTCTAACAATCTCCCACTTGGGCAATATATTTAAGTTTATAAATGAATATTATACCTTATGAGCTCATTAATTTTGCTATCAAAACATTATGCATCTTAACAACCTTTCCTTTAATTATATAGACATAGGACCAAGGCAATCTTTATCACTTATATGTCGTGATTAGACCCATCAATGATCACATATATCTATACAACTATGGTGAAGATCAAGTGTGGATGTGTAGCATGAAAATATCATGTTATGTGATTTAACATGCCTATTTCCAACTGGTCCACCTAAAACCTTAGTGAGATCAAACTACACATAAATCAGAGTGAAAATAAACTGAATACTTTACTGCAAAGAAACAACTTTTAAAATACCAAAAAACCGAAATCATACTAAAACATGTCTATAACGAAAGAAACCATCCAAAGTTACATACTCCCACTAAAATTGAACATCCTCAAGTGAAATCACACCCATGCAAGCAATGTGCTCATGAAACACTTTGGGTGGTAATGCTTTAGTAAGCGGATCCGCAATCATGGAGTTTGTACCGATATGTTCTATAGACACATGTCCACTCTGAACTCTTTCTTTAACAACTAGGAACTTGATGTCTATAAACTTCGACTTTGTCGAGCTCCTATTGTTGTTAGAATATAATACTGCTGATTTATTGTCACAAAATATCTTTAGTGGTCTTTTAATGCCATCTATAATGCGCAGCCCAGTGACAAAATTCCGCAGCCATATCCCGTGATTGGATGCTTCATAACAAGCTATAAATTCCGCTGCCATTGTGGAAGAGGCAATAAGAGACTGTTTAGCACTCTTCCAGGAGATAGCGCCTCCAGCGAGCAGGTAAATATAGCCTGAAGTGGATTTCATACTATCTTGGCATCCGGCAAAATCAGAGTCAGTATACCCAACGATCTCAATCTGATCCGATCTCCGATACGTGAGCATATAGTCCTTTGTTCTTTGTAAATATCTCATGACTCGCTTGGCTGCCTTCCAGTGATCCTTTCCAGGATTACATAAGTATCTACCTAACATGCCAACAATATACGCAATATCTGGAGGCGTACAAACCTGAGCATACATTAGACTCCCTACTGCCGATGCATAAGGAATCTTCTGCATTTCTATTTTCTCAAAATCATTCTTGGGACACTGTTTGAGACTAAGTTTGTCTCCCTTAGCAACAGGAATATTACCTGGTTTGCAGTCTTGCATGCCAAACCTTCTAAGTACATTTTCAATATATCTCTTTTGTGATAAACCAAGGACACCCCGAGGACGATCTCGGTGAACTTGTATACCTAACACAAAAGAGGCATCACCAAGATCTTTCATTTCAAAATTGTTTGAGAAAAATCTCTTGGTTTCATGCAACATACTTGTATCATTGATGGCAAGCAATATGTCATCCACATACAAAACCAGGAAGATGTATTTACTCCCACTGAACTTATGGTATATGCATTCATCGACTATATTCATCTCAAACCCGTGTGAGATGATTACCTGATGAAATTTAAAATACCATTGACGAGAAGCTTGCTTAAGTCCATAGATGGATTTCTTTAACTTGCAAACCATCTTCTTCGCATCTCCAGATACAAAATTTTCTGGTTGCACCATATAGATTGTCTCATCAATGTACCCATTGAGAAACGCAGTCTTAACATCCATCTGATGAAGCTCAAGATCAAAGTGTGCCACAAGTGCCATTATTGTTCTAAAAGAGTCCTTCGTTGAAACTGGAGAGAAAGTCTCTTTATAATCGATGCCTTCTATCTGTGTAAAGCCTTTAGCAACAAGACGTGCTTTGTACCTCTCCACATTGCCTCTCGAATCCCTTTTGGTTTTAAATATCCATTTGCAACTAATGGGTTTCGCATCTATAGGCAATGGGACAAGATCCCAAACGTTATTGTCCTTCATTGACTTCATCTCATCATTCATGGCATCGATCCACTTTTGAGCTTTAGAACTTCCCATGGCTTGACGGAAGTTGATTGGATCATCTTCCACCGCACCAATGTCATACTCATGTTCTTGGAGAAATATGATGTAATCATTTGGCACTGCACTTCTCCTCTCTCTAGTGGATCTCCTTGGTGGCACAGGTTCTTGAGGTGGTGGAGGTTGTTCTTCTGGAATGAGAGGCTCTTGGATATTGTCTTGATTTTGGTCTGCTTCTTGAACAATGTCGAGAACAGGACCCTGATCAATGTCAATAGCAGTTGTAGGAATTTCAACGTATTCCTCTTCTTCTTCAAAGACAAAATCCCCAACCTTATCTCCCCTCGCAACCTCAACATCCTCAAAGAACCGGGCATTTCCCGTTTCAAAAATTGTCTTAGTAGTGGGATCGTAAAATTTATAACCCCTAGACCTTTCAGAGTATCCAACAAAATAGCAACTTACTGTTCTTGAATCCAATTTACTTTCATTAGGCCTATAAGGCCTTGCCTCAGCTGGACATCCCCAAATGTGTAGATGCTTCAAGCTAGGCTTCTTACCTGTCCATAGCTCATAAGGGGTTTTGGCAGTTGCTTTAGTCGGAACCCTATTAAGGATATATGTTGCAGTCTTAAGTGCTTCTCCCCAGAGTGATTTAGGTAAGGTAGAATGACTAATCATACTCCTTACCATGTCTTTAAGCGTTCTATTTCGCCTCTCAGCAACACCATTCATAGTGGGTGAACCCGGCATAGTGTACTGTGGGACAATACCGCATTCCTCTAGGAACTTAGCAAATGGTCCTGGACGTTGTTCACCTGAACCGTCATACCTGCCGTAGTATTCACCACCACGATCAGATCTGACATTTTTAATCCTTTTACTTTGTTGGTTTTCAACCTCAGCTTTGAAACTTTTGAACACATCCAAAGACTGTGCTTTTTCATGAATGAGATATAGATAGCCATATCTGGAAAAATCGTCTATGAACGTTATAAAATATTGTTGACCATTCCGAGTGGCTACAGGGAATGGCCCACAAATATCCGTATGTATTAGTTCCAAGACATCTAAAGTTCTATTGGCTTCAAATCTCCTTTTATTGATTTGTTTCCCCTTAATACAATTAACACAAATGTGAAAATCTGTAAAATCTAGGGGTGCAAGAATTTCATCTGACACAAGTCTCTCAATTCTCCGTTTGGAGATGTGATCTAATCTCTTGTGCCAAAGCGAAGCTGAATCCTCACTGGTTAATTTTCTTTTAGTACCTTGTGTAGTTAACTGTAGGGATTCATTAAATGAAGCAACTAATTCAATTAAATAAAGATTATCATGGCCTGATAGAGAACCAAAACCAACCAATTTTGAATCATGAAACAAATTAAATTTCCCATTCCCAAATGAACAAGAATAACCAAATTTGTCCAAAGTAGAAATAGAAATCAAATTTCGTCTAAACGATGGTACAATAAACGTTTCATCAAGATCCAAATAGTATCCAGTTTTTAACAATAATCTAAATTTTCCTATTGCCTCAACTTGAACCATCTTGCCATCGCCTACATAGATGTATCTTTCACCATCATTTGGCTTTCGGCAACTCAGGCAACCCTGCATAGACACACTAATATGAGTTGTTGCACCGGAATCTATCCACCATGTGTGTCGTGGTACCGAAGTTAAATTAACCTCATAACAAACCAAATTAAGAAGCATACCTTTCTTAGCACGCCATGCGTGATAGTTAGTGCAATGCTTCTTTTGATGACCTTCAGCTCCACAAAAGAAGCAACCTTTACCGTCTGGTGCCTTTTGTTGTTTCTTATTAGGTACTCTATTTGCAACCTTATTATCCTTCTTCCTTTTCTTCCCTTTGTCCTTGGAAATACTAGTCAAATGAGCACTTTCTGTCTTCTCTTGCATCAACCTTTCCTCTTCTTGTACACAATGAGAGATGAGCTCATTAAGAGACCAAGTCTCCTTTTGACAATTGTAGCTCACTTTAAATTGACTGAATTGTGTGGGAAGAGATATAAGAACTAAATGCACTAACAAATCTTCAGAGAGATCAAGCTTAAGTGCTCGTAATTTAGAAGCAAGATGAGACATTTCCATGATGTACTCCCTAATGTTTCCTTTGCTTTTATACCTCATTGAGATTAGGTTTGCCAAGAGTGTACTTGTTTCAACCTTTTCATTTTTGGCAAACCTCTGCTCAATATCTTTAAGGAACTCCTTGGCTGTAGTTATTTTTTCTGAAATTGTGCCCCTAAATGCTTCGGGAATGGCCTTCTTCATGATCATTAGACACATGCGATTTGACCTCTCCCACCTTTCCTTGTTCCTTTTTTCATCAGAGGAACTTTCATTTGTAAGAGGTGCTGGAGGGTCTTCCCTTAATGCAAGGTCAATATCCATGACTCCGAGAACTATGTAGAGGTTCTCTTGCCATGATTTGAAGTTAGAACCATTCAACATAGGAATAGAATTAATGTTGGCTGATATATTAGAAGCAGAACCCATAGCTGAAATAGAGAATATAACAATTCAAATAAACATGCTCACAAATAATAATAACTTTAATCTATAAATTCAAATAAGAGTAACCCATCACAAGATATCGGACGTTCCATTAATATTTAGTCTTTGGACAAAAATATTAACTTACGATTGATATCTTGGCGTGATAATCAAACACAGATAATAAAGAACACGTCGAATCAATAAATATTCCTTTGGGCTGATTTATCAATCACTTGTAAAACTGAATAATTGTCACATGCTTATTACCACAAACGTGTATGCAATTCTATTGAATATTAATCTTCCTTTGGGCGGATTAATATTCACATAAGTTACATGCACATAACTATTTGTAATTTGGAATTAATTTCCACAAAGAGGTCACTTTGGCGACATATTGTTTCAACCGATTTATTCCAAAATACATATACTAATATTTGAATTATAAATTATACGAAAATTCAAATACTTAA
This sequence comes from Hakea prostrata, assembly GCF_041222555.1. Classification (NCBI taxonomy): domain Eukaryota; kingdom Viridiplantae; phylum Streptophyta; class Magnoliopsida; order Proteales; family Proteaceae; genus Hakea; species Hakea prostrata. The sequence continues at coordinate 21,808,219 of NC_142604.1, forward strand.
TCCATAATGAATTTTCAAATGAAAATAACATTAACTAACTAGGAAATGTACTTTCATAATTAATTAATCACTTAAATAACTATATTAATTGACATGAATAAAGGGAACAAAATAATAACATATTAACCATAATAATGAAAAACAATCATTTGAATATCATAAATGTGTAGCCAACAAGAAAATTAGTAATTCACGAATAGATTTCGTTTCTGAATAAACCCCCCTTTTTTTTTTTTTTTTTTTTAATATCCCTAATTCTCAAATCACATTCTCATATGATCTTAATCCCAATGATTCAACATGAAATGGCTCTGATACCACTTGATAGAATCTTAATTAACCCAGGATCAAACATGTCAAATCATCGAGAAAATATTAAGTGCGGAAATTTACCTGAATCCATAAGATTTATAAAATATTCAATTTGGATCGTTGATCTGAATCCCCGAGATTGAATGATGATCGTTGATCTTCCAAGCCTTGAATGCAAGCCCTCCTTTTTAAAAGATCTTTGATCTTTCTATTCTCTCTCTAATGACGGGAATTTAAAGAGAAAAAACAATGCAATTGGCTTGGGGACCATGACCCTTTTTATACTACTCAATATTGAGCAGTTTCAATTACTAACTTAACCCATCATAAAGTTTAGTAATTATATTGATTTCATAAACTTAACTTGCATTTTGTCTCTACACATAGGAGGCCACACTTTACAATGCTTTATAACTAACTGATAACTTTAATATGTTATGTTATAAGATAGCATAAATACACATTAATTTAGTTAATATATTGCCCATAAATTAGATTTTACTTTTGTGGGGCGTGGGTTTTTTTTTTTTCTTCCCCCCCCCCCCCTCCCCCCCCCCCCCCCAAACCACCACCCCCCAAACAAAATAATCCATATCCCACAAAAAAACACTTATTTTTTTTTTTTTTTTTTTTTTTTTTTTTTTTTTTTTTTTTGTTTTTTTGGGGGGGGGGGGGGTGGTAGGAAGGGGGAATTTGATGGAGAGAGGGCCAAACGAGCGTAAAAAGAGGGTATTTTCCCCCTCCTCCCCCTTTTTTAATTTATTTGAAAGAATTTTTCTTTCTTGGTGAATTGAGGACAGAAAGGTTAGGAAGAGGGGGGGAAGGAAAAACAAAATTTCCCCAAAAAAAAAGAAAAAACAAGGGGGAGGTGGTTATTATTTTGGGAAGCGCGTTCCTCCAATGAAAAGTTTGAGCGATTTATATTTCCCAGACTAGCTGGACAATGTGCATAGTTCCTCTAATGACAAATCAAGAGGGCTACTTGACAATGAAGATTGCATCCAATCATCTTTCTTGGAGGAAAACTTTGATCCTTATGTTTCAAGTGACCATGACACGAACAGATTTCCAGAAGAAAGTAAAACTGAAGATAACCATTTGAGAAAGTCTGACAAAGAACTGTCTACTGATGAAAATGATGAAAGTAAGGGGAAATTTCTTGCTTGCTCGGACACTTCTAGTATCATTAACTCTGCCATCAGAAGTGGCCTTTCAATCAAACCATGCCAATGGTCTCCGGTCCTTGAAGGCCCAGCCTTGTCTGAGTCACCTAAAATTGCTGGTACCTTAAAGAAAAGCATAGCCACCTCATCAAATCTTGGAACCAGTCAAAGTCGTAGTTCAGAGAATTCTACAATCAACCCGGAGGTCCTAAGACAGTCACTTAAAGCAAGTGATCATAATAACTCCTCTTTGTGGTCAAGCAAAATATTCATCGACTCCACAAAGTCCTTGGCTGCTAGCTTTCACAGGGACTTGCAGATTATTGACTGTCATCAGAGAAACTCAACATCAAATAAATCTTCAGTTGCCTTGTCCTTTGAACACTTGTCACCGAAGCCATATCCAGCAGTGGAAAAAGCTGATGCTGGAGTTCAAGCATCACCAAAACTGCAAATATCAGAAGCACAAGATAATTCTTCTTTGCTGTGTATGTTTTGCAAAAGAAGTAGATTTGGCCTAAGGCCAGGATAGCTTCAACTAGTGCAGTGTGCCGGTCAATGAAGGTGGGCCTCCTGAGGGCTTGACAGTCCAAGTTGTTGGATTATGAAAAACCCATCGAATAGAACAATCAACAAATAAGAGAAAAGAAGAACACAAGAATTTACGTAGAAAACCCTTAAAGGGAAAAAACCACGGGCAAGAGAGAAAACTCCACTATAGATAAATAAATATACAAGAAGGAAGATTTTGAGATGAATTACATGTGGAAGGGGAGGCATCTTTTATAGCCTCTCCCCATCCTACCTTCTCCCACATCTACTCGAACTGAGATTAAAACTCTCAACAAACTCCCACTTCTTTATGATGTGGGATAACAACTCCTACTTCTACTAGATGTGGGACTAAGACTATACAACACAAGTGCCTAATGTAATTGACTTCACACATGTAATTCATCTCAAATTGGGAATGGGGAGGATATATGCAGTTATTTGGTGCAGAGTTTTGCTTCAAGTCTTGATCTCCTTGGACTTTGTTAGGATGCTGAAAAGCTTTTGGAGGAAGCAAAAACGAGAGAAAAGGATCTTACAAGTCTTTGTGCAAAACAAGCAGCTAAAATTGAACAGCTAAATTATCTGGTGAGAGAAACTCTCATCCACCACAATAACTACTTGTTCCATCTGTACCAGGTTGTGCATGTTAGTCAAAATAAGAAATTCTGCAGGTTGAGCAGTACAGACAGGAGAGTAATAACAATTCCATTCCACAACGAAGTCAGGAGATTAAAACTAGTCAGGTTAAAGCATTGGCAAATGGAGATTTACCAGTTAAGGAAGACAGATCTGGGAAATCATCATTAGAAGATACTGTTGGGTTCGGCCATGGCCCATGACCCATGTGAGCCCCATGTGTTTAAGTGTCAAAGCAATAGGGTTTTTGAAGCTGCAGCCGCATAACACAGGAGAGAGAAAGGAAAAATCGAGAAATAGAGTGAGAGAGAGCCGAAGCAGGAGAAGAAAATAAAGAGGGATATTTTTCTAGTTTCTTCGGCAAATTCGACGGTGATACATTGCCGGAATGAAGTGAGATTTGAAGGGAATGGTCGTGGCACCTAGCTCTTCGTATCCAACGGTCAGAATATTATTCTACCACAGTTCTCGGGAAGCCTCTCTGGTGACTTCTCTCCATTCTCACTGATTTCCATTTCTTTGATGATGTGGTTGTGATTTTGTGTTCCTCTAGTGTTACATAGAGATGAAATATTTATTGTATGCCTATTATTAGTGATAGTGGAAGTTTGGGTGGACTCCGATAACAGTCCCGTGGTTTTTTCCCTTGCGAGTTTTTTAACGTTAAAAATTCATGTGTGTCTGTGGTGGTTTGTGTGTTAAATGTTTGATCTATTACAGCTATGTTTGTTTCTTTAATTTACACTAGCATATTGTTTAGCCCCATCAAACAACCAAAGTAAGACTCTCTTAAGCATTTTCAAGTGAGTCCATCGACAAACAGTCCAGCTCTAATCCATTGTCAGGATCAGTCCAAATGAGAGAAAGTGTAAATACTCAAGATAAGATTGAGGAAAAACTTCAGAAGGAAAGGCAAAGGTGGACAGAGAAGGAAAGTGAGTGGATTTCTTTTACCGATGAATTGAGAACAACCTTGAATCAAACCATCAACATGCAGAGAAGCTGGAGGCAAAATTGAGACTGGAGAAGAATTGCACAATGGAATTGGATGATGTAATAAACAGGGTCGTACTTGGCCATGCTAAGATTATTGAACACTATGTAGAGCTGCAAGAGAAATATAATGACTTGTTTGATAAACACAAGAAAATCATGAAAGGGATTGCTAAGGTGAAAAATGCAGCTGCAAAAGCAGGACGCAAGTGTAAGGGGTCCCGTTCAAGGTTTAAAGTATCGGTATCGAGTATCGTATCGATTAGATGATTTTAAGAGAAGTATCGTCCTGTATCGAGTATTGTATCACTCTAGCTAATGTATTTTAATGTAATTCAACGGAGAGACGTATCAAGATGTATCATATCGATTGGGTCAAATATGGATACATATCAACTAGTATCATATGGTATCGTGGGATACTTTAAACCTTGGTCCCGTTTCATCAAATCACTTGCTGCGGAGCTCTCAATCTTGAGAGTAGAGAGGGAATACTTGAAGAAAGAGAACACAGGTCTTAGGATTCAACTTAAAGACACTGCAGAAGCAGTTCATGCAGCTGGGGAACTCCTTGTAAGGTTGACAGAGGCAGAGAAAGCTGTGTCAGAAGCAGAAGTAAGCATACATGTAACTTATTATTATGAAACCCCATTTCTTAATTAAATTTAGAGTATGATGAGGTTTTAAACTAATGAAAGTGACAACTTTTTCATGAGTGCAGGAGAACTACACAATAGCTCAACAAGAGATTGAGAAGTTGAAGAAGCAAATGGAGAAACAGAAAACAAAGCATAAGATAGAGATGGTGAGAATGAAACAATATCTCGCTATAGTGAAGAACTCAATTCTTCTAATTTTTTTTTAATAAATTACATATAAAACACAACCTTACTATTGATCAGATTGCTTGGGTAACCCATATGCATATTATGATCATCAGTATTTTTTTTGAGTAACCTCTCTGCCCACCTTGTCTGTAAGACCATCCTTCTATAATCATATGAGTGTAGGTCTCATACTGTCCTAATTATTCATATGAATTACCTCTCCATCCAACTTGTCTGTCGAACCATCCTTTTATACTTATATGAATGTAAGTCCTATAGTACCTTATATGAATGTAGGTCCTACATTAACTTATTTGATAACCTCATTGTGAATTTTAAGTTAGGGAACTTCAATGAATTGGCTCAATTAGTAAAAACGACCAACAACTCATAGTAGAGGTTAAGAATTCAAATCTCCTTAAGGTCGTGGATAAAACTTGTTGGTATATTTAAATTATATGTAAAAGCTATCTTGAGAATGTTGTGAAGCCATGCATGAGTTGGCCTGGATAAAAATCAATTCGAAAAGTTAAAAAAAAATGAAAAATTTTAACTAAGGGAATGACCAAGACACTAGAAGAGCTACCAATTTTTCTTTTTTTGAGTGAAAGAAGAGCCTCTATTTGGTAACAGAGAAACCGTAACTTTCATGAAATATTAAACTAAATATTAGTTGATCCATGATAAAAGAGGAGCCATCATCCCTCTTTAGCTAGAAGTTGTGCTAGAAGACACCCAATAAGATAATCCATGTATGGACCTATCCCCTTTCCAATCCAACATCAAAACAACAAAAGATTTTTATTTTTTGAATTTACAAAAAGGAAAATAAAAAATGAAAAAAAAAATAAAAATGAAAAGAAAGTTCTCAATTCATAGCTAACACCAACCATAATTGAATGGATGAATCCTCAGAACCAACTTGATGCCAACCTTTGTCTTTTGACTATTGTATTATCTACAGAAAAGATAAGCGAGATTTTGTCCGAGACATATCTTTTCATCCCCATGCAAAAGTAGGCTGAAGCAATTACTTTAACCCAGTCTTCAATTTGAGCAGCGGTTTTTTTACAAGCACTACTAGGTATCTTGACCATCCAAATAAACTCTTTCCCATAGGGAATGGGCATTTCCTTTTTACGGGTCCATGTAAGATTCTTTCGCCTATTAGAAAATCTAACATGGAATTTACCGGTAGATGACGTCAACGCATGGAATGGTTCAAAGGTGCTGCATACAATCAGCCCTTCTTGTTGTTGCTGCATCTCCATGTTAGGAAGTTGAAAGCCAAACCAATCAGAAACCTCACTCCCAGGAAGAAAGATGTCACAGATCTCACCGTCTCCAAATTCTTTACATATATCCTGTCCATGAGACTAAATCAGATCATGTTCTTTATATAAATTAAGAGATTAGAAAATTTGTATTTCTTTTTTCTTTTTCTTTTCAAGGGATAGAAAGCTAGTGTGAGTAAACAAACAAACCTGAAAGATTCTCTTCTGCATAGAACTTTCCAATTTTTTGCAATGCCGCAAGTCTATAAATGTTGCAGACTTCAAACCCTCTAAGCCCTGAATTTCTGTCACGTTTTTACATTCTTTAAGATTTAACTCCTGTAATTGCTTCAAGTTTGACAGATGCGGTAATCTTTCCAAGCTATAGCAACTTTTTATGTCAAGATACTGCAAACTTGACGGAAGCATTGGAAGGCTCTTTAATAATCTGTTGGAGTTCAGATCTAAGAACTTTAATGACTCCAACAAGTGAAGCTCTCCAAGACCATCACTAGCCATATCATTGCCTATGAAATTGCAACTTGCCAAATTAAGCGTTCTTAAACGTTTCAATTTCCCGAATCCCTTAGGCAAATTCACAAGCTCTTTGCAACGATCAAGATCAAGTATTTCAAGCGATTCCAATCCGTTGATACCGCGTGGAAGATTTGTTAAATTGGTGCAGCCGGCTAGATTCAATTCCACAAGTTTCTTCAGACAGTGAATAGATTCATGGACTTCGACCAAGCTATGGCACTCTGAGAGAAGCAATCTCTCAAGATCCCGGAGTCCAGAGAAATCCAGTGTATGGGTTAACTTAGAAGAGTGGCTAACGTCGAGGACCTTCAGCATTTTTAGATCCTGGAAGATAAGACATACGTAATTTTCATCAATTGCATATCATAAAATATACTAAAAAAGTCTAATAAAAAATCGGCAAACTTAATTTCGCATACCTTGGTCCCCTCCCAAACTTTAATAAGACTGCTCTTACGCATTTGAAGACGAACGAGTTTCCCCAGATGAAAATTATCTGGTATATATTTCAAAGGACAACCATCCCAAATAAGCCAAACTAAGTTTTTGAACAAAATAACTTCCTCTTGATGAGATTTTTTCCAATTTATAGCATTTCCTCTTGCATCACCCGACCAATAGCGAACTTCAAGAAATCTTAGATTTGGCATTCTGGAAAAACCTCTGATCACTCCCCAAAAATCCTCATGCGCGCTAAATGATAAGCGAAAGCCTTCAACCTTACTTGTTCCCTGACAAAAAAAGATAATTTATTAAATAACAAAAATAAAAAAAAGAAAGAAGAAAGAAATCATCGTGCAGTTGTATGTGTTAGTAGTACTTACAGTGAGGTTTGTCAGTATATCAAGGGCTTCATCAATATCCCACACTCTACTATGCTCTCCCGGATTCTTGATAGACTCATTGCGAACAATTTCCCTGCCCATGTCTCTAATTAGATCATGCATACGTATATAGCCTGATTTATCAATAGTTACCAAAGACCTCTCTTCGAGAATTTTAATTGCAGCTGCTCCGCTCGGATAGCAAGCATCTAAAATGTCTCTTATGCAGGATTCGAACTCTCCAACAAAAAAACATGAGATATCAAGGAATATGCGCTGATCAAGCTCATCTAATAGTTCATAACTTATTCTAAGTTTTTTGAAGACATCAGCATCGGGTATCACTTTTAGTTTCTCCAATTGATATACCCACTCAGCTGGACTTCGTCGGTAAAGAGATGAACCCAAAGTCACGAGAGCTAATGGGAGGCCTCCTGCATAATGTACTGCTTTTTCTGAGAGCTGCTCATAGCCGTCTAGAGGATAATCTTGTTTGAAGGCATGGCGGCAGAAAAGTCGAAGAGACTCATTTTCTTTCATTGTCTTAACTCTATATTTATATTTTTCATGCACACCCAACTCAGTTAACAAATGTTCATCTCGAGTGGTCAAGACGATTCGACTTCCTGGACAAATCCTATCTAAACAACCAACCAATTTATCCAAATGTATCATCTTCACCACATCATCAAAAACAATAAGAACTTTTTTACGGTGTATATGATTATTGATCACTGTGATTCCCCGGTGTTCATTGGGGATCTCTATGCTTTCACGTTTCAAGATATCACAAATAAGCTGTTTTTGCAGATTTAGAGAACCCTGATGGTGACTTGAAACCTCTCTAACATCCGCAAGAAAGCAACTACCATCAAAGTTGCTAGCCATAATGTTAAAAATGGCCTTTGCTATGGTTGTCTTCCCAATTCCACCTGGGCCATATATTCCTATGATGTTGGAACCGCCTTTATGCAGCAAACGACGTATGGCGTTCATGTGGGGTTGTAGTCCAGTTGGACATTTTGCAACATGCAAGTATTCAGGGTGGTTTGTTATTGCCAACACTTGTGTGACAATTCTCTTTATAAGTTCCGCCTCATGCCTGATCATGTTGATGAAAAAATCATAATATATAAAAACACAAAGAACAAAAGAATGAAAGAAAGAAAAAACAAAAAGAACGAAGAGAGATTACTAAATCAATTAACCAAAAGATTTGATTAATAAGACTTACCCATCTGCAACCTTTTGTTGATCCCACCCCGCCAAATTTGCAGCTTCAGTGAGAGCAGCCCTCCACCTCTGCACCCTCCCGATCTCATTCTCGAAACGCTCTTCGTGTCTCATAAATGCCTGAGAATAAGTGTTGCTTTGTTTCCTGACATCCGTCGGATCGATCTTGTAGAAAACAGGGAGAACCTTTTCTATTCGGCCACCATTTCTACAATCGAGTATCTTCAACAACTCATCAAGGCACCAGGTGGAAGAAGCATAATTCTGAGAGAAGACGATGATGGCAATCCTGGAATCTTCGATGGCTGCCATCAGTTGTGAAGAAATGTCCTCTCCTTTGTTTAGCTCTTCGTTGTCTCTGAAGGTCATAATAATACCTTCTTGGATAAGGGCGTTAAAGAGGTGATCGGTGAAGTTAGTACGAGTGTCCTCTCCACAAAAACTCAAGAATACATCATACATCCACTGACCGAACGAAGACGAGGCTCCGCTGGACGAGGCTTCGCAGATCATGTTGGCCGCCGTGGAGACATTAAGCGAAAGATCAAAAGTCGACGAGGCTCCGTTGGACGAGGCTCCGGAGCTCATGTTGGCCGCCGTGGAGACATTAAGCGAAAGATCAGAAGTTGACGAGGGTCCGGAGCTCATGTTGGCTTCCATGGCGTGAAATTAAGCAAAAGATCAGAAGGACAACGACTTTCTAGTTTTGACTCCCAAAGACGAGTGAAAAACAGAGACTACAAGAGACGATGCAATTGAGAATATCTGCAAGACATAAATAGGATCCCAAGGGAAAGTGCAAGACAAAAGAGAGGACAACCCAGAAGAAGAAGAAGAAGAAAAAAGTCAGACATCACTGCTGGGAAGGTAAGAAGAAAGTGCTCAGCCTGCATTATAGAATTAGAAACAGCTGGATCCAAGCAGGCTATAGTGGATGGCTGCGTTGTCCACTACGATTAAAATTAAATTAAATATATTGTAATTGACACCAACGTCAATAGCACTGTTTCAGTGTTTTCAGAGAGAAATCGGGAGAGAGGTAAAGATGTCTTAGTGCCTTTAGGGAAGGCATCTAAATTCGAATCGAAACTTTATCGAATATTCGATAATAATCCGATTCGATAAACTATCTGATTATTGAATGGTAATTGTCATTTTTTTTTATTTTACAATTTTTGGTTACCGATTAGGAATCCGAATATCAACCCTTTTTTTGTGAAAAATGTTTAATACTTTACTCTAACCGGATAATTTTTTATTTTCAATTATCCGATTAACGGTTTCCGAATCCGATTATCATCCATTTTCAAAGAAAAAAATGTTGAATACTTTACTCTATCCGGATAATTTTTTATCCGCATATTATCCGATCTGATAATTATCAGAATCCGAATCCGATTGTTTAACGGACGGATACAAATATTTTCCGGTAAGAAAAATTTCAGATATGGATACCCTTAAATGAATAAAATTCGAATTCGGAAACGGATTTCGATCATCCATTTACAAGTCTAGTAAAGATGTCTTCGTGACTTGTCGACCCCTTTGCTCAAGGGCGAATCTTCATGCTACATTGCCACTCGCCCTTAAAATTGATGCTCTCTCCCCAATAGTTTTCACATATTCGTCAGCTCCGTACTAAATTTCAATATTATCTCCCATCCTGAAGAAAGAATATGGAGAAACCAAAAAAAAAAAAAAATTTACCTTATTGGGTGAAAAAAAAATTATGCAAGAATATAAATCAGGTTAAAATGTAAAAAAACCAAAAAGTGGTTGTAGACAATAGATGTAGTAAAATATAAGATTTTTCATTTAAGGGTATATTTTCTTTTTTAAGTTTAATTTACTTACATTAACATTTAACTATGATTTTTTAACTATAAAAAGATGTCATTAATATATTTTTTTCTTATAAAAAGTCTAAAAATAAATTGGAAAACTTAGAAAGGAACATTCATTTTAACAGATAATTTAGGGGTGATACTGAAAATTTCTTTATAAATAAAATTAAGGGATTTTTAACTTTTGAAAAATAGAATTAAGGGTTATTTGAAGCTTAAAAGTAAATACTTAATAGTATACAAGTAGAATTTAATTGGAAAAGTTAAGCAATTATGAAATAAGGTGTTTGATATTTTTACCAAGGAAAAAAAGATGCAAGTAATATTCAGAAGAAATCTAAACATCGATCAACTAGAAGGGAAAGTAAACCATATTTATTTTATATATTATTTAAATAAACCGTCAGATTATGTATTATTTTCATTCTTAACGTAAAAAAGTCTCATGTTAAAAAATAATCATGTAATTATATTATAATCAAATATTAAGATAAATATAATGACTACTTTAGATTAAAATATTATGCGGCCGAATCTTTTGACTGATCGGGCACAAAGACAAGTCAAGACTTATAGTATTCAAATGGAAGGAGAGGCTCAATAGAATATCGAGATTACAATGCAACAATTACCAAAAAAATTCCAATGCCGCACGAAAGACAGAAGAGTAGTTTAGGTGAATCGAATCAAATCTTTGAAGTCTTCCTTGTTGGTTATATTTAACTACAGGCTTGGAAAGTCTGCACTCGATTCAAATTACATTAGGAATCTGATCTGATCGAGACCCAAGGAGTGGCGGAAAGTTATCTGAAACCCTGAAAAATATAGAAAGTAGGACTTACTACTGGGATAAAAAAACTAAACCGAGTCACGCGTCTTTGGGTTAAGGAGTTTTGAATTTAGTTGCAGGAGAAATAGCAATGTGAAACCGTGAAAAGATAGAATGTGAGACCCGCTGCTGGTGTTGTGGTTCGGAAAAGAAATAAGATTCTATTCAAAAGGGTGGTAGTAGTAGTAATAATAATTGATAAGTCAAGTCATGCGTTTTTGGAACCTCGAGGGGTGGCTCCGTTTGCAAAGCCCAACATTTTCACGTAAGAGGTCAGAGTTCAAATTCCCTTCCTAAATTAATTATATAAAAAGCGTATTGAAGATGTAGTCGTGGTGAAGGATTTTTTTAATTTAAATTCTTGAGATTTTAATGAGTGCACATGATTTACATAAAGCTTAGTGATATTCTCTTGGCCGTCCAAAATTATAGATACGTCTTAACGGTTAGTAGAATTCTTTAAGTGTTAATTGTTGACTCAAAATGACTATTTTGATGGCGGTTGACAAATTACACATAGACCTCTTAAAATTGTAATCAATCAAAGAATTTTTTTTGAGAGAATTCTCCATGCTCAATAGTAGAAGATGTATATTAATATTATTTGAATTACAATATATTTGAGTTTGAATTACAACTTGTTTATCATCAAACTCTACAATTTGTTCATACTTTAACTATAACTCAAACTCTTCTTAATATGTTGAAGATAAAATCAATCGAAGATAAAGTTAGTTACGGTGGATGTGAATTTGAATTCAAAGACTTATCATTTATACTCTCCTGCAAGGTCATTGGTTGAGAACAGACAGTGAACTTAGATTTTAAAATTTAGAATCTTGGAGAAGATAAGCCTTTGGTGAGAATGTCTGCGATTTGTTGTTGGATTTTGTTTTAAAAAATATATAATATAATATACTATTTAGATAAGTTTCAAAATCATTAAAACTCTATCTCCCTAGTTTTGTTTTAGGACTCTTGTTGCTATAAGACTCTTCTGGATGTATATTAGGTGATTTAGATTACCATATGCGTTTAGTCCCACATCGGATGGAGCTAATGATTATATGATTATATAATCGTAAATAGCTCCTAAGTGGGGTGTATGCTGGTAGAGAGCTATGCGTGGATTACGCGCATGCAACGAGCTGGACCAAGTCGAGCGTGGTTGCGGTAGTGGTCCGTAGACCCTAGTCTAACCAAGCCATGGGTGCGGTAGTGGTCCGTAGACCCTAATCTAACCAAGCCATGGGGCACCGTAATATTATATAAATAATATTAAGTTGTCTATGATGGGACTTGGACTTGGGGACGTGGGTCATGGATCTAAAAAACCCGGCTTTGGGTTTTGCAGTAGAGAGGTGACTGATCATACACTCACAACTCTCTACAGGTAACCTTACGTACATATGCAGCCCTCTGAAGGTGTCCATACGAGTCAGTAAATAGAGGTTAAGCTCTGAACAAGATTCTATTCCGTTTTTGGTGAAAAACAGAATTTCGAAAATCTAGTGTTAGAAAATTCCTTCTTTTGTTTTCTTCATTCGGTGCTGTGTATTACCTTCGGATCTCCTTTGCAAGTAGACTCCGGTGGAGTGCTGCCTTCGGATCTAAGAGTTGTTGTATCTTGGAGGTAAGAACGTCAAGGTCAAACCCAGCAGCATAAAGGGGGCGTTCAAATACCTTAAGGAAAAGTACGGTTCGTACACCTCAACTCACCCTGTGAAAGTTCGTGTTGTTTTCCTTTCGCTCATTCTACTACATTCGGGTAAGTGATACTGACATAAAGAATACGTTATATATTTATTTCTTTTTGATTCTGTAATTAGTCTGTCTGTATTGTGCCTCTGGTCTTCTGGTTCTAACAATCTTAAGGTAATTGAAAACACAATATAAGACATGGCCAGTGACAAGGAGACACCCGCTGTTGATTCAATGGCCTCTGGCAAAACTCCTCCTGATAGTGTTGTTCCAAACACACAAGATGTCATCCCAGTCCTGCAAACCAATGATTCTGTTCCAACGAATGTTATCCCACCAGTGCATGTATTGAGGTCTTCTATAGACCACATGCGGATTATGTCAGAATTTGACAAAATAGACCAATTCGTTGGTTAGAATTTTAAAAGGTGGAAACAGATGATGCTGTTCGCTCTGACCCAAATAGGGGTCATTTTTGCTTTGACAGAGCCAAAGCCTACACAAACAGAGAACCCAAAACTTGAGGCAAAGAGAATGGCTTGGGTTCAAGCTGATTATCAGTGTAAGAACCGGATTCTGAATGCTCTTTCTCTGAACCTGTATAATGTGTATTGTACGTTTGAGTATGCCTATATGATATGGGATGCTCTCTCGAAGAAATACACATTGGAGGATGCAGGCAGTGGTAAATATGTGGTGGCAAATTTCCTAAATTTCATAATGAACGATGATGAGGAAATTTCCCCACAGATTGACCAATATCAGGTTCTGATTGGCAAGTTAGCCAAGGAAAGGATGATTCTGCCGGATGCTTTTGTTACTCACTCTTTGATTGAGAAGCTTCCTAACTCTTGGAATATTTTTAAGTTGAATATGAAACACAAGAGGAAGGAGTGGACATTTGAGCAGGTTGTTGTTCGAATAAAATTGAAGAGAGGAACAGAGCAAGGGACAAGAAAGAAAAGGGCAGTGGAGTTCAGAAAGTCAAGGCAAATCTTGTGGAAACCGGAAAGCAGTCAAGCTTCAAGAGAGGTCTTCAAGTGAGGAAGGATAAAGACTTCAAGAAGAAGAATAGGAGTTGCTTTACATGTGGTAAACCGGGTCACTACAAGAAGGACTGTCGCGTTAAGAGGAAGGTTGAAAAAACCAAGATTAATCTCATTGAGGAAGACATCTTTACAGCGATGATCACAGAAATTAATTCAGTTGAAAAACCAAGAAACTGGGTCATCGATACTGGGGCAATGAGACATATTTGCAATGATCAGAACATGTTCTCAAAGTACACTCCAGTTATTTCTGGAGATAAAGTCTTCATGGGAAATTCGGATTCCTCTTTTGTAGTTGGCAAGGGCCAAGTGACTTTGAAGCTTACATCTGAGAAGACTTTGGTAACATATTTACCCACGATACTTCCATCTTCCCAGAAAAGATGGTTGAGGATGAAGATCGAGGTAAGGATTTTTTTATCGTGGGGTAAATCAGATGAATATGTTACAAATTTTTTTTTTTAATTAAGAAACTTATCCCGGCGTTTTACAAATGCCGGCAAATGTAACATATGACGGCACTTATTAAAACCGCCGGCAAAAAATAATGCTAAAGTCTATAGCGGCGTTTAGAAAACGCCGCAATAAATAACTTTTAACGGGCAAAAATAGCCAATAAACAACTTTTAACACTTTTAACGGCGTTTATATAAAACGCCGGCAAATGTGTCGTCGTAAGTCACCATTACCGTCGTTTGCATTTAATGCTGGGGTAACAATACGGCAATTGCTTTTGTCGGCGTTTTTGCGGTGTTCTTGAAATGCCGGGAAAAGTTTACAGCAACACTTTTAGACTTACGGCGGCATTTTGAAAATGCCGCCGTAGGCCCTTTTTCTTGTAGTGCCAAGATGCCGAGAAGGCTGAGGGAGAGTGATTTGAGACCCACCCAGATGAATATGGTGCTATGACTTAAAGCATGTCTGCCAATAGAGACCAGCATACATAAATAGAGTTAGAAGCATATTTGCATATATTGTTGCATATCATTGCATTTATGTTTGCCATGGAATGTGTGTGAAGATGTTTATTGTGATTGGATACTTGCTAAGTTCTTTTTGAGCTTACCCTTCAGGGGACATATTTTTAGATGACCTTGCAGGTTCAGAAGAGAACCCGTACTATGGTACGGAGGACCCTTCCTTATATGGTGCAGCTCTGAAAGTCTCTAGAGAAGGTTATGACCAGTGGGGCAGCCAGCTCACAGGTTTGGATTGCTTTGATGGTTCCTATTGATGGCAGCCGGCATCATTTTGTTTTCCGATGGGATCGTGAGTTAGATGATGACCTGAAGCTACAAGAGCATGACCTGACAATGAAGAAGATGAAGGCTGAAGAAGAAGAAGAGCAGACAGAAGATTTTGACTAGTTTACTTTGTTCTTCTAGACTTATATTTTATTTATGATAGCTTTAGGCTTTGCTTTAGATTTCGATCTACCTACCGCGTTTGTGTGTGGGGTATATTTCTGCCATACTCTACAATTTCTTTTGATTGGTATCTTGTTTTTCCACACTAAGATATTCTTTTGTGATCCTTCTGAGATCCTTTCTTGACTTTTATTATTAAATTACTTGAATACAATGATTTTTTCTTGCTTTTGATTATGTTATTGTGATAAGTGGATATGATCGTTTCAAAACTTGATCTTCGGGGCTGTGGATCATACACTCAGGTATTCCAAATAGGGTACTGGCTAGGTGGATTTGACAATAGTCCTCTACTGAGTCACATCAACTTGGAGTCGGATACCTCCCTTCAATGCACTAGACAGTCTGTTCCGGTATGATAGCCTCCCTTTCGTGCCTAGGCAGTCCATTCTAGTACCTCCCTCCCAAGACTCATCGTAGCCAATGGCTCCAACCAACTCAGACTACGGACTCTTAACCCTATTGGTCATCCACATATAATAAACGGGAAGCTCTCATGTCCTCTCACAGGTTGGTTACTGGTCTTGAGTGCCCATGAGCCCAGGCTTATTATGTGAGACTTTACTAATGAATGGCTCCCACAATTTGATTACATCCTCTCACGGGTTAGTTACCGGTCTTTAGCGCCCACAATCCCCATTATTGTCATGTGTCACTCGGCCTCAATACCCTTGCCAATGGGGTTAGGTATGATGGGTTTCCTAAACAAACTCATCTAGACAAGTCCTAGGTATGACATCTGGTAGTTGTGGAAAGTGCCAAGGGGCACCATAGGAATGCGTCCGATACCACCTTCACTGGTGTCCAATGACAAAAATGCTCAATTGGCATTCCCCATTCCAAAACCACACGTAGGCAATCACATTGAATCATGATTCCATAAATATCACAATAAAGTCCAACTTACAAGTGAATTGATCACATTCACACAAGTATGAAATTTACATAATGAAACATATTCTGGAATTACAAAAGTAAAACATTGTAGAAGAAGTACTATTACAGTAGCTAACGCTTGCATACGAGTTCTAACATATCAAATCATGTAACCGTGTTAATTGTGAGTGAACGTACTCACCTTATATTTGATTTATAATCTCCGAAGAAAGAGGTCAAAGGGTAAGTCAAAAATCACCAAAATAACCCTAAATAAACAAGTATATAGCATAAGGATCAAATCCTAATGATCGGAGACGAAATGGATGCAAAACAAGGAAAGTTGATGTTGTAACAACCCCCATATTTCTAACCCGAAATCCGTATTGCAGGTCCGATAACCTGAAGGTCAAGCCAAAATAAGTTGTGGAATATCCAGATTGAAGTCTATGATCCATATCCTGAGTCCATGGATCTGGATTCTCTTGATGAAGAACTTGTCTTATTGGGAAAGTGGATTTCCAGTCAAGAGGTGTTTGAAGATGTCTGAATTGAAGGTAAGACCTCCCCCACATGTTGTTTAGGGTTAGGTTGGAGTTGGGGATCAACCCCTTGAGCAAAGCACCCAAGTACTAAAAAGTACTAGGGGCGATTTCTTAAGGTAGTTGATTAGCCAATCAACCGCCCAAAGAGACCGCTAGGTCTGCTTCCGTGGTTTTGCCCTAATTTTCCCCTTGTTCCCTATATATAGCAAACCTCGACCTTTTTACTCATTATTTTACTCGGGATTGCTACTGTGGATGGTTTGGACATAGAGAACACGTTCTAGAAGGTGAGAGAAGCGTGGATTGCGAAGTAGAACCAATCCCTCATATGTTTTGTGAATCTTGAAGAGGTAAGTGATCTTCACTCACTCCATTCTCTTCCCTCATCTTTTGGAATGGTGTAGATCTATTTCTTTATTGTTGGTAGTAACTAAATTGTATTGGTTCTATTCTCTATCAATGATTTTGAGAAGATCCTATTCGAAAACGGATCCTTGCATTCGAATAAAGAATGGATCTAATCAAAGGAGATGAATTGAATTATGAATCTTTAGAATTTTAGGTTGTTGTTTCGTACCTTTGTTATAGGCTTCTTAAGAATGAAATTCGGACTTAAATCATCCCTAAATCGAATTAAAATTGGATGATTGAAAGTCAAATATTCGGACTTACAGACTGTTTGTAACAAGGCGGTCGCTTATGGCGGTCGCTTGACCCAACCAACCGCCCCAAGCGATTGGCTGGGTCACAGTAGCTTTGTGAAGTTTGTCTTTGCTCTGATTTGACTCATGTCTTCTATATATTCTTGTAACCTTATGTTTAGGTGTTCTCTGAGTTTGCTAGAAGTGTTGTGGGTGAAGTTTAATTGTATTCTAATAAGCTTTTACATATTTATAGGTGAGGACACACTATCTTATCTATATGTAAAGACATGCTATATGATAAATTGTATCTTTCTTACACTACCCATTGATCACATAACTTGCTGTAATTGTTTAAGTCATTGAATTGTAATTGATTATATGTCATAAATGATGTTTTTATATACTTTATCACTTTATTATATTGAATGAATGACTATATTATGATGGTGTAGTGTGATGTAATTGTGATGGAAGGGTATCCAATTGGGTATGCATTGCTTGGGATATTAGAGGGCTGTGGTATGGGACACATGCTCACTGATGCCTCTATCACTATCATGACTGCTAGATGACATACCTAGGAAGTCTAGATTGCATGGCTAGGTACCCTTACATGCTACTACCCTTTCAATAGGTGAATTGAAACCGAATGACCCGTGATAATGGTGATGTGACTCTATTTCATCCTACAGCAGTAATCAGTTAGTGCAGAGACTCAGTGGTCCATTGTTGATCATACGATGGTAGGGTTGCATATGTTAGGGTTTGGGCTCATGGACATCCAAGGAGCGGCCAGGGAGTCGTGAGGGGTCATGAGAGCATCTGCCCCAACAATATGTGGATGACCATAGGGTTATGGAATAAAGTCCAACAAAGGTAGTCAGTCCGTGAGGGTTCTTATTCCTAGGTAGAGAACGATACGAAACCGAGTTGGTTGGTGCCATAGGGGAAGTATCTGGACTTCATGTAGTATGTTACTGTATGACCTTGCATTGGATTAGAAACCCCGACATGCGCCAATACTCATGCCAATAGTCGTGGTAAGAGAGTGTTGACCTAAACCCCAGCCATGGTTGATTGATGAGGACTGAACCCCTTTACCCGGGATCCTAACAGAGGTAACCAGTTCGTGAGGGATCAGAGTGACTAGACCTACCTAGAGGAAGGCTGGTGTTATATCTTAAAGCATTTCAATTGTCTAACTTGCATAGTTAGATCTTAGTAGCATTCATATTCTTGCATATCATTCATTTCATATATGCTTATTTGGATATGTTGTCATATGTATGAGAAATGTGTTATCCTTACTAAGTTCGTTAAAACTCATTCCTTTCTTTGTGTATTATATTATAATTGTACAGATCCTTTCTGATTAATTATTTGAACTTGCTCTTGCTCTTGATTTCTATTTCTTGCATTTATTATTATTGATGGTAAGACCGTGGATCCTTTAACGGATCGCACCCATAGGTTGTCGGGCTGAACCGATACCGGCGGGTGGGGTGTGACAATTATCTTGGCACCTCTTTGGTCACTTGGGGTGACCATGGCAAGCGACCAAGCTGCTTGTGTACAGATAGCAAACTCCAATTTTAGTCGGAAACTCTTTGTTCGAGTTCGGAACACTCCGAAATTAATAGGAAAATTCTAAATAGTATATTAAGACTATCTAGCATTATCTAAGCATCTAACATGGTCATTAGAATAGAAATCTATCAGATCACATAATAGGCTTAATTTGAAATCGATCCGTAGATTTCACAGATAGACTAGAATGAATGGGGATTCATTATAGAGATAAGAAAACAGTAGATCATGGTAAAAAATTCACTTAAGAATAGATCTAGCATAGATTAGGGGTCAAACAACACAAGTAGAATTAAGATCATGAAGATTATATTAGTTTTAATACCAAAATCACACCATGTTGTCCATGGAAAGAATAGAGTGAATGGGAATTCATTCTAAGACTATGAGGATCAGAGATTAGGTCATTACAATAGTATAAGACCTTCCTCACAATCACAGCAATGGGTTAAAATAGTAGAGAGAGTAGATCTAGAGAGAATAAAAGCGAATACTAACCTTGTAGAAGAAGATTCAATGGAGGAATCTCTCACAAATGCTTGGGATCTACCTTGGCCTTGAAGAGGAAGCTCTAGGGTTCTTCTCACGTTTTGCAATATCTAAGGGGCAAAGTGATATGAATTAGATCGAAGTTTGAATATATAGGGCTCCAAAAACCTAATTTTCCAAAAAGTGACAATCTAACTGGACCAGCTTTGGTCACTTTGGGCGACCAAGGCAATCGACCAAGGCAGTGCCTTTTGGTCAAAAGCTAAATTTTGATATTTGAAAGCCACAAGCTCCACTTGGGTCCTCTTTCAACTTAAAAGAGAGTCTTACCTAACTTTATAGGACCTTCTGAAGGTGTCAACACTATACTCAAGGTCCATCTTCATTCAAGCTACATCTTCTATCAAAGTCATTCAGGATTTCCATAATAGGATCTTCATTTCAACCTCCAATGGTTCTAGGTCAAACCCAATGAGTTCAAATGAGAGGGTCCACAACTGTCTTCTTCCTTGATTTCGGGTCTTTGGACCTAAAACATAGAATTCTGGATTAGGGTTGTGAGGGATTTCACATCCTCCCCCGGCCCCTTAAAAGAAAATTTGTCCTTGAAATTGAAAGCGTAACTAGGTTTCCAAAGAGATGGGGATATTTCTCTTTCATCTCCTCTTCCTTCTTCGAAGAAGCTTCTTCAGGGGTATGATTCTTCCACTGGATCTTTACCAAGGGGATGGTCCGATTCCTCAATTGCTTGTCCTTGTCCAGGATTTTGGCTGGCTCTTCATTGTAGGAAAGATCAGCACCTAGACCTTTGGGCTCTCGCTAAAGTAGATGTTCTGGATTCTCTACATACTACTGTAGCATCGATATATGGAACACATCATGAATTTATGCAACTTGTCCAACCTTCTCAAGAATTTTATAAGGGCCAATATATCGAGGACTAAGCTTTCCCTTGACATTAAATCTCATCACACCCTTCATGGGTGATACCTTCAGAAAAGCTTTCTCCCCCCACTTGAGATTCTAGATCAGTCCTTCTCTTGTCTGCATAAGATTTTTATCTTGACTGCGTTGTCATAATCCTTTCCTTAATCATGTCCACCATCGCACTTGTAGCTTCTGTCATTTCTGGACCTAAATTTCTTCTCTCATCCATTTCGGTCCAATACAGTGGTGTCCTACAAGTGTTTCCATAAAGTGCTTTGAATGGAGCCATGCCTATAATTGATTGATAACTGTTGTTATAGGCACACTCGACCAAAGCTAGGTGTTTGTCCCAATTTCCTCCTATATCCACCATGCAAGATTTGAGCATGTCTTCCAAAATCTGATTTGTCCGCTTAGACTATCCATTTGTCTGTGGATGATGAGTCATACTTAAAGTTCAATTGGGTTCCCAAAGCTTTCTGTAAACTGTTCCAAAATCTTAAGGTGAACCTGGGATCTCTATCAGACACAATACTCATTGGAACACCATGTAAAAGCACTACATTGTCCACATATAGTCTCGCTAGGTTATCCATAGTGTAAGTAATCTTCATAGGAATGAAGTGTGTTGATTTAGTCAACCTGTTAATGATATAGTATGGTTAATGATCAGCCATACTATATCATTCCCTTTTCTAGTCCGAGGCAAACTAATCACAAAATCCATAGTGATATCTTCCCACTTCCAACTTGGAATAGGAAGGGGCTGCAGTAGTTCAAATGGTGGTTGTCGAATTGCTTTCACAAGTTGACAGTGTCACACTTCGCCACAAAATTTTCTATGTCGTTCTTCAAAACCATCCACCAAAAACGTTCTCTTAGATCTCTATACATCTTTGTACTTCTTAGATGCACTATGAAAATTGACTGATGTGCTTCTTTGAAAATCTCTTTCTTAATTCCTTCATCTACTGGCACACATAGTCTTCCTTTATAAGTTAATGCATCGTCGGTAGACATATAGAAATCAGGTTCCACATCAGGATTAGAATAAATCTTCTCAATCTTCTCCTTCAATTCCAGATTTGAATCTTGTAATGCAATTATCCTATCTCTTAAGGTGGATCGTACTGTCATGGTTTTAAGTATCACTTCAGATCCTTTTAGAGCAATTTCAAGACCAAGTTCCAAAATTGAAAATTGTTTGCAAAATAAAAATTGCAAGCACATGGTATAGTGCACGGTATCGTGTAGCTAATGGGCCGATCTCAGGGAGATATGCCACTTTAGAATTTAACATTTTAATGGTAACGCGAGAGTGCAATGATCCAAAAAATTTAACTAATTAATTAAACTAAATGAATGGTCCTAACACATACATCTAATGCGATCGAATTGAGACTAAAAATAAAGCAAACATAACCTAACCATTCATCATCCAATAAATAAATAAATAATGCATAAATAAAAGGCAAGAATAAAAAAATGCGAACAATAAATAAATAAATAAATAAAGGGAAGTGATCCGAATGTTAGCTCTGGATCGAGGGACAGGGAATATAATTTGGATGACTTTGACCATGGACCCTTTTCATAGCTATAGTCCACCGATCGAGGGAACGGATATTAAAGAAGAAAATGCAGAAAGTAAATAACAAAATAAATAACAAAGCAATAAAAGGAAAACGGAAACCTTAACCAAAGAGAGGCACGACTGTAGGCATCTTTGATCAAGGACCCAGGGGGAAAGAAAAACAATAACTAAATATTGAAAAAAAAAAATCCTAAGTTAAGAATATGGAGGGGTAGATAAAAGCAGGAATTGAGTGGGGAGAGAAGATTGTTGACGAAGACTACTTACTTGCATCTTTGAATTTTGATGACAAAAATAATCCTTAAACAATTGATTCAAATCTCAACCAACCTTAACAACTAGATCTGGAATGATCCAAATCTGCAATTGCTAGACCCAAAGAAAAACGAATCCTCTTGAAAATTGAAACTCGAAACTTGAAGCTTGAACTCGAAATCGATATTGAAACTCCATTGCTCAAAAGAAAGGAAATTCACTTGCATAAAATAAACTAAACAACTTAAATATTCCTTGCATTACATAGAGAAATTGAACCTAGACATTCAATCTAGAAATTAGAATCCCACAAAGCAATCAAAGAACCAGAGAAAACTTAAATAAACTAAAGAGAAAGAATATGTAAGGCTTAAATAAACTAAAGAGAAAGAAAGTTTAAACCTAAGCCTAAGAGGGGAGGGTATATTTACAGGAGATCGTGAATGATTTACAAATAAGGAAATAAAATAATAATAATAATAATAATAATAATAATAATAATAATAATAATAATAATAAGTGAAATAGGAAAAAGGTAAAAAAGAAAAAGAAAACCTAATTTCCTTGGAAAATCAAAGGAATAAAGAGAGAGAGAGAGAATAAGTGGAGAAAAATAATAATAAAATAAAAAAAAAAAAAAAAAAAAAAAAAAAAATATATATATATATATATATATATATATATATATATATATATATATGATGCGTCCAAAATCTGCTCAGCCCTTCGATCTCCTCGTGATGTCCTGCAAAACGAAAGCGTCAGATGTGGCCCGACCGCTGGGGTCGGGAGTCCACCTCCGAAGGCTAAGTCAGTTGATGAACTTAATCACAAACGGCTCTGCTAGAAGCGCAAAGCTTAAGGAATGAAGAACTGGGAAAGGTGATCTAGATAGCAGATCGCTGATAGTTTAGGTCTATCAGTATGTATCTGAACCTAAGTCTCAGATAGTATTCTTTTTTTGATCCCCTCACCTTGTATGGTAGTGAGGTTTATATAGAGTGTACCTTCGAATCTCCTTCGTTGGATGCACTTGAGCCTTCTTCGGGTAGTCGTTGGATCTTAACAGCTAGATCCGTTGAGCAATGGACTTCTACTAGTTTGGGCTAGTAGAGGACTCCTGAGATAACCTTTAGGTTATGCGATGATTATCCCTTCGACAATGATTATCCGCAGCCGTCAATTCGAGTCTGCCATTACTAGGGTGATTACCCTAATCCATAAGTAGGATTAGGGCGCGCTTGCAGCCAAATAAGCTTTCTTCTTCAGCAAGCCATCTTCCGGATCCGGTTCGCTCGGGAGCAAGTCGGATCTCTCCGTCTCGACCGGGGTCGAGGGTCGGACCAGGTATGAACCCGGTCTGATCATAATCTCTCCATATCACGAGCCCCCCAGACCAAGCGTTCGGTCGATCCCGAGGGCTTGGTTTTTAACTGGGTTCTTCAAGTCAGATTCCCACAGTTTCTATTGATGTCGTCCCTACGCCTCCTTTGCCCGAAGTGATCGCTCGTCTTTCCCAGGAAGATCTTGATCACTCCGTTGCCGATGGTGCTTGCCGGCGCCCTGCTGGTGAGACTGTTGGTGCACCCCCGAAAGAGACTCTTCGGGCATCTGAGGCAACTATGTTGGCGTCTGATGAAGGTGTGGTCCCAGCAGGTGCTGCTCCTATTTCCAACTCCAGTGCTTGTTTGGCATCCTCCTCCTCTCCTTCCGAGTTGGAGGATTTTGCCACTAGGAAGCGCCGTCGGGTGACAAGTGATGCAGCTCATCCTTCTTTTGGTGTAGCTCATCCTTCTCATCCTTCACCTGAATTAGTGTCAAACGAGTTTGACAGAGCGTTGGAATGGTGTACTACTGCTCGAATGACTTCTGAGAGCGCAGTTCTTTCCAAACTTCCAAATGAAGTCTTTACGAAGTCACTGGTGATGTAAGTCTTTCTTCATTATCCTCCGATTCTGAAAAATTACTTTTCCGCTCCTCGTTAACTCGGAAGTTGTTTGCGGGAGTCTTCTTTGGTAACTTCCACAACCAAGTGGAAGCAGTTACTAGGCTCGATAGATTGAGCAATGAAGTTTCTAGGCTTTGGGAAATCTCCGAAGCTAAAGATGTTGAGATTGCTCGCCTTCGGAATCTAGCTTGGGAGGTGGCGGGGAGAAAAAATTCGATGATTGGTCGTCTTCGGTCGGACTTGGATGATGCCGGGGAGAAGATCCGGCGACTGGAGCGAAGCAGTTGGAAAGTCGGGAGCCAAAGGATCCGAAACGTTACTCGAAAGGCAAGCTGTCGTTCCTTTGCCCGAATCCCTTCCAACTGATGTTCGCAGAGCCTGCGTCTTCAAGTATTTACACGGTAAGCCTTTTGTTGATATGTTGAATGCTTATAACTTGCGGGCGTCACGGGATGGTGAGAACGGAGTATGGGAATCAATATTAAGGAAGGATCCTCATTTTGATACGACTCCCTACGGTCTTGTTTGCCATCCTGAAGTATTTACTGACACAGGTATTCCTCCTCCCGACTGGACCAAGGATAAGATTGATCCTCCACCTTCCGATCCAGATATTATGCATTATCCGGAAGATTCTCCTGTTTATTCTCCCCGGAAGAAGTCAATTATGACGAGCTTGTCTGAATGCGAGTTTGGTCGAGGACCATGCTTCTCCTGGACAAAGAGTATGAAATTGCGGAGGATTTTATGCATACCGAAATATTTTTGTAATCCTCATTTCTTCGCTTCTTTTCCTTGAATCCCCACCAATGGTTGACTCATATGTTTGTTCTAGCAAAGTCGCGTTGATCTTGTATAACTTCTCAACGAGTCACCTATGATGACTTTCTTTTTTGACCGAAGATTGTATCCAGCTCTTGTAATTGTTTTGATACTGGCCTTTTTGGATCTTTTGAAGAAATAAGAAATTAACTTTATCCTGAACTTTGCTAGCCACTTGAATCGCTGTTGCATTAGGTCTTAGTTGTTTGAAACAATGCCTTTACTTAAGGATTTCCAGAGAAATACAATAAGTCTGAGAAGGAACTCACTCGGGTTTTAAACTGATGCCTTTACTTAAGGATTTCCGGAGAAATACAATAAGTCTGAGAAGGAACTCACTCGGGTTTTAAACCGATGCCTTTACTTAAGGATAATTCAAAAATTCAATAAGTCTTGAAGGAACTTACTCGGGTTTTAAACCGACGCCTTGCAAAAGGAACTCACTCGGATTTTCATCCGATGCCTCGACTTAAGAAAGTCAAAAAATTTCCATAAGTGTTGAAGGACCCACACGAATTTTCATCCGATGCCTTATAGTTGGATCTTGTTCTTGAATGTGGTGTATGATGCCCCCCAATCAAAAGATAGTTTGTTGAAGGCCAAAAATTGCATTGATTGAGTTGAAAATGATTACATCGCGAACAAAATTGAAATCATCCTCAAGGATAAAACTTTTTGAGATGCCTAGCATTCCACGAACGATCCAACTCTTTTTGGGTGTTGATGTTCTTCAGCCTATAAGCTCCTGAACCGACCGGTTTCACAACCATATAAGGTCCTTCCCGGGGAAGGGTCTAATTTTCTTTGGTGACGCGGGTCGGAAGCTAGGGTGTTTCTCAACACCAAATCTCCGGCTAAGTACCGACGATTCTTCACTCGAGTATTATAATGAGAAGCTATCCTTCTTTGATAATGTTGAGTTCGTGCTATTGCCTTTGCCCGAACTTCGTCCAACAAATCAAGACTATCAAGCAACCCTTGTTCATTTGCTTTTTCCTTGAACTCACGATCCCGTAATGTCCCCGCCATTATCTCCACTGGTGCCAATGCTTCGGATCCATATGACAACCTGAATGGAGTTTCTCCTGTGGGTGTTCGAACCGTAGTTCTATAAGCCCACAGTACATTATGAAGTTCTTCGACCCAAGAAGCTTTGTCAGCTTCAAGTCTTCTCTTTATTCCTTCCAGTAGCGTTCGGTTAGTAACCTCTACATGTCCATTGCTTTGGGGGTATGCCACTGAGGACATACGATGCTCGATCATATATGTTCCACAGAATTGCTCAAATTGTGGACAGTCGAACTGAGAACCATGGTGAGTGACAATAATCTTTGAAATCCCAAAGCGATATATGATTGATTCAAGCACAAATTTCTCCACTTTTTTCTCAGTAATTGCCGCCAGTGCACTGGCTTCTACCCATTTTGTGAAGTAATCAATTGCTACTATCGGATATTCCCGTCCGCTTTGATGCCTTGATGAATTTGCCCATGATATCAATTCCCCACATTGCAAAGGGAATGGGATTTAGAATTGAAGTCATAGTTTCCGCCGGGCGCTTCGATCTTTGTAGCATGAATTTGACAGTTACCACATCGACGAACGTATTCCATAGCAGCCTCTTGGACCTTAGGCCAATATAACCCAAGTCTCGAAATTTTGTGAGCCGGGGCTCGTCCACCCATGTGAGCTCCACAAATTCCTTCATGAACCTCAGCCAAAGTTGATTTTGCTCCTTCGGGGCCTATACATCTCATAAGGGGTCCAGCATAAGATCTTTTGTATAGTCTCCCATTCGAATGACAAATCTAGCTGATCGAATCTTGATCAACCTTGCCTCTCTTGGATCCTCGGGTAATTTGTCATCCCTTAGATACTCGATTATTGGATCCATCCGGCAACGTTACGCTTCAATATAAGAAATTTCTTTCTCATGATAACTTGGAAAAGTTATCTCTTCAATGTAGACCGAAGGGTCTAGATTCTTTTCCTTGGCATTGGCTAGTCGGGATAGCTCATCTCGCCCATGAATTTTCATTCCTCGAAATCGAGATATCTTCAAATTCCGAAATTGGTTTTGAAATGCCTGCACTATCTCTTGATATTTACGCAAGCGTGGTTCTTTAATACCATACTCCCCCTGGACTTGGTTGACTATAAGTTGAGAGTCACTATAAATAGTAACATCTGCAATAGATAATGCTTTTGACAACCGAAGTCCCTGCTATCGAGCCTCATATTCTAGCCGTTATTACTTGCGTCAAATGCGAATCTCAAACCATATTGAATAATAAATCTGCTGGACTTTTTAATAGGATTCCAGCTCTGCTCCATCTTTATTACTCGAACCATCCACATATACCTCCCAAGTGGTTGGTATAATGGGATCCTCAATGGTGGGTTCCACTGGTGCGGTAGTTTCTACTACAAAGTCGGCTAATGCTCGAGCCTTGATTGCGGTTACGGGCTTAAAGCTCACTTGGAACTCGGCTGAGTTCAACCGACCAGGACACCATCCTTCCGGACAAATCGGGTTTGTTAAGAACTTTACTAAGAGGAAAAGTTGTAAATACCTCAATTGGATGAGCTTTGAAAATATGGCCTTAGCTTCTGGCGGCCATCATGAGAGCAGAGCACTGCTTCTCAATATGTGAATATCTTGTCTCCGCATCTAGCAACACGTGGCTTACATAGTAAATCGGCCACTTGTTTTTTATCTTTTTCCCGAACAAGTCTTGCACTGACCGCCGAAAGGGACGTCGCTAGATATAGCTGTAATATTTCCCCCTTCTCTGTGCCGGACAGGATCGGTGGTTGTCCAAGTGCTTCTTTTAATTCCTCGAAAGCTTTACGGCACTCTTCGGTCCACTTTGCTTCCTTCTTGCCCTTCAGGTCTTTAAGTGCCTTGAAGAAAGGCAAACATTTTTCTCCAGACTTGGAGATGAATCGATTTAAAGCAACAACTCTCCCTCGTTAAACACTTGCACATCCCGAACAGTTTTGGGAGCCTCCATATCAATCAGAGCTTGTATTTTGGCAGGATTAGCCTCAATTCCCCTCTGTGATACCATGAAGCCCAAAAATTTGCCCGAGGAGACTCCAAAGGCACATTTTTCTGGGTTTAGCTTCATTTGATGTTTTCGCATGATCTTGAGAATACCTCGAGTCAAATCTGCAATATGATTTGCTTTTGTAAAGCTTTTCACTAGCATGTCGTCAACATAAGCTTCAACATTCTTTCCTATCAGGCTCTTTGAAAATCTTGTTGACGGCCCTCGATATGTTGCTCCTGCATTCTTCGGGCCAAAAGGCATGACCTTGTAATAATAGCTCTCACGATCAGTCATGAAAGCCGTATACTTCTCATCCTCCTTATTCATAAGGATCTGATTATACCACTGAGTAGGCATCCATGAAACTTAAAGTTTCATATCCTGCAGTCGCATCTATCAAGAGGTCAATCCGAGGCAACGGGTAGCAATCTTTTGGGCAAGCTTTGTTAAGATCTGTGTAGTCTGTACACATCCTCCACTTCCCATTCGCCTTTTTTACCATTACCACGTTGGCCAACCAAGTTGGGCACTCAATTGGTTCTATGAAACCAGAATTCTTAAGTTTTTCAACTTCGCTTCGAACGGCTTCATACTTTTCAATGGAGAAATTTCTTCTTTTCTGTATCATTGGTTTCGCCTTAGGGTCTATCCAGAGTTTGTGCTCTGCAATGGCCCGATCGATTCCGGGCATGTCCTCAGCAGACCATGCAAATACATCTTTATTCTGTTGAAGAAAAAACTTCAACTCATCTTTAAATTCTTCCAGCTGTTTAGACCCGATATAAGTAATCTTTTTCTCATCCTCGGTACACAGCTGGATTTGTTCCAGCTTCTCCACTGGTTCGGGTCTTTGCATCTCTGTCTCTTCCCGATCATCTCGAACTTCTATGGGGAGGGCGAGTTACCTTCCTCGGGCCCTCCTTGTCTTTTAAATAGGCAACATAACAACTGCCGAGAGATCTTACGGTCGGAGGAGACTTGACCAATTCCCATATCGGTCGGGAATTTTATCTTCAGGTGCTTTGTCGAAACAATAGCACCTATCTTGGATAAAGATGGTCGCCGAGGATCATATTATAAGTGGCGGTTCCCGAACCACCAAAAAATTGATTCGGACAGTTGTTTCCTTAGGAAAACTTCCAATGGATAAATCCAACTGGACCGATCCTTCCGCTACTGAGATGACCACTGCAAAACCATATAGATGTGTGGATGAAGGTTTCATCAAGTCCTGATCCACCTTCAATTTTTGATACACTTCGTAGGAAATTAGGTCAGCTTCGGACCACTGTATCAATCAAAACTCTATGCACTTCCCGTCGTGCAATCTCTACCTTGATGACTATAGCATCATCATGAGGTAAACAAACATCTCTTTCGTCTTCCTCGCTAAAGGTGATAGAATCTTCACCATTCGGCTTCTTCCGCTTCTGCGTCTCTCCGGTTCCAACAAATTTGGATTTTGTTTTCGAGACTCCGGAGTGATTCGGGCTCTGGTCCCCCGAAGATGGTAAGGATTGGTGACCGAGTAGCTTCAATCACCTCCTTGCCCTTCTTAGATTTCGGGGCCTCCCTTGATCGTTCCGAACTAACCGAACGATCCCTTTTCGGAGCAGCCGCACGTGGCTCACGTGGCTCCTCCCTTCTTCTGCTAACGAAACTGGACAGATGTCCCTGAGATATTAATCTCTCAATATCTGCCTTCAGATGACGACAGTCATTAGTATAATGACCATAGTCCTTGTGGAATCGGCAATACTTTTCTCGATCCTGCTGCTCTCCGGGTTTCAAAAGAATTTTAGGTGGCCACTTTAAAATATTTTTTCTTTTGAGGATATTTAAAATATCAGCCCGAGGAGCATTCAATGGAGTGTACTCACTTTTACCGGGGGACCTTTGGCGCCAAGGCTGAGATTTTCCAACCCGATCACGAACATTTTTCTTTGGCTTACCTCCTGCTCGGGGAGCCTTCCGTTCCTTATTGGAGACTTTATTATCTCCTTGGCGCGCATCTAGAATCTCCATGACTTCAGCTCTTGGCATCTCTGTACCAACTCGGCATAAGTCGCGGGCATATCCTGTAGTAATAACTCCGGGAGTTTCCGATTAGTGAGTCCCGTGAATAGAGCGATTTTGGCTACTTGTTCATCCAAATTTTCTATCTCCATCGTCACTTTGTTGAATCTTTTCGAAACTCTCCGATTGATTCGCTCTTTCCTTGTTTGACAATAAACAAGGTTTCTTCCATTTTCTTGACTTGTATTCCACTCTGGAATCGCCCTATGAATTGGCGCACCAATTCGTCAAAGTTTACGATCCTTCCCGAGGGGAGGTTCGAAAACCACTTTGTGCTTGCTCCGGTTAAGTGATGAACCAAAAACCACATAAAATTTCATCGAATTACACAGAAACGCCATGGTCTGTTGGTAATAGCCGATGTGAGCTGTTGGATCTCCGGAGCCATCGAATGTTGAAAAGGTAGGCAAACGGAAGTTATGGGGAAGCTGATATCCCGCAATTGGCTCGGCAAAGGGAGTCTTCCGAATGACCGAGTAAATATCCTCGATTATTCTTCCCTTAGCCAACTGCCCTAATTTCTCATTGATGTTGGCCAATTCTGACCAATGCTGGTCGGGTGATCTTCAGCAATATGATCACGACCTCGATTAACACGATCATCCCGTGCTACTCGATCATCACGAACAGCCCGTCCTTCCCGAGCATTCCTCTCGTCGCGAACTGCTCGATCATCACGAACAGTTCTTCGACGGTGGGTGAGTGAGTTCTTACCCCTGTATCCAACCTTGTGTTTGAATCAATTGTACTCTCTTGCGGTCTGTCGAACCGATCGTCTCGCCTCGGTTGATCATCGATCCTCCTAAGTCCTCGGTCTCCTTCACGGAAATTCGATCGATATTCCGGTCTTCAGCCAATCTCCGGTCACGTGGCAATGCACGTCTCCACTGAATCACGCTGATCGGGCTCTTGTGGTAAAACCACTCGTGCAGGTGAGCATGCGGAGTGCTTGGCTCACCTCCAAGAGTTGAATCTTTACCTGATCCAATTGATCTTGGATTGTATCGGGGAGGAGGATTACGTCCTCCCTGGCCACCATCTACCTCGATAGGATTTTGGCTTTCTGGGAATTTCTGGATTATTCACTCCGGGGATGCCGAACACCGGAATTGCGTTGTGCGGCGGCTGCTGCGGCTGCTGATCTAGTCACCATGGCTTTTCAAGTTGTTTCCCACGAGACGGCGCCAATTGATGCGTCCAAAATCTGCTCGGCCCTTAGATCTCCTCGTGATGTCCTGCCAAAACGAAAGCGTCGGATGTGGCCCAACCGGCTGGGGTCGGGAGTCCACCTCCGAAGGCTAAGTCGGTTGATGAACTTAATCACAAACGGCTCTGCTAGAAGCGCGAGCTTAAGGAATGAAGAAGCTGGGAAAGGTGATCTAGATAGCAGGATCGGCGATAGTTTAGGTCTATCGGTATGTATCCCGAACTCTGAGTCTCGAGATAGTATTCTTTTTTGGTCCCCTCACCTTGTATGGTAGTGAGGTTTATATAGAG
Source organism: Hakea prostrata (assembly GCF_041222555.1). Taxonomy (NCBI): domain Eukaryota; kingdom Viridiplantae; phylum Streptophyta; class Magnoliopsida; order Proteales; family Proteaceae; genus Hakea; species Hakea prostrata. Next base: position 21,839,736 of record NC_142604.1, read on the forward strand.
TGTACCTTCGAATCTCCTTCGTTGGATGCACTTGAGCCTTCTTCGGGTAGTCGTTGGATCTTCTCGGTTAGATCCGTTGAGCAATGGACTTCTACTAGTTTGGGCTAGTAGAGGACTCCTGAGATAACCTTTAGGTTATGCGATGATTATCCCTTCGATAATGATTATCCGCGGCCGTCAATTCGAGTCTGCCATTATTAGGGTGATTACCCTAATCCATAAGTAGGATTATGGCGCGCTTGCGGCCGAATAAGCTTTCTTCTTGACAAGCCATCTTCCGGATCCGGTTCGCTCGGGGAGCGAGTCGGATCTCTCCGTCTCGACCGGGGTCGAGGGTCGGACCAGGTATGAACCCGGTCGATCATAATCTCTCCATATCAAATTATTATATTTTTTTTTTTTTTTTTTTTTTTTTTTTTTTTTTTTTTTTTTTTTTTTTTTTTTTTTTTTTTTTTTTTTTTTTTTTTGTGTGTGTTCTTAGAAAAGTAATTTGGCTATTAAGGAAGAAAAAAATATATAGTAAAGTGAAAGAAATAGAAAGTGGGGAGAGAGAGAAAAATAATTAAGGAAAAGAAATAAAATGTATGAAAATAAAATCTTCTAGAAAATCTATAGAAAAAATAGAAAATCCTAATCTTGGACTACTTGTGGGCCCCATTCAGTTTTTAATTACAATAAAGTAGAATAAAATATAAATCCTATTAATCTCAACCATAGATCAAAATTGGATTCTTTATTTCTAAGATATTCTGGAGTTGGCCCATAATCACATCTCTAGCCCATCATGCTCCAAATTAGGCCCATTTTCGCACTTGAGAATTTGAACGGACCTTTTGATGTGTAAAATTGCATGTTTCATACCCAAAACTCCAAATATTTGCTTAAATCTTGAAAAATCCTAAAATCTGCAAAAACAACATAAAACCCAAGGTAGCTTCACTCTAAGTGTGTAAAATGCATGTTTTATGCCCTAAGATTTCACATATAAATGTGCTCATAAAAAATAATAGGGCTTGCTTAAAGCGTTCAAAACAAATTCTTCTCGCTTACTTTTCCCAATAAGAGAGTCAGTGACCACATTAGCTTTTCTAGGATGATATTGGATGTTGCAATCTTAATCCTTTACCAACTCCAACCATCTTCATTGCTGCATATTCAATTCTGTCTAAGTGAAGTAATACTTCAAACTCCTGTGATTAGTGTAGATGGAAATTCTTTCTCCAAATAGATAATGACACCAAATCTTTATAGCAAACACAATAATTGCTAATTCCAAATCATGAGTAGGGTAGTTTCGCTCATAGTCCTTCAATTGCCTTGAGGTATACCACTACTTTTCCATGTTGCATCAGAATGAAACCCAAACCAATCTTTGATGTGTCAGTGTAGACTGTCAAACCACCAGAATCATTTGGTATAGTCAACACTGGGGAACTTGTCAATCTATCTTTCAGTTTTTGAAAATTCTTCTTGCATGTTTCAGTATAAACAAACTTCTCTCCTTTTCTAGTGAACTTAGTCATAAGAGTAGCTGACCTAGAAAAGTTCTCAATAAATCTTCTGTAGTAACCTGCCATTCCAAGGAAACTTCTTATTTCAGTCACAATTCTTGGCCTATCCCAATCTACAATTGCTTTAACTTTATCACCTATTCCTTCATCTGAAACTACATGGCTTAGAGAAACTACTTTTGGTAACCAAAAGTCACACTTGCTAAAGTTAGCAAAAAGTTGCTTCTCCCTTTATCTTTGCAAGGTTAAATGAAGATGCTTCACATGTTCCTCTTCATTCTTCAAGTAAATCAAAATATCATCGTTGAACACCATTACAAATTTATCCAAGACATTGTAAATACTCGGTTCATCAAGTCCATAAAAATTGCAGGAGCGTTTGTCAAACCAAAAGGCATGACCTTAACATAGTGATCGTACCGTGTTCTGAAAGTTGTCATGCAAATATCACTAGACTTCACTCTAAGCTGATGATATCAAGACCTCAAATCTATCTTCGAGAACACTGTTGCACCTTTCAACTGATTAAAGAGATCATCAATTCTGGGCAGCGGATACTTGTTCTTGATGGTCAACTTGTTTAGTTCCTATTAGTCAATGCATAGAACACATGCTACCATCCTTCTTCTACAAAAACAGAACTGGAGCTCCCCAAGGTGACACGCTTGGCTGTGTAAAACTTTTATCTAAGAGCTCATTCAGTTGATTCTGTAGTTTGTTCAGTTCGGTAGGTGCCATTCTATATGGAGCTTTTGACATCGGGGCGGCTCCTAAGATCATCTATGTGGTAAACTCTAGCTCTCTTTCCGGAGGCAGACCTAACAAATCTTCTAGAAAAACATCCATGAAGTCATTCACCACCTTCACTTCCTCAAGCTTCTTTTCCTTCTTGGTCTCACTTCCAAATGAAGCATTAAGTGATGCACTTTCTACCAATGCATTCACTTGCATCGCCGTAGTCAAAGTCTTCCTACTAAGCCTTCCTTGATCACCTTGAAATTCAAAGACTAAATTTCAATCTATATGAAATTGTACTCTTCTCAAAAAACAAAGGATAACCGCTTTGTGAGAAGTCGACCAATCCATTCCCAAAATCACATCAAAATCCTTCATATATAGGAGTACAAATCGGCTTCCAAATTTCTTCCACAAACAAAAATAGAGCAAGCTTCAACTACTTGATCTAATTGTACTACTGATCTAGTAGGTGTACTAATCATCAAGCATTTAGATAAATTATTTGGTGTCACAGTAGTACCTCTTACAAATGTAGATGATATGAAAGAATGAGATGCACCAGTATCAAATAGTACAAAAGCAGGTATTTAAGCGACAAGTAGCATACTGTCAGAACATCATGACTCATATCCTACTCGGTCCCAGTAATACTAAACACTTTCCTATAGGAGGGGCTGGTGCAGTCTTGGTTGCAATTGCTGCCGGCTGAAATGTCTTACCTGACTTTATAGGACCTTCCAAAGGTGTCAACACTGTACTCAAGGTACATCTTCCAAGTCCATCTTCATTCAAGCTACATCTTCTATCAAAATCATTCAGGGTTTCCATAATTGGATCTTCATTATCAACTTCCATTGGTTCTAGGTCAGACCCAATGGGTTCAAATGAGAGGATCCACAACTATTTTCTTCCTTGACTACGGGTCTTTGGACCTACAACATAGATTTTTGGATTAGGGTTGTGAGGGATTTCACAGGGATTCGGGCAAGGGGTTCAGTCCTCCTCAATCAACCATGGTTGAGATTTAGGTCCACACTCTCTCACCACGACCATTGGCATGAGTACTACCGCATGTCGTGGTTTCTAATCCAATGCAAGGTCATACAGTGACATACTACATGTAGTCTAGATACTCCCCTATGGCACCAACCAACTTGGTCCAGTATCCTTCTCTACCAAGGAATGAGAATCCTCATGGATTGGCTACCTCTGTTGGACTCCATTCCCTAACCCTATGGTTATCCACATATTTGTTGGGTCGGATGCTCTTATGTCCCCTCAAGACTTCCATCGTTCCTTGGACGTCCATGAGCGCAACCCTAACATATGCAACCCTATCAATGCATAATCAACATTGGACCATTGACTCTCCGCACGAATTGGCTACCACGTAGGATGAGATAGAATCACCTCACCGTCATCATTGGTCATTTAGCTTCAATACTCCTACTGGAAGGGTAGTAGCATGTATGGGCTTGTAGCCATGCAATCTAGACTTCCTAGATATGTCATCCAGCAACCATGATAGTGCTGGGGTCATCAGTTAGCAGTGTCCCATACCATAGCCCTTGATATCCCAAGCAATGGATACCCAATAAAGATACCCTCAATCATAGTTACATCACATCATTAACCACCATCATATAACTAATCATTCAACATCACATAGCAATTGAAGTATATCTAATCATCATTCACAACACATAACTAACTATAATTCATATGAAAATATTGTTATAGCAAGTTACAATAATACAAATGCATCCAATGTTATAGAAATTCATCATAGGTCATGTCAATACATATATGCAAGAATGTATCCTTACTTGTAGAAGTGTAAACGATTACTAAAGTGCAGTTAGACCTCACCCACAACAATTCCAAAGAGCTTCAAAAATCACCTAACATAGGGTTACAAAGTCATACTAAGAATAGAAGTCAAAGAGAGAAACAACCAACCTGACTGGGCTATTGTGATTTAGCCGATCACTTATGGCAGTTGGTTGGGCCCTGAGCGACCGCCCCTAATATAGACAGTAACTCAAGTCCGAAATTCTGACTTTTGATTTGCCAATTTTAATCCAATTTTGGGATGATCCAAATTCAAATTTCATCCTCACAAGGCTAACAACTCATACACAATCCAAAACCCACAACAAAATCATGGTTTAGTAATCACATCATCTCCTTTAATCAAAGCAATCCTTTACTCGGATGCAAGAATATGATCCAATCAAGATCATTGATGGAATTATCATAACCATCACAATTAACCACCCACAGAAAATATGGAGGATAGATTCACACAACTTAAAGAGAGTGTGAGATCATCTTACCTCCAATTGACTCACTTAAAGGATCACGGATCAAAACTTCTCCATGAATCACTCGCTCTTCACCTTCCAACACATGTTCTCTAACTCCCAACCTTCCACAGTGGCCTCCACGAATATAATATTAAGTAAATAATATGTGGTTGGATATATATATAGAGAGAGGTCTAGAGCAAAATAGGGTTTAATTCCTGTAAGCAAACCTGGCCAGTCGCTTGAGGCGGTTGGTTGATCAATCAACCGCCTTAAGCAACCACCCCCTAGTACTTTTCAGTATTTGGGTGCTTTTCTCAACCGGTCCCCAAAACAAACCTAACCCTAATCAACATGTGGGGGTGTTCATACCTTGATTTCGAACATCTTCAATCTCAACTTGACTCTGACTGGGGATCCACTTTCCGAGTCCATCAGGGTTCTTACAGGTTGTTCTTCGAATTCCCAATAAGGTAGGTTCTTCATTTGTGGAATCCAAATCCATGGGCTCAAGGTGAGGATCCTGGGCTTCAATTCGGATACTCCATAGTTTATTTAAACTAGATCATCGGGTACTCGGACCTGCAATATGGATCCGGGGTTAGAAACATAGGGTTGTTACATCCTCCCCCTATAAAAAATTTTTGTCCCTGAATTTATAGTGTACTTGTGTGCCCGAAAAGATGGGGGTATTTTGCTCACATCTCATCTTCTTTCTCCCAAGATGCTTCTTCAAACGAATGATTCTTTCATCTGATCTTCACCAAGGGAATGATTTGATTCCTCAACTGCTTGTCCTTTCTATCCAAAATTTCTGCGGATTCTTCATCATAAATCAAATCCACACTTAAACCTTCAGGTTCATGCTGGAGCAACTGGTCTGAGCTTGTTAAGCATTGTCTTAGCATCGAAACATGGAATTCATCATGCACACTAGCTAGAGATGGAGAAAGGGCCAACTTGTAAGCAACTGGTCCAACCTTCTCAGTAATCTCGAAGGGTCCAATATACCTAGGGCTGAATTTCCCTTTGATATTAAATCTCATAACGTCCTTCATAGGTGAGACCTTCAAGAACACCCACTCTTAACCTGAAATTCTAAGTCTGACCTTCTTTTATCCGCATAGGACTTCTGTTGAGACTGAGCAGCCTTGATCCTTTCTCTAATCATATCCACCATAGAACCTGTGGTCTCGATTAGATCAGGGCCAAGAATATGCCTTTCCCCAACTTCATCCCAATAAAGAGGAGTCCTACAAGTTCTTCCATACAGAGCTTTAAATGAAGCCATTCCAATTGTCGACTGGTAACTATTATAATATGCAAACTTTACTAGAGCTAAGTGGTCATCCCAGTTACCACTCATGTCAACAACACATGCCTAAGGCATGTTTTCTAGAATCTAAATGGTCCTTTCTGATTGTTCATCTGTCTGGGGATGATGAGCAGTGCTCAAATTCAACTGAGTTCCTAGGGCTTTCTGCAAACTGCTCCAGAAATGAGATGTGAACCTTTGATCTCTATCTGACACAATACTACCCGGTACACCATACAATCTCACCACATTATCAACATACAACCTTCCCAACTTGTCCATAGTATAGGTGATCTTCATTGGAATGAAGTTAGCTGATTTGGTCAGTCGGTCCACCACCACCCACATTGAGTCGTACCCTTTACTTGTTCGGGGTAGACTTGTAACAAAATCCATGGCAATGTCTTCCCATTTCCAACTAGGCACGGGAAGGGGTTGCAAGAGACCAGACAAAGGCTGTCACATCCACCCAGCCGGTACCCTACCTGGCATACCCAAGTGTGTGATCCACAGCCCTGAAGACCAAGTATCGAGGTAATCATCCTCCCACATAGACAATAACATAATCATGAACAATAATAATCAATGTGCAAAAGATAAACCAAAGATCCAAATAAGGAAAGAGTAAATCTTATATAATCAGAGTACGAAAGATAATCAGAATGTCAAATCAATAAAGTAAAGTGAGGCGGAATCCCACTCTACAACCAGCGGAAAAGTAGTTCGCAAATCAAAAGAAAGATTACAACTTGTTGGTGCTATTTCTACCAATCGCCTTGAACCGTTGTTTTCCGCACCGAACTCCTCAGATCTGATTCGATCTGGTTTGCTCTTCGATCAATCAACCTCTCACTCCTGAAAGAAACAGAATACCAGTAAGAAACGGAGCTGATCGTCTTGATCGGCGTCTCGTCTCCGACGATCTAATCAGTATGGTGAAGATGGTGCTTCAGAGCTTTCTGGAGCTTCTAAAGTGCTTTAATGGAGTTCAATCAGAGTGAGTTTAGAGTTTGGTTGATTTTAGAGACTTACCTTCTTACAAATCTTCCCTCCCTTTTATACTAGCTTTCCCGCTTATAACACTTTTTAATCATAGCCATCGGATCATTGCTCCTCTTTGGACGTCGCTGATCATCCTTCCTTTATTCTCTCAATCGAACCCAACTAAGATTGGTTTGACCGGTGTAAACCGGAAATGGATACTTTAGTCACAACATAAGCCCCCAAGCCTACTGATTAGGTTGAACTTACATGAGACTCTGATCAGTAGGTTTAATCCTTCCTGTCGAAATTATCCAGTATACCCTACTCAACCATTACGCCTTTTCCCTAGATAGTCCTTGATTTCTTCAAAACTTTGATGCCAAGTCACCATATCATCATTAACTTGAAAGTTGATTTATGACCATGTCTCTTATAAAATTATGCCCTCTGCAATAGTTGAATATAATATTTGAACTACCTTGTGTAATTATTACCTCGCTGTACTCAGCCCCCAAATTATCTCGAAACCGACTGAAATCACTTTCTTGTCAGGCTTTTCACAAATTTTCAAATGTAACTTTTCATCTTCCTTAACGTTACCACCGCTTGATTATAAATTTCGTCTTTTTCCCATGTATGACCATCATATTGTTCCCTTACCTTCTCACATATCATCCTCATTCTTTTCAACTGCCATTTTCATACATTCACCGATTGATCCCACGCGTCGGTTACGAAAAGTAATGACTATTGATTTTGGACCATCGTGTATTTCCCCCTCTTTTCAAGAAATCTTCCTTCATTCTTTAGATATATCTGTCAACTGTCACCTGCCACCTACTCCCTTCCGTACTCTGTTCTTCTCCTTCGAGAATATCAAACATACTTATCCGCCATTTTACTCATCACTCCTTTTCAGCTTTTATCTTTCATGCTTTTTTCTTCTTTCTTTCTTGTCTCTGCCATGAATCCTGCTTCCAACCCTTCAGTACCCAGTACCTCTGCTCAATCTGCCATACCTTCAAACAACGAGCGAATGAAAGACGTATCTGGTGCTTTCTCCTCTCATCAGAATCCTTCAGCCTGGAAACCTATTCCATACGCTCATGATGAAGCCATTGTCATTTACACTCCTATAGATACGTCCAGAGAGAAGATGGACCCAAAATATACTGGCCCCGAGTGGTATCCCACCAAAATAAAGAAATCTCACCTAGACTCCTATTTGGAAAGTTACCATTTCCCTTCTGATGCCAGAATATGGGTTCCCGAATCTTCTGACCGTCCCTACTCAGTTGATCCAGGAGTTATCACCATTTACCTTGATCATCTTGACTCAGGCTTTAGAATCCCCTTGATCCCCATAGTTCAATCTTTATTGGACTACTATCATGTCTTCCCTTCTCAACTCACTCCAAACAGTTGGAGACTAGTTTACTGTTTTTTCGCCTTTATCCTCAAGATGAATCGCATCCCATCTATTGATCTTTTCAGAAATGACTACACCTTGAAAGTATCCCGCGAACGCGGATACCTTCATTTTTCCAGAAGAACCTGCATTTCGAATGAACTGGGAAGAGACTCCCAGATTTTCATTGATTCCTCCATACCCCATGATAACAAGCAATGGCGGGAGATGTATTTCTTCTACGCCATTCCGAATCCAAACTTTCGGTCTCGATGGTGTTTACATTCCGCGAACTCCTTATCCCCTCTGAAAGTGCGTCCCAAACTCATTGAGTACGACCGAGAAACTTGGAGTTTGATTCCTACTGGAACTCCAATACATGCAGCCAAGTTGAAAGTATTTCTTTTTTTTTTTTTAGAAATAGTTGCTCGTCCAGTCCCTAGCGTTGCTGATCTCCGAAGAATTGTTTTAGAAGAAAAGAAATCTGACCCCAAGATTACCAAATCCTCCAAGAAAAGGAAACACACTGCCTGTCACCCTTCAAAAAGAAAACCTGCTGAGGAGGAAACTTCCCCTGGTCGAGAAAAAATCGACCAGGTGCCAGAAGATTCCGCCAGAGAAAACATTGATGTTTAAATTGTGAAAACTGTTGTAAGCAAGACACCTGGTCCCAAGGCGAGGACCTCCAGAACTTCCAATACACTGAGATGCAGACTTAGGTCTACAGGTCCAGTTTCTGACCAGGGTTCGTCTGGCTCGAAGAAGAAGAAGAAAAGAAAAGAATCCCATACTGCTCCTACAGAAGCCCCCACTGAAGAAAATAATCCACATGAAGAAATTCCTGTTGTCTCCGAGGCCAATGCCAAAGAGAATAGAGAAAGTTTACTGTCACACACACCAGCAGATTTACCCCACGATACTTCTATCTTCCTAGAAAAGATGGTTGAGGATGAAGATCAAGGTAAGGACTTTTTTGACTGTTCTCCTGATCATCTGAAGAGAATTGCTGAATATGTATTAATTCATGCTGCAGGTGATATTATTGAGGAAATTGCTGATCAATTGTGTGATGTAAATGTTGATATGCCTGCCCCTCCCTTGGATGTTGCTGCCAAGGACCATGTGAATGAACCCTCTGTTTCTGTTTTACCCTTATCCATCCCTATGTTGGATGTTGTTGCTCTAGATACTAATGTCCCCCCTTTTGTTGAAGAAAATGATCAAGATGCTCCTCCTTTAGAAGAAAATATTCAGAATATTCCTCTCCCTGGAGAAATTCATGAAGTTGCCCCACCAGAACATAATGCTGTCAATCCGGAAGCTCTTATGATAGCTGATCCCCAGATTGGTCATGGAGATCAAGAAAATGTTGTCATGCATACCGGTTCAAATGATACTGCTGTGAACGTAAATTTTGGGAATGTAATTGGTATAGCCGATCTTCAACCAGTCCCTAACCAGCCTGATGATACCATGAGTGTTGCTGACTCTAGAAATACTTTCAATCCTGAGTGGCTTTTAAAAGAAAACCATATAGCCAGCCACAATTGGGAGGTTGCCAGAGAGTGGGGCACAAAAGGCCGAATTCCCCGTGACAAGAGAAAAACTGCTCGAATGTCTGACTCTGAGCTTTACTCTCACGGATGGGGGTAAGAAAAAGATCCCTATTCTTATTCTTTGATTAAGATTGATTTACTATTGATTTATATATTTATTCTATTTAGTTTATATTGATTAATCTACAGATGTTTTGGAGCTGCTTTTAATGCATTTTCCGAAGTGTTGGAGAGGGAAAAAACTTTATCCCAGGAAAATGATGATCTGATCAAGAGGAATTTTGAGCTGATCAATGAGGTACATGATCTTCGGAGAAAATTGGGCTCTTCAGAGAGAAAATTAACAGATGCTGAGTTCTGAGAGATTGATTTGATGAATGATCTTAATAGTTTGCACACTGATTATGAACTTTGCTCTGACCATTGTGCTGAATTGCAGGAAGAGATTTCTATGTTGAGAGATGCTATTTTGAATTATAAAGATGAGCTCCTTCGGCTCGAAATGTTAAAGAATAATGCCCTTGACAGGGCCAGGATTGCCACTGATGAAAGAGAGGATTTTAAGGAAAAGCTAACCAGAGCTTTGGTTTGGTCACAAAGTATTGAGAAAGAAAAGAATGAACTTCAGGAAAAGTTCAATGAGATTGAAAAGCTGAATACAACTTTAGAGTTGGCCCAAGAATATCATGTGAAAGCTTTCAACTCAATTTTACAGGAAAAGTCTGCTTTAGAGGATAAAAATGATGGTTTGGGATTGAGACTCAGTGAGGTGACAGCATAAAGAGATAATCTTGAGGTTTCCTTAGGTTTGATTTCTAAAGAAAAGGAAAGTCTTCATGCTCTTTTGGATGAAACTTTAAAATTCAAAACTTCACTGCATGAAGATTTGGAAGCAGAGAGAAGACAATTTGAAGCAGAGAAGAAAAGAATACAAAGTGAAAATCATATTGTCTTAAATTCAGTCACCTCCTCAATGAAGGAAGTTGGAGATAATTAAGCTTTCCTCGGATTTTGCAAGAATATGGTGAAGGATTGCTTTGATCAAATCTTCTCAGAAATCCTCAAGATTCATCCTGATATAGATAATTCAGTCACTTCCTCAATGAAGGAAGTTGGAGATAATCCAGCTTTCCTCGGATTTTGCAAGAATATGGTGAAGGATTGCTCTGATCAAATCTTCTCAGAAATCCTCAAGATTCATCCTGATATAGATTTCAAATTGTTACCTCCAGAATTTCTCCCATCCAAAACCTTTTTTGATCTTAGGAATATGAGATATCCCAACTCTGATAGTTCATCAAGAGATGATTATGACAATGATGACAGTGAGTCTTCCAGTTCTGGCCAAAACCATTCTGCCAGTGATTCAGATAACAATGGTGATAGTAACTCACCTCTTCAAGATGATAAAGAAACTACTGCCAAAGATGTTGCTGATGTCGATCCGTCTGATAATGTTGTAGATGTTGATCCATCTGCAAAATCTCAAGTTTGAAGAAAATATTTCCTGTGTTCATGAATTTACCTTTTCTCCTCTTTTTGTTTACCTCTTTAGCATATGAGGTTTTTGGACTTGTCTATCTTTTATATTAATGAATTTCTGCCCTTTCTTTCGCTCTTCTTGGCTTTGACAGAATAGTACCTTTTATAATATTGACTATCATCTTCTGACCATCGCATATTTGATTAGACACATATTTCTAATCATATTTGTATTCTTCATTGACTTCTGATGAAATACTTCCTGAAGAGAAAATATTTGATACGATCCTTAATAGCTGATCAGATATTCTCAGATAATAACCTGCAGAAAATCTTTGAACTTTTGATAAATAATCCTCCATATAACCTGATCCTTGAATTGTTTTATTGGTTAATTCCATTGTTCTCAATCAAGAGGCTGCCTTGGAAAGATGATGCCTTGTAAAGATGCTGCCTTAGATAAATGGCTACTGAAGCCTGACTTCGGAAAGTCGGGATCATCCTCAGAAGGAATGATCCGGGATCATCCTCGGAATGATCCGGGATCATCCTCGGAATGATCCGGGATCATCCTCGGAATGATCCGGGATCATCCTCGGAATGATCCGGGATCATCCTCGGAAGGAATGATCCGTGATTAGCTTAGCGTGACCTGGCTACCTGAGTCTAACTTACGAAAAGTCAGGACCACCCTCGGAAGGAATGATCCGTGATCAGCTTTGGAAAGCATAATCACGCCTCAGATGGCTGGCTACATGAGCCTGACTTCAGAAAGCCGGGATCACCCTCGGAAGGAATGACCCTGAATCAGCGTTGAAAAGGCATGAGCAAACCTCGTAAGGCTGGCCACATGGCCTGACTTCGAAAGTCAGGATCACCCTCGGAAGGAATGATCCTGGATCAGCGTTGAAATGGCATGATCAGACCTCGTAAGGCTGGCTACTTGGCCTGACTTCGGAAAGTCAGGATCACCCTCGGAAGGAATGATCCTGGATCAGCATTGAAATGGCATGATCAGACAACTGGTTTGCAAAAATATCATAGTGACTAAATGAAGAAAAAACTTTTGATGACCACGATTAATAAGATGTTTTCTCCAAGAATACCAGAAAATCCTGCCTCCTTTCTACTGATAATATTTCTTAAGGTGAATTACATTCCACGGTCATTTCAAGCAACTCCCATGAGCATCTTTCAGCCAATATGTGTTTCTGCTCACAATTTTGTTCACCACATATGGCCCCTCCTGTTGTGACTAAAATATATCCACTGCCGGTTCATACTGGCCAAACCAATCTTAGCCGGGTTCGATTGAGAGATAAAGGAAGGATGATTAGCGACTTTTCGAAGTCAGGCCCATGTGGTCAGCTTTATGAAATCTGATCACGCCATTTCAACGCTGATCCAGGGTCATTCCTTCCGAGGATGATCCCAACTTTCAGAAGTCAGGCCCAAGTGGTCAGCCTTACAAGGTCACGTCATGCCTTTTCAATGCTGATTCAGGGTCATTCCTTCCGAGGATGATCCCGGCTTTCCGAAGTCAGGCTCAAGTAGCCAGCCATCTGAGGTGTGATTATGCTAGCTGATCTGGATCATTCCTTCCGAGGGTGATCCCGACTCTTCATGAGTTAGGCTCAAGTAGCCAGCCTTCTGAGGCCTGGTCATGCTTTCCGAAGCTGATCACAGATCATTCCTTCCGAGGGTGGTCCCAACTCTTCGTGAGTTAGGCTCAAGTAGCCAGCCTTTCGAGGCCTGGTCATGCTTTCCAAAGCTGATCACGGATCATTCCTTCCGAGGATGATCCCGACTTTACGTAAGTCAGGCTCAGTTAGCCAGGTCATGCTAAGCTAATCACGGATCATTCCTTCCGAGGATGATCCCGGATCACTCCTTCCGAGGATGATCCCGGATCACTCCTTCCGAGGATGATCCCGACTTTCCGAAGTCAGGCTCCCGTAGCCATCTTTCTAAGGCAGCATTCGGATCGAGATCAACGGATTAATCAATAAAATAACTCAAGGATCAGGTTACATCAAAGACTATTATTGAAGTTCAAAGATTATCTGTAAATCAACATCTCAAGGTATCTGATCAGGTATTAAAGTTCCTTTCAAATATTTTTTTCGCGAAAGTATTTCAGCGAAGTCAATGAAAAATACAAAGTTTGATCAAAGATATATACATCTAATCAATTATGAGTTGGTCGGAAGATGATAGCCAAAGATTACAAAAGATACTATTCTGTCAAAGCCAAAAAGAGAAAAAGAAAGGAAGAAAATTTCATTAATATAAAAGATTGACAAGTTCAAAAACCTCGTATGCAGAAGAGGTAGACAAAGAGGAAAAAGGTAAGTTCATAAACAAAAAAGAGTGTATTCTTCAAACTTGTGGTTTTGCAGATGGATCAACATCTCAGAACATTACCAGATGGATCAACATCAGCAGAGTTTCATTAGCAGCAGTCTCTTTATCTTCTTGAACGGTAAGTTATCATCACCATTGTTATCTCAATCATCGCGAGAATGGTCTTGGCGTAACTAGAAGACTCACTCATATCATTGTCAGAATCATCTTCTGATGAGCAATCAGAGTTGGGATATTTCAAGTTCCTAAGATCAAAAAAGGTTCTGGATGGGAGAAATTCTGGGGATAACAGTTTGAAATCTAAACCAGGATGAATCTTAAGAATTTCTGAAAATATTTGATCAGAGCAATCCTTCACCATATTCTTGCAAAATCCGAGGAAAGTTGGATTATCTCCAACTTCCTTCACTGAGGAGGTAACTGGATTTAAGACTATCTGATTTTCACTTTGTATTCTTTTCTTCTCAACTTCAAACTGTTTCCTCTCTGCTTCTAAATCTTCATGCAATAAAGTTTTGAATTTTAAAGTTTCATCCAGGAGAGCATGAAGACTTTCTTTCTCTTTAGAAACCAAACTAAGGGAAGCATCGAGATTATCTCTTTCTGCTGTCATTTCATTGAGTCTCAACCCCAAATCATTATTTTTATCCTCTAAAGTAGACTTCTCCAGTAAAATTGAGCTGAAAGCTTTCACATGGTATTCTTGAGCCAACTCTAAAGTTGTATTTAGCTTTTCAATCTCATTGAACTTTTCCTGGAGTTCATTCTTTTCTTTCTCAATACTTTGTGACCAGACCAAGGCTCTGGTTAGCCTTCCTTTAAAATCCTCTCTTTCATCTGTGGCAATCCTGGCCCTATCAAGGGCATCATTCTTTAACATTTCAAGCTGAAAAAGCTCATTCCTATAATTCAAAACAGCATCTCTCAACATAGAAATCTCTTCCTACAATTCAGCACAATGGTCAGAGCAAAGTTCATAGTCAGTGTGTAAGCTATCAAGATCATTCATCAAATCAATCTCTTTGAACTCAGCAGCTGTTAATTTTCTCTCTGAAGATTCCAATTTTCTCCGAAGATCTTGTACCTCATTGACCAATTCGAAATTCCTTTTGATCAATTCATCATTTTCCTAAGACAAAGTTTTATCGCTCTCCAATACTTCAGAGAATGCATTGAAGGCAGCCCCAAAACATCTCAGAATCAACCAATATATATATATATATATATATATATATATATATATATATATATATATATATATATATATATATATATATATATATATATACATTAAAAACAATATAAATAATTAGATCAATAGTAAATTAATTCTAAATAGAAGAATGGGAAAAAGATCTATTTCTTACCCCCACCCATGTGAATAAAGATCAAAATCAGACATTCGAGCAGTGTTCCTCTTGTCACGGGGGATTCTGCCTTTTGTGCCCCACTCTCTGGCAGCCTCCCAATTGCGGCTGGCCGTGTGATTTTCTTTCAAAAACCACTCAGGGTGGAAAGGATTTCCGGAGTCAGCAATGCTCATGGTATCATCAGGCTGGTCAGGGACTGGTTGGAGATCAGTTATCTCAAGAATATTCTCAAGATTTACATTTACAGCATCATCATTTGAACAAGTCTGCATGATGATATTTTCTTGGTCTTCATGACCATTCTGAGGATCAATTACCATAAGAGCTTCAGGTGGGGCAAGAATATTCTCTGGTGGAACAACTTCATGGATTTCCTCGGGATGGAGAATATTCTTGTTATTTTCCTCCAACGGAGGAGCATCTTGATCATTTTCTTCAAAAGAGGGAACATTGGTATCTGGGGCAGCAACATCAAACACAGGGATGGATAAAGGTAAAACGGAAACGGAGGGTTCATTCACATGGTCCTTGGCAGCAACATCCAAGGGAAAGACAGGAACATCAACATCTACATCACACAATTGGTCAGCTATTTCCTCAATAATATCACCTGCAACATGTATTAATATGTCTTCAGCAATTCTCTTCAGATGATCAGAAGAATAGTCAAAAAAATCCTTACCTCGATCTTCATCCTCAACCATCTTTTCTGGGAAGATGGAAGTATCGTGGGGTAAATCAGCTGATGTGTGTGACAGTAAGTTTTCTCTATTTTCCTCAACGTCAACCTCGGTGGCGGCAGGAATTTCTTCATGGGGATTATCTTCAACAGTGGGAACTTCTGTAGGAACAGTATGGAATTCTTTTCTTTTCTTTTCTTCTTTAAGCCAGACGAACCCTGGTCAGAAACTGGACCTGTAAACCTAAGTCTGCATCTTAGTGTATTGGAGGTTCTGGAGGTCCTCATCTTGGGACCAGGGGTCTTACTTGCAATAGTTTTCACAATTTGAACATCGGTATCTTCTCTGGCTGTATCTTCTGGAGCCGGGATGGTTTTCCCTTGATCAGGGGAATCTTTTTCAACAGTTTTTCTTTTTGAAGGGTGACAGGCAGTATGTTTCCTTTTCATGGAGGGTTTTGTAACCCTAGAATCGGATTTCTTTTCTTCTGAAACAATTCTTCGGAGATCAGCAACACTAGGGACCGGACGAGCAATTACTTCTGATGATAAAAGTATATGATGATAGATAGGGATTACAAAAAGAGAGAAAATAAGGGGAAAAGAAAGAAAGGTATACAGTTGTTATTATCTTTACCTGGAAAAAGGCCGTGACTAATGAGACTTGCATCTGTTTTCAACTTGGCTGCATCTATTGGAGTTCCGGTAGGAATGATACTCCAGGTTACCCGGTCATATTCAGTAAGTTCGGGACGTACTTTCAGAGGAGATAAGGATTCCAAGGAATGTAAGCACCATCACAGAAGAAGTACTTTTCCCGCCATTGCTTGTTGTCATGGGGAATGGAGGAATCAATGGAAATTTTGGATTCTCTTCCCAGCTCACTCACAATGCAGGTTCTTCTAGCAAAATGAAGGTATCCGCGTTCGCGGGATACTTTCAAGGTGTAATAATTTCTGAAAATGTCAACAGATGGGGTACGATTCATCTAGAGAATAAAAGCAAAAAAAAACAGTAAACTAGTCTCCAACTATTTGGAGTAAGTTGAGAAGGGCAGACATGATAGTAGTCCAATAGAGATTGAACTATGGGAATCAGGGGGATTCTAAAGCCTGAATCAAGATGATCAAGGTAAATGGTGATAACTCCTGGGTCAACTAAGTAGGGACGATCGGAGGAGTCAGGAACCCATATTCTAGCATCGGAAGTAAAATGGTAACTTTTCAAATAAGAGTCCAGATGGGACTTCTTTATTTTGGTGGGATACCACTCGGGACCAGCATGCTTTGGGTCCATTTTCTCTCTGGACATATTGACAGGAGTATAAATAAGGATGGCTTCATCGTGAGCATATGGAATAGGTTTCCAGTCTGAGGGATTATGCTGAGAGGAGGAAGCACCAGACATGTCTTTCATCTGCTCGTTGTTTGGAGGTATATCAGGTTGCGCAGAGGTACCGGGTACTGAAGGATTGGAAGCAGGATCCATGGTGGAGACAAGAAAGGAAGAAGAAGAAAACCTGAAAGGAAAAATTTGAAAAGGAGTGATAAAGAAAATGGCAGATAGGTATGTTTGATGTTCACGAAGAAGGAGAGCAGAGTACGGAAAGGAGCAGGTGACAGTTGACGATATATATATATATATAAAGAATGAGAAAAGATTTCTTGAAAGGAGGGGGAAATGCACGATGGTCCAAAATCAATGGTCATTACCTTTCATAACCGACGCGTGGGATCAATCGGTGAACTTATGAAAGCTGCAATTGAAAAGAATGAGGATGATGTGTGAAAGGGTAAGGGAACAATATGATGGTAATACATGGGAAAAAGACAAAATTAATGATCAAGCGGAAGTAACGTTAAGGAAGCTGGAAAGTTATATTTGAAAATTCATAAAAGGTTTGACAGGAAAGTGATTTCAGCCGACTTTAAGATAATTTGGGGGCTGAGTACAGTAATATAATTTCAACCAATGCAGAGGACATAATTTCATAAGGGACATGGTTATAAGTCGACTTTCAGGTTAATGATGATATGGTGACTTGGCATTAAAGTTTTGAAGAAATCAAGGATTATCTTGGGAAAAGGCGTAATGGCTGAGCAGTGAATATTGTATAATGTTGACAGAAAGAATTAAACCTACTGATCAGAGTCTCATATAAGTTCAACCTGATCAGTAGGCTTGGGGGCTTATGTTGTGACTAAAATATATCCACTGCCGGTTCATACTGGCCAAACCAATCTTAGCCGGGTTCGATTGAGAGATAAAGGAAGGATGATCAGCGACATCCAAAGAGGAGCGATGATCCGATGGCTATGATTGAAAAAGTGTTATAAGCGGGAAAGCTAGTATAAAAGTGAGGGAAGATTCGTAACGAAGTAAGTCTCTAGAATCAACCAAACTCTAAGCTCACTCTGATTGAATTCCATTACTAGCATTTTAGAAGCTCCAGAGAGCTCTGAAACACCATCTACACCATACTGACTAGATCGTTGGAGACAAGACGCCGATCAAGACGATCGGCTCCGTTTCTTACTAGTATTTTGTTTCTTTCAGGAGTGAGAGGTTGATCGATTGAAGAGCAAACCAGATCGAATCAGATCTGAGGAGTTCGATGCTGAAAACTACGGTTCAAGGCAATCGGAAGAAATAGCACCAACAGGCCCCTCCTAGTTTGCAGAAATTTTTCCACAGTTTCTTGGATCTGATGCTGATTTTTTCCTCAGAACCAAATCTCCCACTCTAAAAGATTTAGGTCTGACTCGAGCATTGTAATACGCCGCTGTTCTCCTCTGATATTCTATATTGCGGTATAATGCTCTTTCTCTGATTTCATCTAAGAACTCAAGATTTGCTCACAATCCTTCTTCATTAGCTACTGGATCAAATCCTTCATATCTGTTTGATCCCACCATAACCTCCACTGGAGCCAACGCCTTTGATCCATATGCTAGTCTGAAAGGTGTTTCTCCCATTGGAGTCCTGATTGTAGTCCTATATGCCCACAGTACATGAGGTAGTTCATCGATCCATAAGGTATTTGCCTCATCCAATCTCCTTTTTATTCCCTGCAGAAGTGTCCTATTGGTTACCTCAATTTGACCGTTGCATTGAGGATGAGTGCCTGCATTCAATATGATAATCTGCACAAAATTCCTTGAATCTTTCATTGTCAAATTGTGGTCCGTGATCAGTCAGTAGAATCTTCGGCAGGCCATATCTGAATATGACATGATTTCTAAAGAACTTCTCGATTTGATTCGTGGTAGTCGTGGCCAAGGCTTCTGCTTCTACCCACGTCGTGAAATAATCAATTGCGGCCACTACGAACTTTTTCCCTCCAGTTGTAATAGGAAATGGACCTAACAAATCCATACCCCACATAGCAAATGGAAGAGGATTAAGAATTGATATTAGTTGTTTTGCTGGCTGACTCTGAATTGGTGCATGAATTTGACATTGATGACACCTTCTTACATGTTCAATCGCTTCAGATTGCATGCGCGGCCAATAAAATCCTTGTCTTAGAACTTTATAAGCCAAAGCCTTCCCACCTAAGTGGCTTCCACAGATTCCTTCATGGACCTTTGATAAAGCATATTGTGCATCAGATGGTCCCAAACATTTTAGAAGTGGCCCAGAAACTGTTCTTTTATATAACAACTCATTCTTTAGGATAAACCTGGCAGCTCTTCTTTTCACAGTTCTAGCCTTTTCTCTATCTTCAAGGAGAACGCCATCTTTAAGATATTGTATAATAGGTTCCATCCAATATATTTCTGCATCGATTTCCATTATCTCTTGCTCTGAATATGCTGGAATATTCCGCTCCTCAAAATACACAGCCTGTGGCATAGAAGTAGATCTTGCAAATGCTAATTTTGCCAGAGAATCTGCCTCACTGTTTTGATTTCGGGATATTCTCACAATTGAGAATTGTGAAAACCATTCTTTGCACTCCCATACCTTCTTAAGATAACTGACCATCCGATCATCCTTCGCATCATACGCTCCTGTAACTTGGCTGACCACCAGCTCAGAATCACTTTTTACTTCAATGTTTTGTACGCAGAGAGATTTAGCCAATCGCAAACCTACAATAAGAGCCTCATATTCCGCTTCATTGTTTGAAGCATGAAATTAAATCGAAGTGCATTCTGAATTACAAATCCGAACGGACTTTGTAAAATCACCCCTGCTCCTGATCCCTGAGAATGACTTGACCCATCAACATGCAAAGTCCAACCAAAAAACATCTCACTGGAATCTTTTTCCTCCTCCGGCAGCGAAATACTTTCAATAATAAAATCAGCCAACACCTGTGCTTTTATCGCAGTTCGGGTTTATAATCTATATCATGTTCTATTAATTCTACTGCCCATGATACCATTCTCCCCGCCAGATCAGGCTTATGCAATATTTTCTTTAAAGGCCAATTAGTAAGAACAATAATTGGATGAGCCTGAAAATAAGGTCTAAGCTTCCTAGCTGCCATTATCAAAGCTAAAGCATGTTTTTCAAATTCCGGATATCTAGATTCTGCATCTAGCAATGTATGGCTTACAAAGTAGATAGGATTTTGGACAATACCTTCTTCCCGAATTAACACTGCGCTTACTGCCGCCTTAGAAGAAGATAAATATATTTGCAAGATCTCTCCCGGCTTTGGTCGAGATAGAACTGGTGGACTGGTCAGTCTCCTCTTTAATTCTTCAAATGATTTTTGACAATCCTCTGTCCAGTTGAATTCATTGAGTGCATTTAGATTTTTCAAAGCCTTGAAGAATGGTGCACATTTATCTCCTGATCTCGATATGAACCTGCTTAATGCCGCAACTCTCCCTGTTAGACTTTGGATCTCCTTCATACTGCTGGGTGCCGTCATATTCAAGATAGCCCTAATTTTTTTTGGATTCGCCTCAATACCCCTCTGCATGACCATATAACCAAGAAATTTACCAGATGAAACCCCAAACGCGCACTTCTTAGGATTGAGTCTCATTCCATTTCTTCTTAGTACATCAAAGCACTCCCCTAAATCAGCAAGATGATCAGATCTGAATTGACTTTTTACAAGAAGATCATCTACATAAACCTCCATATTTCTTCCAATCTGATTAGCAAACAGCTTATTCATCGCCCTTTGGTATGTTGCACTAGCATTTTTTAACCCGAAAGGCATAACCTTATAACAATAGCTTTCTCGGCTGGTCATGAATGCCGTATGTGGTTGATCCTCCTTTTTTCATAAGAATTTGATTATAACCAGAATAAGCATCCATAAAACTCAACATCTGGCGGACTGATGTGGCATCAATTAATTGATCAATCCACGGCAGAGGATAGCAGTCCTTAGGACATGCCTTGTTCAAATCAGTATAGTCTAGACACATTCGCCACTTGCCATTATGCTTCTTCACCATTACCACGTTCGCCAGCCATTTAGGACATTCAATTTGCTCGATAAGTTGAGATTCCCGAAGCTTCTGTACTTCAATTTTAATCGCATCATGCTTTTTTGATGAGAAATTCCTCCGCCTTTGTTTTACTGGTTTGATAGAAGAATCTATCCAGAGACAATGTTCTGCCACCTCTCTACTTAAACTTGGCATATCCTGTGCTGACCAAGCAAAAACATCTGGATTTTGTTGAAGAAATTCTTTTACCGATCCTTATCCTGATTGTTCTGATCAACTCCAATCATGGTTCCTTTATCTGGATTTTCAAGGCCAAAACAAATTTTCTCCAGCTTTTCCACTGGTTCACCTTTTTGAATTTTTTCTTCATCCCTGTTGTCCATGACTTCCATAGTAAGAGCAAGAGCTTTAACTTGTGCCTTTGAATCTTTTAAAAAAGTTGTATAACTTTGCCTTGAAGTTCTCTGATTAGACTTGCACTCTCCAATGCCTCCTTCAGTTGGGAATTTCACCTTCAAATGTCTCATCAAAACTACAGCTCCAATAGCATTCAACGTTGGTCTCCCCAAAATTATATTGTATGCTGACAAACTCTTTATCAACAAAAATTTGGTGACCGTAGTTACCGTTTGTGGATGTGTTCCCAATGTTATTGTTAACTCCAAGGTTCCTTCTACTGAGGTAGATTCTCTAGAAAATCCGAATAGTCTTGTGCCGCAAGGCTTTATCTTGACTGTATCCAGTTTCAATCGTTGAAAAGCTTCATAAGACATTATGTCTAGAGAAGATCCCGTATCGATTAGAACCCTGTGAATATCTCTGTTTGCCACCTCAATGACTACCACAATGGCGTCATCATGTGGTCCCTGAATTCCTTCCATCTCCTCCTCTATGATGACTATCTCCTTCATCATTTTGATTCTTCTAGGAATAACATGAGATTCGACAGCACCTACATACCTAGCATGTGCCTTAGACTTTGAAATTGAATTCAAATCTAAACTTCCCAAGATGGTCATGACAGGAGACTACTTTTGTTGAACTTGTTGGTTTTCCTAGTGTTTAGCATTTTCGTCTAGAGAATTATATTGAAAATCTCCCTTCGTTTGGTCTTCCCTTGCTGGGGGTTGGTTATTCCATCTCCTTGGCTGATCAGGAACATTTCTCCAGTTTCCTCCATTTCTTCTTTGGACAAAGTTATCCAGTCTTTCCTAACTAATTAATCGTTCAATCTCATTTTTTAGAATTCTACAATCATCGGTATCATGACCATGATCCCTTTGATATCTGCAAAATCTATCATTTGCTTTTGCTATCATTGGTAATGGCCATTTCAGAATTCCTTGATGTTGAATTCGCATCAAAATTTCTGATCTTCTAGTATTGAGAGGAGTATAAGTTTCCTGGAATGGTCTCAGAATATCCCTTCTAAATTGGCGATCAGGACCATTTCTCAGAAAATTCCTATTACTTCTACGATCCCTCTGGTTAGATCTCATGACTCCGTCTTCCTTCCTTTTGCTTCCACCACCATCAGTTTCTTTTCTTGCCTGAAGGATGTCTTTCATATTTGCATACTAGTTACAACGAGTTGTCAACTCCGCAATATTTGCCGGCTTGTTCATGATCAAGAATTCCAGTAAATGATCATCCGTCAAACCTCTGAACATAGCATCATATGCCACTGCCTCATTCAAATTTTTAATCTGAATCGATTCTTGATTGAATCTCTTCATATAACTTCGAACTGATTCTCCTGATTTTTTACGGATTGCAACCAAATTATCAACAATTTTGCTGCTCTTCATACTACTTTGGAACCTCGACAAGAATATCTTTGTCAAATCTTTGAAATCCTTAATAGAATCTGGTAATAAACTGAAGAACCAAGTTGTTGCAGAACCTTTCAATGAATATGGAAAGGATCGACACTTTAAAACGTCAGAATTACCCACCAACATCATCACAGAATTGAACTGAGCCAGATGCTCCATCGGATCTGTGCTTCCATCATACATCGTGAATACCAGGAGTTTGAAATTGCGCGGCAATGGTGCTGACATAATCTCCTTAGCGAATGGATTTTGATTCATCACTTCCTCCAATTTTTCTCCAGTGTCTTTGTTTGCCAATCGCTGAATTTGATCATCTAGGATACGAAATCTTTTACTGATTTCCGATCCATGAACTTCAGATCTGCTTTCTCCTGACCTTCCTGTTTCCTTCTTATCTCTCCGATCTCCAACGCTTCTACTCTTTTTGCTCCAAATGTGACTCAATTGATCATCCTTGGATGATCCTCGATCTTCGGTCTCCAGTGGAATATAGTTTGGATCCGCACTTTCTCCCAATCCTTCCTTCATAATTGATCTCCTTTGGCCCTCCCCTGACCTCTGAACCTGGCTCGAGACAGAAATTTCCTCAGCTCGAGAAAAGTTCGAGATCTTCTAGCTAGCGAAGCTAGGACTCTTCCCTCCAGGATGAATTCCAATCTTCTTGATGAATGTCCTCATCAGGTTTTGTGTCTCCAGGATTTGATGTTGCATGCTCTCAAATCGTTCAGTAATCAGGTTTGGATCTAGCTCTGGACGAGATGCCGCCAATGTATCCGCCAATTGCTTCTCTTGCCTTTCAAACTGATCAGTTGGACGAGGTGAATGATCCTCTATCATTCTCTACCTCTGTCGAGTCTGCATCATTGGAATCTGTGGTATCGGAACCCCTTCTCTCATTCTCCTCTTTGGATTTGCTCTCCTCGGCTCTCTTTGACTTGTCTCTGCCATTTCCGTTGGTAATTCTTCCTCTCGCTCAGGTGATTGAGCCATAGCTTCTATTCTGAACTTGTTTCCCACAGACGGCGCCAAAATGTTGGTGCTATTTCTGCCAATCACCTTGAACCATTGTTTTCCGCACCGAACTCCTCATATCTGATTCGATCTGGTTTGCTCTTCGATCAATCAACCTCTCACTCCTGAAAGAAACATAATACCAGTAAGAAACGGAGCTGATCATCTTGATCGGCGTCTTGTCTCCGACGATCTAGTCAGTATGGTGAAGATGGTGCTTCAGAGCTTTCTGGAGCTTCTAAAGTGCTTTAATGGAGTTCAATCAGAGTGAGTTTAGAGTTTGGTTGATTTCAAAGACTTACCTTCTTACGAATCTTCCCTCCCTTTTATACTAGCTTTCCCGCTTATAACACTTTTTCAATCATAGCCGTCGGATCATTGCTCCTCTTTGGACATCGCTGATCATCCTTCCTTTATTCTCTCAATCGAACCCGACTAAGATTGGTTTGACCAGTGTAAACCGAAAATGGGTACTTTGGTCACAACACAACTGTATCTAAAATAGGAAAGAAAACTGAAGCATACTAAACTAAAGTCTATTCTACTTTATGGAGAACATCTTCATAGACATAAACTTCATCAACTACGCTCAAACCACTTGACGAATCCTCAATGTAATCTTCATGGTTGCCAGCACCTTGCGTGTAGTACGCCTCTTCAGTTTGTGCTTCCTCGAATTGACTTTCGTAGTCATCAGTACCTATAGAGTAATCTAACAAAACATTGTACAAAAGGAATAAGTCTCAAAGTAACTTAGTAAGGCAGTTAATCCATAACAACATAAATGGCAGGATTTCAAAGCAAAGTAAAATGCTACATGATATGAAACACATGATGCAATATGATTCTAACTCTATGTATGCCGGTCTCTATTGGTAGACATGCTTTAAGTCATAGCACCGTACTTCTTTAGGAAGGTCTCATCACACAACACCTTTTGGTAGTGGGTCCGGCATCCCTCGGGACATTCCATGGATGGGGGTATAGGTCACCACTCTCTCACATCACCATTGGTCTAAGTACCGGCGCATGTCAGATTCAAAGCCTAGCCAAATGCAAGTCTCCTACTCAGTTACATCAAGTCAGATCCAGATACGTCAATTCCTTGCCCCTGGCGATCCTTTTCGGTACCCTTCACACTAGAGTGCTCATAGTCCTTGACTACGGACTCATCAACCCTATAGGTCATCCACATATGGTAAACGGGAAGCTCTCACGTCCTCACGGGTTGGTTACTAGTCTTGAGCGCCCGTGAGCCCAAGTCTAACCATATGCAACCCTACCTATAAATGGTCCCCACAATGTGATTCCTGTCCTCTCACGGATTGGTTACCGGTCTTGAGCGCCCATGAATCCCCATTGCTACCACGGGTTGTTTGGTCTCAATACCCCTCCGATTAGGGTTTGACATAATGGGACATCCTAGCCAAACACCACTAGACAGTCCTAAATACGTCATCCAACAGTTTAGGAAGGTGTCCAAAGGGCATCTCCAGAAACGTCTCATAATATTCCCGTAGTAGTCCAAGGACAGAAGTGTCAAAAGGACACCTCCCCTTTCCAAACCATACTTAAGCATACACAAACATGAATCCATAACATCACATATATAGTAACTTCATATATAGAAAGAAATCAATAATAATATATGACTCGCATATATTTAATAAGTAAATCATACATGAATCATAATCAAGTAATGCTACTGAAATCAAGATAGTTCAACAGTAGTATAACATTGCAAGAATCTAATTAAAGAAATAAACTAACAAGATTCAAATATAGAAACTAAGATATGCAATCTATGTAGTTAAGGAAGTAACCATCCTTACCTTATATAACTCGCAAAGGGATCCTAAGAAATCAAGTAAGATCTTGAAAAAACTTGAGAAGAAGGTCCTAAACAAGTGTATACAACATATTAGGAAAGATACCTAGAAGGAAAGATATCAAAACATCCAAAACAGACCAAATATGGAGTTGCTGTACTCATTGGTCGATTGACTTGGTCTACTGCCTCAGTAGACCAATGAGTCGACCAACCGAGTTAGTGGCCTTCAAAAATCAGAATTTTGAGAATAAAGAACCGAATTTGGTGGTTCAAAAGGGTACTAAACAAGGGGTAAACTACAATGGCAGCATTCTAGTATAAAGAGAACTTCAAAACACTAATCGAATCAAGTTTTCAAGTTAGAAATTAGGAAACAAAAGTTACCATAATTAGATCAATCATGGTTCTTGAAGAATTCATAGTAAAAATCATGGACAAGAACAATAGCATGATGGATCATTGATTTTGATAGAGAGATCATGAAAAGCATGCATAGATCTTCAAGAAAATTAGATCTAAGACTGAAGAACATTAATCTAAATAAGGAAAGAGAATGAATACAAGTTTTCCTTCAAAAGCGAGTGATGATCTTGATGAAGATCATCCACCAAGCTTTAGATCCTTAGGAAAAGAGAGGGAATGAGTATAATGATAGTTGCAACAGAGATACAACTTCACTTCTACTGTTCTCAATCAGAAAAGGAAAGAAAAATAATGAAGAATCAAAGATGAAACATCGAAGAGGATGATCACATACCTTTTTGTGAAAAAGCACAAGTTTTGACGAAGATCCATCAAGATAATCACCAAGGACGCAAAGGAGATGACTTGCAGAGGGCTTTAGTACGTTCCAAAGAGTTTGGAGGCAGCAAATACGAAGTAGACTTGAGATTGGACTTAAATAGAGCAAGCAAGACCTAATTAGCAAAAACATAACCCATTGGTCGACTAGTCCAGTCAACCAATGAGTTGACCAATCGAACAAGCAAGACCAAAACAGGGAAATGAAGGCTCAAATCAAATCCAAACATCAAGGGGTTTTGCACACACACTAAGTGACTTACCTAGTAGGTAGAAATGCCTTCGAACCATGACAGAGAGCACTCCAAGTCCATCAACTAATCCGATCTTCATCATGATGCAATTTCCATAAATGGAACACCTACATCAACACTCATGGATTCAAAGCCAATCACCAAGTCTTCCACTGGGATGGCCCATAGCTGAGTTGCTTTACTTCGGGTCGTCAGACCTACAAACAATAGGGTTTCTGGGTCAAGGTTAGGGCTGGGTTTCACAAAGGCTACCTAACAGCTTTCACCCGTTGACAACTTCCACACTTGGTGTCACATCCCCCCAATCGGTACCCTATCTGGAATACCTAGAGGTGTGATCCACAGCCTTGAAGATCAGTTCACAACAATCCTCCTCCCACCTAGCACAATAGTATAATCAAGAGCAAGAGCAAATCATTGTATAAAGTAATTAAAGAAACAATCAAGGAATGGATCTCAGAAGGATCATAAAAGAATATTAGAGTGCGGAATAAATCATACCAACAAAGAATAAGAGTATAGAGTATAGCGGAAATAAGCTCTAAAATCAATGCGGAAGGTAGATCAAATCTAATGTACTACAACTGAATAAAAAAATAAAGGAAGTCTATATCTAATCTATATCTTCCATCGGTTCTTCCTCTTCTTCTTCTTTTTCGACCTTCGCCTTTTTCACCTTGGGCTTATACACTTGAATCTAAGGATCAACATTCAAATCATGTTGCCAATGATGAACAAGATGATGTCTACTACTATCAATAGGTTCAATCATAGTAATCCAGACCGGTGTTCGGGCCATACCACTGGTCACCAACTTCTCCCACTACGTTTGTAGCTACATCATAAATGGAAGGGTCCTCCATATAGGAACTCGGGATCTCTTCCGAACCTACATAGTCATCTAACAAACATTGTCCCCGAAGGGTGAGCTCAAAAGAACTCAGCAAGTAGTTCAATTCACAATTAACAAATACAAATAGTTCAGAACAAGCATGATCCAATATGATATGAGATAGTAATGCAAATATGCTTCTAACTCTATATATTCTAGTCTCTAGTGGCAAACACGCATTAAAATAGAACACCATACTCCTCTGGGCAGTCTTAGTCACTCTCCCTCAACATCTCTGTCTATTGGGTTCTCCACAGTAGTTGGGTCAACACATCCTTCTCGGACTTTCCATGGCTGGGGTTTCGGTCACCACTGTCTCAATCAACCATTGGTATGAGTATTGGTGTGTGTCAGGGTTATACCTAGCCCAATGCAAGTCATCTACTGAGTCACATCCATCTTTAGGGTCGTATATTTCCCTTCCTCGCTTCTCGCGATCCGTTCCGGTATCTTTCCCCCTAAAGTCACCATCTCCTTCTCAACTACGTAGACTCTTAACCCTATTGGTCATCCACATATAAGAAATGGGAAGCTCTCATGTCCCCTCATGCTTCTCGCACTCTTGGGCCCCCACGAGCCTAGGCTTATTATGTGTGACCCTACCAATGAATGGCCCCCCACAATGTGATTTGTGTCCTCTCACGGGTTGGTTGTCGGTCTTGAGCGCCCACAAATCCCCATTGCTACCATGGGTCACTCGGCCTCAATGCCCCGGCCCACAGGGTTTCCTAACCAAACACTTCCAGACAAAACCTAGGTATGTCAACCAGTAGTTATGGAAAGCGCCAAAGGGCAACATAGGAATGCATTCCATATCACCTCCACTGGTGTCCCAAGACAGAAATACGAAAAGGGCATTCCCCATTCCACAGCCACAACCTAGGCAATCACATCTTATTATGATTCCACAAATATATCATATCAAGGTCCAATCACAATAGAATCATTCACATTCATACAGGTATGCAAGTTAACATAATGAAACATATTCTGAATTTACAAAAGTATAACAATATAGAAAAATCCTAAAATAATAGTTAACATATGCATACAAGTTCTAACATTATAAAGGATGTAATCATGTCAATTGTGAGTGAACGTACTCACCTTAAACTTGATCCGTACACTGCGAAGAAAAGAGATCAAAGGGTAGGTCCAAAGTCACCAAAGAAATCCTAAACAAATAGGTATTGAACATAAGGAACAACCCCTAAAGGTTCGGAGACGAAACGGGGTCAAACGAGGCAAACTTGTTGTCACAGGACACCTTGGTCGCTTGGGGCAACCAAGGCAGGTCAACCAAGCAATTCTGTAAGGACATAAAACCTAAGTTATCAGAAAACTCATCGTTTGAGTTCCAAACACTCCGAAATTAATAGGAAAATTTTAGAATAGTATAGGGAGACTATCTATAAAGATCTAAGTGTCTAACATGGTCAATGGAGCGAAGATCTAATAAATCACATAATACGCTTAATCCGCAGATTTCACGGATAGACTAGAGTGATTGAGAATTCACTCTAGAGACAAGAAAATAGTAGATCATGGTCAACAAATAAATCATGGTCAACAAATAATCTAAGAGAATTCAAATGACTCAGATAAGAAAAAGATCATGAAGATCATGCTAAGGCTTAATACTGAAATCACACCGTGTTGTCACGGAGAGGATAGAGTGAATGGGGATTCACTCTAAGACTGTGAAAATAGAAGAATGGGTCATTACAATAGCATAATACCCTTCTCACAATCACAACAATGGGTAGAAACAAAAGAGAGAGTAGATCTAGAGAGAATGAAAGTGGTTACTAACCTTGAAGAAGAAGATTCGACAGAGGAATCTCTCATGGGTGCTTGGGGATCTTCCTTGGCCTTGGAAAGAGAGCTCTAGGGTTCTTCTCACATTCTCCAAAAGCTTAGAGTTAAATTTGTTTGAATTAGATCAAAGTTTGAATATATAGGGCTTTGGAAACCTATTTCCAAAAATATTCAAATCTGTCTCGGGGAAGCTTTGGTCGCTTGGGGCGACCAAGGCAATCGACCAACCAATGCCTTTTGGTCAAAATCAGATTTATGGTCTCCAAAAGCCACAAGCTCCACTTGGGTCCTTTTCCAACTTATGAAAGAGTCTTACCTGGTTCTATAGGACCTTCCAATTGTGTCAACACTGAACTCTTTGTCCATCTTCCAAGTCCATCATCATTCAGACTACATATTCTTCCAAAAATCACTCAGGGTTTCCAAAATGGGATCTTCATCATCTACATCCATTGGTTCTTTGTTAGACCTAATGGGTTCAAATTTGATGGCCCACAACTATCTTCTTCCTTCACTTTGGGCCTTCGGGTCTTCACTATTGATTTTTGGATTAGGGTTTTGCGGGATTTCACACTTGGCAATAAAATCTTCCACATCATTCTTCATTCTAGGCCACCAAAAATATCCCTTTATATCTTGATACATCTTTACACTACCCGGATGAATGGTGAAGATGAATTGATGGGCATTAGTCAAATCTCTGTCCTGAGGTCTTCCATTGTTGGAACAAAAATTCTTTCTCTGAAAACAAGTGCACTGTTGAAGGCTAGGGAGAAATCTGTCACTTCCCTAGACTTTAAAGAAATCAAATCAATTTCTTCTTCAGTTCTAGATCAGTAGATTGCAAAGCAATGATTTTGTCCCTCAGACTCGCTCGGACCAATATAGTTGACAAAATAGCTTCAAAACCTTCTAGCACAATCTCAAGTCCAAGTTCAATGATGAAGAATAACAAAGGTTTACTAAGAGAAGCCATATCTACATTTTTCGGTTGCTCTTTCTACTCAAGGAATCGGCAACTACATTAGCTTTCCTTGGATGATATTGGATATCACAATCATAATCCTTCACCAGTTCTAGCCATCTATGTTGTCTCATATTCAATTCCTTTAGGGTGAAGAAATACTTGAGACTCTTATGGTCGGTGAATATTGCTAGCCTTTTACCATGCAGATAGTGACACCATATCTTCAGAGCAAAAGCCACTGTAGCTAGTTCTAAATCATGAGTCAGGTAGTTATGCTCATAATTCTTCAACTGTCTTGATGCATAAGCCACTACCTTACCATGCTGCATTAGAACACAACATAGACCCACTTTAGAGGCATCAATATACACTGTCAAACATCCAGAGTCATCTGGGATAGTCAATACCAGGGCATTAATCAACCTCTTCTTGAGTTCTTGAAAACTCTCTTCACAAGCTTTACTCCACTAAAACTTAACTCCCTTTATGGTAAGTTTCATCATAGGAGGCGAGAGTCTAGAGAAATTCTCAATGAAACGCTTATAATAACCAGCCATACCCATAAAACTTTGGATCTCAGTGACTGACTTGTGTCTATCCCAATTTGCCATAGCTTTCCCTTATCTACCATAGCTTTCCCTTAACATAATCAACTTTAATTCCTTCTGCTGACACAATATGACCCAGAAAGACAACCTTGGACAACCAAAAGTCACATTTGCTGAATTTGGCATACAACTTCTTGTCTCTTAGCAGCTGTAAGGCAAACTTCAAGTGCTCAACATACTCTTCCTCATTCTTTGAATATATCAGAATGTCGTTGATGAACACTATAATGAATTTGTCCAAGACATCATGAAATACTTAGTTCATTAGATCCATGAATGTTGTTGATGCATTAGTAAAACCAAATGGCATGACTCAAAATTCATAGTGTCCATATCTAGTCCTAAATGTCATCCTATAGATATCACTAGACTTCACTCTCAACTAATGATACCTAGCTCTCAGATCAATCTTTGAGAACACAACAGCACCCTTCAATTGATCAAACAAGTCATCAATCCTAGGAAGAGGATACTTGTTCTTAATTGACAACTTGTTCAATTCACGGTAGTCTATGCACATCCACATACTACCATCCTTCTTCTTCAAAAACAGCACCAAGGCTCCCCATGGTGAAACACTGGATTGAATAAACCCTTTGTCTAACAACTAATTCAACTAGGTTTGAAGTTCCTTTAACTCTGTTGGAGCCATTTGATACGGAGCTTTTGAAACTAGGGTTGCTCCTTGAATTATCAGTGATGAACTCTAATTCCCTTTCCGGGGGTAAACCCGACAAATCATCAGGGAAAACATCCACAAAATCCCTGAATACCTCAATATCAGGCAACTATTTCACACCTTTTGAAACATCCATAGAAGAGGAGAGAAGTCCAACATGCTTAGTCAACTCTCGACCTTTCACTGTCACAACAACAATCTTCTTTCTCAAGTTTCCTTGATTCCCTTGATATTCGAATGGATGAGCATCCTTAGGGTGAATAAGTACTTCCCTTTCATAACATAGGATGACAACTTTATGCTTCGTCAGCCAATCCATTACGAGTATCACATCAAAGTCTTTCATATCTAGCTTCACTAACCAAGCTTCCAAATTCCTATTAGCTATGGTTATTGGACAAGATTCTGCCACCTCATCTAATCTCACAATAGACCTGGTAGGAATACTAATAACAAGTCCTCTTTCTAGCTTCTCAAGTGTGATAAGGATATGACTCACAAATGATGATGCAATGAATAAATGAGATGCACCAGTATCAAATAATACAAAAGCAGAAGTAGATGATAGTAGCATAATACCTGTCACTACATCATGATCAGACTCAGGTTCAGTACCAGTGACACTGAAAACTTTCCCCATGGAAGGATTTTGTGCCCACCTTGTCATAGCTAACATTTGAGGGTTAGGTCAATGAGTACAATTACGAGAATAGTGACTTGCCTTTCCACAACTGAAGCAAGTAACATCTCTGGTGCCAACTACAACTGCTAGGGTTGGAACTACAGGTCTTTGATTACTTGTCGCTAATGAGGGTTAGCATACACTAGTCTAGTAGCTTGACTTCCCCCAACTGGACGTGCCGGTCCACTCCTCGACCCATAACTCGAACCAGAGCTAGCACCTCTAGGCTGAAATGTAGGTGCAAGATATGGAGCAGGCCTAGAGAATCTCCTATTACAGTCTCCCAGATTAATCCTATTTGCCACTGATCTCTGTAACTAATAATGCTCTCTCTCATTCTCTTCCACTTTCTTGGCATTCTACACCATCTGAGCATATCCTTCAACCTGTTGATTGGCAAGGTAGATCTTGAGTGATGGTCTCAATCTTTTGAAGAATTTCTTTGCTTCTCTTTATCAATCCTTGTAGCTTCAGGGGCAACGAAGAAAAGCTCTTCAAATTTGTGTTGATATTCTAAGACCATACTCGATCCCTAAATAAGAGCCATAAACTCATACTCCATAGTATCTCTCACAAACTCTAGAAAGTAGTTCTCGTAGAAGGCCTCTTTGAAAATCTCACAAGTAATGTTCTAATGCAATGCTTCCAGAATCGACCGAGTGGCATTCCACCAAGCATCCGCATCATGTTGTAATTTCTGTTTAGCACACAGGATCTTCTGAGCTTCATTACAACGAAGATTTTGGGAAGCTTTCTCCATATCTCTAATCCACATCTTTGGAAACAGAACATCCTTGGTAATTCCAAAAAAAGCAAGGACTTGAAGTTTCATGAAATGCTCCATCAATTACGAATGAGGTCCAGGAGTGAAACCATCAATATTGGCACATGCGGCTGCAGTACCAGTCCCAAGAGGATTACGAGCGGCTTACCCAGTCTGTTGCATAGTCATAAACCTTGCATCATATTGTTGAACTGATTTTGTTGTTGATGCATCATGTTTCCTAGAATATTCATCACATCCTGAATTGTGACTACAACAAGTGGGTTCAATGGGTTAGGGTTACCACCAATAGGAGGCTCTTCAGTTCCCAGATTCCCAGCATTCACATTTCCAATAGTGTGTTCAACATTGGGCTGGTCATCACACTATTCCCTTCTTCATTCTGGCCATTCAGTACACTACAATTCCTTAACTAAACCATTCTGCAAAATTCCAAAATTGACAAACACTGAAATGTTGAGTCGAAGAAATAATTCTTGATGCCAAACATACCTCAATTTATTACAAACAATAGTATGCAAAGGTTGTATTTAGCACAAAACTCAAAATTCACCAAAATAGGGACAAAATCCACCAAATTGGGTGACAGCATATGGACCGGTCATTTGGGGTGGTCGATTGGTCAATCGACCGGTATAAACGACCACCCCGTGTGCCACGATGAAAAACATGAATATATATATATGGGTTTGGCCTTCATTTTCACTCCACACTTCACAAATCACTTAGGACTATGGGAATTTTCGTTCTTAGGTCAAAAGAGAATTTTTGGGGACTACGTTGACTACAAATCCGCTCTCCACACATTACATTTGCACCGCATTGGTAATCTACCCGTCAAAACCCATTTTTGTATGGTTTGGAAGAAAGATTTACAAATGCATCACTTTTCTAGGTTTTCTTTGATGCAAAACCATATATTTTTTCTTTTAATAAAGCTAGGCATAGATCTACTGTTCACCATGATTTAGAGACACGTGGGTATTTTATGGACAATTTCTAACTCACATTTTCTATTTTTCACCAAATTTTCCAGATTTTCACATAGATGGCTGCCGGTGGAGGTAGGAGGGTTCCTATTCGCAGATGGGGTCGTGGACATGGTAGAGGTGACGCCCATGACCCTATGCATCCAAATTATTTTTTATTGGAGGAGGCCCAGGAGTTATACTTTAACCATTTTGGTCATCGACGAGTCGAGTTGGGTCGTCCCGTTGTTATCAATGAGTTGGAGGACTTCCAGATCGCGGCTAGGTACGTGGCTATAGGGTGGGGCAGTATGCTATCATTGAATGATACTACCTATCCCAAGCTTGTCAGGTTGTTCTACATCAACTTGACCTTCCATGAGGAGCTGGTGGGAGATATAGACACTAGGCTTATTATAGAGTAGGGAGTAGGACACCAACATCCGTTTCTCCACTAGAGCTCTCGCTCACATCCTATATGTCCCCTACATCCATTATGAGAGGAGAAGGTTCAAGCCAAGGGCGAGTCCAGACGATGTAGTTCACTGGAAGGAGAGGGCTCTCATCTTCTCATCTTTTTGTGTAAGCACTTGTAGTAGTGTCCAGTCAGTGACTGAGTTGCTCCCCCTCATGCAGGCTTTGATGACTTTCGTGGTGTATTGTCACATCCCTCCAGCCAGTACCCTAACCACGATACCCGTAGGTGTGATTCCACAAGTCCCACAATAAAGTCTAGGGAAACCATATAACCACATAACACAATCATGAGCAAGGAATAATCAAACCTTTATTAATCAATCAAAGGAAATAATCTTGAAATATCATCATAGTATAATCAAAGAAAACAACTATAGAGTGTAGTGGAAAATAACTCTAGGTCCAAATGCGGAAGAATAGATCAAAATACTAAAGTAAGTCTAAAACTATTACATCAAGAATAAACTAGGAACATAAAGAAAAAATTTCTATTCATACAACTCTTTCAACTCATATAAAGTATGATCGTATTCATAAACTCTTGTAATAAAAAATGGATGCTCCTACTCACAATATAGGACTAATCCGGGTATGCTTCATAACCACACAAGGAATCTTCATCTTTATCTTTGTAACAGCTAACACCTTGTATAGAGTACTAGTCACTCATCGTGGCATTGATATTCTGACTCTCGAAGTCATCAGTACCTACAACAGAATCTTAAAACATATCCCTCGAAGGGTGAGCTCAAAAGAACTCAACAAGTAGTTCAATTCACAATAAACAACTACAAGCAGTTCAAAGCGAACATAATGCAATGATATGAGACAATGAATGCAAGTATGCTTCTAACTCTATGTATGATGGTCTATTGGCAGACATGCATTAAGAGGCAATCAAGAACAAGAGCAAGTTCAAATAATTAATCAAAAAAGATTACAGGAGTCCAATTACTCCAAAGAATAAATCAAAGAATGAATCATATCAAAGTAATAAAGTTTCAAAAATTATTGAGTTTAGCAGAAGCAAAAATAGTAACTAAATCAGTTTCTTTCCAGTAGCTTTCTCCAAAACTAAAGTCTTCTTCTAAAACAACAAGAAAGGGGGTTCTCCAGTTCTTCTCCAAGGACTTCTCAAAATGCCTAACAATCTGCCTCCTTCTGCCATCAATGGGTGTTGTAAGCACACTCCAAGCATCCGCAGGAGGCTTCATGGAATACATCTCTGTCTCTCACTGACGGTACCACATCTTCTTCATAGAAGTTGCTCCGGTCACTTGGAACTTCTCCTGATTCCGTCACATTACCATTTGTACAATATATTATAACATACAAAGAAAGGAATGAGTTCTGACGAACTCAGTAAGGATAACACATTTCTTATACATATGACAACATATCCAAATAAGCATATATGAAATGAATGATATGCAAGAATATGAATGCTACTAAGATCTAACTATGCAAGTCTCTAAACAGTTGACATGCTTTAAGATATAACACTAGCCCTCCTCTGGGTAGGTCTAGTTGATCAGAAGTAGTGTTTTCAGTGCTTTCAGAGAGCTTTAATGGAAAATAAACAAGACTGTGAATATTAGAATGACCTTCCCTCTCATGAGAATCTTGGCTCTATTTATAGGCTTTAATACATTGTCTCTTATCACTGATGACCGTCGGATGGAAAGTATAGATCGGATGGCTATGATTAAGCCTTTGTTTAACCTTTGGGCGGACCCTTAAATTCATTCATCTCATTAGCTGAATCCGGTTGAACCTGGTTAGACAGGTATAAACCGGAAGTGGATATTTTAGCCACAACACAAGCTCCCAAGCCTGCTGATCAGGTTGAACTTATATGAGGCTCTGGTCAGGAGGTTTGAATCTTTCTTTCAAATGACTTCAGAATATTCTTCATCTTGTATTGGTTGTGAGAATTCTTCAATACTTGAGCTCATCTCCAGTTATGAGGGATTATTTGAACGTTGGGTTCATCCTTCAGATGAGAAAATTGCTTTTTTATCCAATCTTGATCTTCTCTTGCATTTGGAAAATGTTCAGCCCCCAAATCATTTTAGAAAGGAAAAAATGGGCGACAAAAGAGAATCTTGAGGTTGAAAGGAACATAGAGGGGGCAGCAATCTTTGACCTGCTGCACATCTGACCACATACTATACTTCTGACCACTTGTTATATTTCCGATCACTTGTTGTATCTTTGATCAGTTGCTGATGAAGTATTCTTAGGAAAGAGTGGCTGATGAAGCTTTTTGAGAAAATAGCTAATGAAAGCCTTAATAACTAATTAGACCTTCAGAGAAAACAACTGATGAGAGCCTCAATAGCTGATCAGAAACTTTCTATCCTTAGACAATAGTTGAAGAGATTCTTAGCAACTTTGATTAGAATCTTCAATATAATCTGCTTTGTGAGAGAATTTCTTGATCAGCTCCTTTGCTCTCAATCAAAAGGCTGCCTTGGAAAGCTGGCTACTTGAGCCTGACTTCAGAAAGTCGGAACCATCCTCTGAAGGAATGATCCATGATCAGCTTTGGAAAGCATGACCAGGCCTCGGAAGGCTGGCTACTTGAGCCTGACTTCGGAAAGTTGGGATCACCCTCGGAAGGAATGACCCTGGATCAGCGTTGGAAGGCATGATCAGACCTCGGAAGGCTACCTCGGAAGGCTGGCTACTTGAGCCTGACTTCGGAAAGTCGAGATCACCCTCGAAAGGAATGACCCTGGATCAGCGTTGAAAGGCATGATCAGGCCTCGGAAGGCTGGCTACTTGAGCCTGACTTCGGAAAGTCGGGATCATCCTCGAAAGGAATGACCCTGGATCAGCATTGAAAGGCATGATCAGAAGACTGGTTCACCAAAAACACCTTTTGCACTAATTGAAGAAGAAACTTTTGATGACAATGATTAATTAAATGACTTCTTCAAGAATACCAGAAAATTATGTTTCCTTTCTATTGATAGAAATACGTCTTCAAGAATAATAGGAACCATTGTTCTTGCTATTGATAATATTCTTTTATATTTCATGGTTGCCTTAAACAGCTTCCATGCAAATCTTTGGTGGTTGAGCAAATTCCTATGAAGCTTACTGACAACAGAACCAAGGCCAGCAAAAGGAGCTGAAATTGTATTAAGCTCTATTTGGAGAAGTGCATTAGTCTGAGCATTAAGCATATAGTCTGAACGATGAATCCCAAGAAGTATTTCCTCCTTTTTCTATTTCCACCTGCAAACTTAAAGCTTCAATTCTAAACCTGACAATCATAAAAGGAGAATAATATATCATAACACTATAGGGAAGCCCACGGTTAGAAACTTAATAAAAAACCTAATTAATGAATGGTTAGGAACTAAGCATTTCATATCAGTTCAGTATAGAATATATATGGATTCCTACCTCATTAAAGATAAGACGATATCTCATCCTTCCTATATGCAGCCAAAAGGATAACTAGACATTCTTTTATGATTAATAATAAAAACAAATAAGAAACTTCACAAATGTTTGTTTAGGGTACTGATATCTATATGCAATTAACATAAACATATAAAACAAAATAAAAACTTCTATGACTCCTCTAAACTTATATTCTATTTACTCAAACTCTCATCATAAGTTAACTATATACAGTACTAACAGAATGCATATTTCACCCGTGTCTATTCTTTCTCTTTTTTTTTTTTTTTTTTTTGTAATCTATTTCACTAATATCTAATAGTAAACTATTAGGCAAGAAAACAAAATTGGCAAGATATTGAATACCCCAATCCTTCAACTATTTTGCAGTTTGCATCTCAGCCATATTTAGTCATGCTATAATCAAAATTTCTTTCGACACTTTGGAGGGGAGAAGCGAGGACCAAGAGCCAGGTGTATGTGGTGGCATCCCCTACATCTAAACATGAGAAGATTTTGTTTTCTTGTTTCTCTGCAGTTGTACAAATATTTCATCTCCATTTACAAGAATATATAAGATTATCCTAGCACTTCATACATCCATACCTTCCCACTGCTCTACACTTCAGACTTCCATACCTTCAAAAACAGCAATGCAAAGAAATCAAAACAATGTGACTGTCAAACAAGAATCTCCAATGAGTTAAGGAAGACATCCAGTAGTTTAAAAGATCTTTACTGAACACAAGCATCTAAGGATGCAACACAGAAGCTCAATCGGATGATGATCTACAACAGCAAGTGCAATGTAAACCATACTATTACAGGCTGTGTTAGGTATCGGGTCTTCTTGGTGGAATAGACCATGGGTCCTGAATGAGATATGGTTTTGGGTTGAATTTTGATTCAAGTATGCTTATGGATATTAAGTGCATAGGACACAATTAGTCTCTCAGAATCAGTCCCTTGTTGAAAAGAAAAAACTATTAGAGAACATATAAATTGGATTATCATGGCTACGCAACTTAAAATGAATGCCAAGCTCAATACTTATGGCTGTTATAAATATATCAATGTATTTTCACTGCCCAAAAGTGATAAAGGAAGCAACCAAACAACAATTGTTAGACATTAGAAAGAAGCAAAGAGATTTACTTTCATCAGCAACACCAAAGAACGGTATAAAGACATGATCACAATCAAACATAAAAGTAAATTACTTTTTTCTGAAATGCAACTACCATTAATTCATCCTATATTAATTTGACCTATACACTTGTAACCTATATTAAGAAATAGCCTAGAGTATCCTTGCATCAGTGAAATCTGAAGCTAAGACTTGAAGTTCCAGAGGACTTGCAAAGTTGAAATCATGCATGAAAACTGCTACAGGAGTTGTATCCAAGATCTAGGCATCACAATTTCCTCAAGATTTATGGGTTATCAGGAAACCCCATCTACAGAACTTGATTTTAGTGCCTCACCAAAAAATTGGTTTAGGCAAAAACATGATAAACTTGTTCTAGACGCTGTTAATTGCACTGCATGCAGTAAGGTTTCTTGAGTTTTCTTTTCTGTCAACTGTAAAGCACCTGCCCCTTTTATAGTTTCTTCCTTTGGATCAAACCAACAGAACAGGGAAAAAGTGAAAAGCAAATAAACAAAACATTCTGCAATAGCTATTAGCTGAGATGTCCTTATTTCGTTTGAAACCAAATCATTCTGATCTCTGCCAATCAACATGTTTCTTTGAAACATTTTGACAAAGAAACTGTTGAGAAGAATCCAGCATTCGTTGAAGCATGGAGAGGTTTAGCAGAGTAAAGTGAGGATCTTTTCTTGTGGCGTCAGTCTCAGCAAAGATTGTGGCAGAGAATGGAAAAGAAATAGAGAGAGAGGAATTTAATCCGGAAGTAATGCAATGAGTTAATTTGATTTGAAGGGAGAAACTCCTAAGGGAAAAGAGAAGATAAAATCAAAGACGATGAAGGTGAAGGTAACGAAAACTTGCCGTATTTGTTCATTCGAGGTAGGTAAGGCCGTGAAAACTCATCGCTACGAGATCTACGGGAAAGGATTCAAGCGAGATGCCAATCTGAGGATGCATAAGCGTGTGCATGGAGACCAGAAAGGAGAGATCAGGTTTCACAAAGGGAAAGCTCGATTCTCTTGTCCTTCTAATGGATTTAATCGTAACAGAATGCACAGATTGTTCAAGCCGTTCAAATCGGCCATTTGCCTGAAGAGTCATTTCAAGAGAAACCATTGTCCGAAGCTGATGTGGTGTAATTGCTGCAACAAGAAAGCTTTTCTATGGTGGCTTTACAATAGGTTTACCTTCATGCTAGATCTGGAAGAACGGTGACTGAGATCTCAGATATGAAAACTTATCAGCAAGATTGATGATGGCAAGAGTATCATCGTTGGCTGCAGGGATCTTGAAGCAGTAGCTACTGAAGAAGAGAAATTGTTTTGCTGGTTGTTCTGTGGAACCATAATCAGTTCCAGCAGGTGCTCTATCTCGCTTAAAGTATTCACCATATCGAAGAGAAGAAGTGAAAATGTGAAATCGTGAGAAGGTCCAAATTTGGGCATTTTATGGCATCCCTCAAACTCGGCCTCATTGAGCGAAAGAGATGAGGTTCTGAAGAACCAAAGCAGTAGATCCAACAGATCGAAGGTAAAGACCCGAATCAAGAAAAAATGTTGGTCACAGGACAAAAAGAAAAACTGCCGATCGAGACGCCAATCAGAATAACAGGGATCTTTTGAGATGCCAACCAAAGATCTAGAGATAGATCGAAGCTAGAACCAAAGATCAAGAAACAAGATATAGAAGGGTGCTTCTTGCTCCACCATTATTGTCACTTTATGAAAACCAAGATATAAGAGCTGTGAAGAAGATCTCGCTTTCTTCTCCAAATTCACATAACCGACTCAGATCTCGCTTGAAGTACATGAAACTTCATCGGAAAAAGAGCGTAGAAGTTCTGATGCTTCTCCGAGACCTGGCAAAACTAAAAGGATTTTTATTAGAAAACAACAAACACAAAGATCTAACAAAGACTTAGAGACTTCGGGAAACCGATTCCGACAAGAAACAATGTCTCTTCTCTTCTTTTTCTTTAGCGAATCACCATAAGAAATTGTAGATTTCAACAAAGCTTCACAGTAACCGTTCAAGAATCCAGAAAATGAAACAAATCTTAGAAGAAAAACTTGAT
This sequence comes from Hakea prostrata, assembly GCF_041222555.1. NCBI lineage: Eukaryota > Viridiplantae > Streptophyta > Magnoliopsida > Proteales > Proteaceae > Hakea > Hakea prostrata. The sequence goes on from NC_142604.1 coordinate 21,881,111, forward strand.
CGCTGAGCCAAAGATCTATAAACAAAAATATTGTAGAAGCATGATCGATGAATCATCATGCTCTTCCGGTAGTTGAGCCATAGCTTATTGCTCAGGTTCCCACAAACAGCGCCAAATGTTGGTGCTAAAATTGCCGGAGGCTTTGAACCGTAATCTTCGCACCGAACTCCTCATATCTAGATTGATCTGGTTGGTTTCTTCCTCCTGTTAGTCTCCCGTTCACTGGAAAAATGAAACACACTGGTTAGAAATGGAGCCGATCGTCTTGATCGACCCTTTTCCGACAATCTAGTCAGTAGTTGATCAGAAGTAGTGTTTTCAGAGCTTTTAGAGAGCTTTAATGGAAAATAAACGAGAAGACTGTGAATATTAGAATGACCTTCCCTCTCATGAGAATCTTGGCTCTATTTATAGGCTTTAATACATTCTCTTATCACTGATGACCGTCGGATGGAAAGTATAGATCGGATGGCTATGATTAAGCCTTTGTTTAACCTTTGGGCGGACCCTTAAATTCATTCATCTCATCAGCTAAATCCGGTTGAACCTGGTTAGACTGGTATAAACCGGAAGTGGATATTTTAGTCACAACACGGGGTTTCTAATCCAATGCAAGGTCATACAGTAACATACTACATGAAGTCCAAATACTTTTCCTATGGCACCAACCAACTCGGTTCCGTATCCTTCTCTACCTAGGAATGAGAACCCTCACGGACTGGCTAGCGCTGTTGGACTCCATTCCCTAACCTTATGGTTATCCACATATTGTTGGGGTAGAATGCTCTCATGACCCCTCACGACTCCCTAGCCGCTCCTTGGATGTCTATGAGCCCAAACCCTAACATATGCAACCATACTAATACATGATCAACAGTGGATCACTGAATCTCCGCACGGACTGATTACCGTTGTAGGATGAAACAGAGTCACGTCACTATTATCACAGGTCATTCGGCTTCAATTCCCCTACCGAAAGGGTAGTAGCATGTAAGGGTACCTAGCCATGCATTCTAGAATCCCTAGGTATGTCATATAGCAATCATGATAATGTTGGGTGGCATCAGTGAGTTATGTCCCATACCACAACCATCTAATATCCTAAGCAATGGATACCCTCCATCACAACTACATCACATCATCCACCATCATAACATAATGATTTGTTCAATATCATAAAGTGATAAAGTATATAAAAACATCATTTAGATCATATAATCAATTACAATTCAATGACTTAAAAAATTACAGGAAGTTATGTGAGCAACAAATGATATAAAAATTAAACAATTCATCATATAGCATATCATCGAATATCAATAAGAAAGTGTGTCCTTACTTGTAACTATGTAAAAGCTTACTAGAATGTAATTAAACTTCACCCACAACACTTCCAGCAAACTCAAAGAACACCTAAACATAAGGTTGCAAGAATATATAGAAGACATGAGTCAAATCAGAGTAAAGACAAACTTCACAAAGCTACTATGACCCATCCGGTCGCTTGGGGCGGTTGGTTGGGTCAAGCGACCGCCCCTGTTACAGACAGTTTGCAAGTCCGAAATTCTTACTTTCAATCATCCAATTTTAATCCGATTTCAGAATGATTTAAGTATGAGTTTCATTCTTAAGAAGTCTATAACAAAGGTACAAAGCAGCAACCCAAAATTCTAAAGATTCATAATTCAACTCGTCTCCTTTGATTAGATCCATCCTTTATTTGAATGCAAGGATCCATTTTTGGACAGGATCTTCTCAAATTCATTGATAATGAATAGAACCAATACAATTTAGCCACTTACAAACAAAGGGGGAATAGATCTACACCATTCCAAAAGATGAGGGAAGAGAATGGAGTGAGTGAAGATCACTTACCTCTTCAAGATTCGCAAAACAGACGAGAGATTGGCCCTACTTCGCAATCCACGCTTCTCTCACCTTCCAGCACGTGTTATATGCCTCCTAACCATCCACAACAACAATCCTAAGTAAATTAATGAGTAAAAAGGTCAGGGTTCGCTACATATAGGGAACAGGGGGCAAATTAGGACAAAACCACCGCCCCCTAGTACCTTTCAGTACTTGGGTGCTTTGCTTAAGGGGTTGATCCCCAACTCAAACCTAACCCTATACAACATGTGGGGGAGATCTTACCTTCAATCCAGACATCTTCAAACATCTCTTGACTCCTATTGGTGACCCACTTTCCTAGTAAGGCAGGTTCTTCATCAAGAGAATCCAGATCCATGGACTCAGGATATGGATCATGGACTTCAATCCGGATACTCCACAACTTATTCCAGCTTGACCTTCGGGTTATTGGACCTGCAATACGGATTCCGGCTTAGAAATATGGGGCTTGTTATAATAACCACTTTGTGAGCAGTCAACCAATCCATTCCCAAAATCACATCGAGATATTTCATATCTAAGAGTATCAAATCAGCTTGCAAATTTCTTCCACAAACAACCACAAGGCAAGCTTCAGCTACTTGATCTAATTGTACTACTGATCTAGTGGGTGTACTAATCATCAAACATCTAGATAAGTTCTTTGGTGTAACAAAGTTATCTCTTACAAATGCAAATGATATGAATGAATGGGATGCATCAATATTAAATAGCACAAAGGTAAGTACTAAAGCAAAAACTAGCGTACTTGTCACAACTTCATGACTCATATCCTGTTCAGTTCCAGTAATGCTGAACACTTTTCCTATAGGAGGGGCTGGTGCAAACTTAGCTTCACAGTTGCTACTAGTTGAGCATTCCTTCAAGGGCAAGTGCGAGCAAAATGTCCAGTCTGCTTATAGAGGAAACATATAGGATCTAGACATAGAAGAAGTAGGCACTGCTCGGTGGTCTCTAATTCACAGTCCTAGGGTTAGCATAGATTGACCTGAAGACTTGAACATTCCCAGCTGGCCTGTTCACACCATTCAAACTCTACTGTCCAGTCTGAGCATTCCCAAAGCTTTGTCCCACATTCCTAGGCTGAAATGTCGGGGTAGGATATGGAGTAGGTCTAACAAACTTCCTGTCAGTCCTTTCCACAAAGCTAAGGTTCCTATTTTGTAAGGATCTCTAGAGACGAAAATACTCCTTCTCAGACTCTTCAACCTTCTTTGAATTTTGAATGATCTATGCATAACTCTCAATCAGCAAGATAGTAAGGTAAGTCTTAATTGAGGGTCTCAGTCGTTTAAAGAACTTCTTTGCCTTAGCTCAATCTTTCAAAGACTTAGGAGTGAAGAAAAATATTTCCTCGAACTTCTGCTGATACTCCAACACAAAAAGTGGTCCTTGCGTAAGAGCCATGAACTCAGACTCTTTTGCATCCTTCACAGATTTAGGGAAATAATTCTTACAAAAAGCTTCCTTGAAAATTTCCCAAGTAATGCCATCAGCATGCAAAGCTTCCAAAATAGGATGGATCACATTCCACCATGCATATACTTCCTACTAAAGCTTCTGCTTGGTGAACAAAATCTTTAGTGCTTCAATGCATTGCAGATTCTTGAAAGCTTCTAATTCCCTCAGCCATTTATAAGGAAACATAGTATCCTTCATCAAACTAGTGACACTTGGCACTTGAAGTTTCAGAAAACTTTCCATCAACCTTGTATGAGGAGTTCCCGCATACCTTTTAGCATTCGGCACAACAACCGTGTTAGGGTTCACTTGAGCAACAGCACGGGTCTCATTGTGCATAGCCAAGATTCCAGCCATCATCTAATTGAATTGCACACTCTACTATTGCATGATGTTCCCCATGATATTTGTAATATCTTGGATGTTTTTGACTGGGGGAGCATCAGGTGGATTTCCAACAGTTAGACCATTCAGAAGTACCTGGTCATTAGCACCATCAGTAGATGCACCACTATTGGGGACAATCCTATTTCCATTACGACGTGCAAAGGCACCATGATTCCTTGTATCAACCATCCTATTAATCCTACAAGAAAAAAAAAAAATCCAAGAAAATTCATCAAAAATCAAACTCATGTTCCAAACATGCAAAACACACTTATCTCAGCAATATAGGCCATTAAAAATCCAAACATAATCATCAAAATTCAAATTTCACTAAAAATGGCCAAAATCCAAAATTCAGATTTTCCTTTGGTCAATTGACCCTAGATCGACCAAAGCAATAGACCAAAGCTTCATCCATGCAAAAAACACCTTAAATGGGCCCACTTGGCTCATTCAAACTCATTTTCAACTCTTCACATTTCGGGTTTGGGCTCTGGAGAAAAGTTTTCTAGGGTTCTCCAAGGGTGTCTAGGCTTTCAAGTAGCTTCAACAACAACATACATTAACACTTTGATCATCAACACCATGTAAGTAATGTTCACTCTCTCAAATAGCGTAACCTTCTTCTTGATTTTTCTTAAATCCATGAAAGACTTGCTGTTCTAGGTTAGAATCATGTCTAGGAACATTTTTTGACATGCTCCAAGTATTTTCCTTTCAATGCCATGCTTCAACACTTAGATTCAACACACAACACTTGCATTTTCACTATTAATCACACAAAAAGCCCTCTTTTGAAAATTTTGTCCCGTTTTCAAACCAAATGGAATTTTAAGGTCAAACCACTTCCCACACACCCGATTCAATATGGGTAAGGTGCTCACACACTTCGTTCGACCAAATTCCAAAAATTCAAAAATCTCAAAACTTTACCCAAAAAAGTGGGTTTTTACCTATTTTCCCTTTTGCTGAATTTTCTTCAAAAACCAAGGGTTTTGAGGGACTTTCACCAAACAAACTCACTTAGCATGCTAAACCAACTATTATGCACATACTAGCATGTCCGAATCGTTGTTTTGACCAAAATACCCTTCTTTAGTGAAAACATGCTTGTTGGACTAACTCATTTAAATCTTTGCCTTGTCTCAACAGGTTCACTAAGCCGCGACATGGGAGACGTGTTGATAGGGGTCGGGGTCATGTTCCTCATCCGGTGGTCATCATACAGGACCTATTCACTACACCAGAAGCAGAGTTCTTGTACAAGTACTACTATTGGATCTTCTTATAGAGTACGGTCGTCTTGTCATCACCGACGATCTTCAAACATTCCACATCCGCCAAAGGTTAGAGCCGATGAAATGGATTCATCTCCACACTACTGACTACTAGGTCTATCTAGATCTATTCAGGTACTTCTACAATAACCTGAGGTACCATATGGACATAGACATCCACGGGGGTACGAGACTAGTTCTACAGTCCCGAGTCAGAGACACAGAGATCATATTTTCTACGAGAGTACTAACCTACATACTAGGAGTACCACACTACCCAGATTCCTATTGGTGGATTCTGGTAGGCATTAACATTACTGAGGCACTACATCCACAAGAGCTTCACGAGATTGCATAACACTGTGGGATGACATTCATTGCTACAGTCTGAGGAGTAGCACCGAGATGCTTCCTTCGGCTCGTGTTATAGCTTGCATCATTGGGCGAAACATTATACTAAAGGCCGGTCATCACAGTAGGGTGACAGTGATGGAGGCTCTGGTCATCTACAACATTCACACAAGGCATCAGATAGATTTAGCCTACATCATACATCATGTCATGATCAATTGAGTCAAGTGTCCTGGGGTCAAGAACTTGGCATTCGGTCGACTACTAATAGTCATCTTCCGACACTCGAGGCCTCAAGGATATAGAGGTGCTCATGAGACTAGGAGGGCACGGTTCTGGATCGGGAGTGCGCTCCGGTCGGGTGGGTGGTGGGTGGGATGAATGGGAGAGGATGATGATGAGGAGATATCAGCTCAGGCTCAAGATGATGTGGATGAGGGTCACTAAAGAGATGGGAATGATTAGAGGCATGAGGATATTCTTGTGCCACGACATTTTGAGGCTCTAGGTTTCTTCATTTGTTAGCAATTTCTTCCACACTCAAGAGGATGGAGGCTTATATGTATTCCTTGGGAGATCGTTTGACATGACTAGAGGAGGAGTTTCAAGCTAGGAGAGATCAAACTAATTTCTAGAGACGATCACCTAGATAGATAGTTCTAGGATTTTTCCCTTTTTGTTATCACAGATGTACTTACTTTATTTTTCATTTTGTAAAAATTTTCCCAAGAAATTAATGAAGTTCAGTTTATTTCACTTGTCTTATTGTACATTATGCATTTCCTTAATTGCATTTGTATGTATATTTGTTTCACCATGGTTATTGTGCATTATTCAGACTTAGTGCATTATGCTTCATTAACTTAAGTTTCTATTTATAAGTTTTCTATTATTTACCTCTAAGAAGATTGAGTCACTTTTAGATCTATGACTCAAAGATGCTCCATTAATATGTTTTGTGGTTATGATTGTCCATAAACTTTGGGGTCTGATACCACCCTGTCACATCCCCCTAGCCAGTACCCTAACCACAATACCCGGAGGTGTGATTCCACAAGTCCCACGGTAAAGTCTAGGGAAACCATATAACCACATAACGCAATAACACAATCATGAGCAAGGAATAATCAATGTTTACCTTTATTAATCAATCAAAGGAAATAATCTTAAAATATCATCAGAGTATAATCAGAGAAAACAACTATAGAGTGTAGTGGAAAATTACTTTATAGGTCCAAATGTGGAAGAGTAGATCAAAATACTAAAGTCTAAAACTATTACATGAAGAATAAACTAGGAACATAAAGAAAACTATTATATTCATACAACTCTTTCAACTCATAAAAAGTATGACCGTATTCATAAACTTTAGTGATAAAAATGGAAGCTCCCACTCCAAGATAGGACTAATCTTGGTACGCTTCATAACCACACAAGGAATCTTCACCATTATCTTCGTAACAGCTAACACCTTGCATAGAGTATCGATCACCCATCGTGGCTTAGATGTCCTAACTCTCAAAGTCATCGATACTTGCAACAGAATCTAAAAACATATCCCCCGAAAGGTGAGCTCAAAAGAACTCAACAAGTAGTTTAATTCTCAATAAACAACTACAAGCAGTTCAAAGTAAACATGATACAATGATATGAGACAATGAATGCAAGTATGCTTCTAACTCTAAGTATGCTAGTCTCTATTGGCAAACATGCATTAAGATAAAACACCATACTTGTAACACCCCACCCGCCGCTCTCGGTTACCTACTTGACAACCCATGGGTGTGATCCACAGTCTTACCCATCAATAATAATAAATGCAAGTATAGATAAATCAAGAGCACGAGAAAGTTCAACTAATTAATCAAAAGAATTACAAGAGTTCAAATACTCCAATAAAAGAATCAAAGAAAGAATCAACGTTCAAAAGGAATAATGAGTTCATCAGAAGCAATCAAAATAAACTAAATGAGTTTCTTTCCAGTTTCTTTCTCTAAAGCTAAGTAATGCGCTTCATGAATAGCAAGAAAGGGGGTTCTCCAGTTCTTCTCCATATGATCCTCAAAATGTCTGGCAATCTTGCCTCCTTTGCCCATCAATGGGTGCTATAAGCATACTCCAAGCATCCGCAAGAGGTTTCATGCAGCCTATCTCCATCTCCCACTGACATTGCCACATCCTCTTCATAAGAGAGGGTTTGATCATATGAATCCTCTCCAATTGCAGACGAGGTGTAACCATCTCTGTAGTTAGTTTAACATACAAAGAAAAGGAATGAGTTCTGACGAACTCTGTAAGGTTAACACATTTCTCATCCATATGTCAACACAATCAGAAATGCATAAATGATATGAATGATATGCAATAATATGAATGCTACTAAGATCTAACTATGCAAGTCTCTAAACAGCTAACATGCTTTAAGATTTAACACCAGCCCTCCTCTGGGTAGGTCTAATCACTCTGACCCCTCACAGACTGATTACCTCTATTGGGATCCCGGGCAAAGGGGTAAAGTGCTCATCAGGCATCCATGGTTGGGGATTAATTCAGCACTCTCTTACCATGACCATTGGCATGAGTACTGGTGCATGTCGGGGTTTCTAATCAAATGCAAGGTCATACTGGTAACATACTATATGAAGTCCAGATACTTCCCCTATGGCACCAAACAACTCGGTTCCGTATCCTTCAAAACCTAGGAATGAGAACCCTCACGAACTGGCTACTGCTATTGGACTCCACTCCCTAACCCTATGGTCATTCACATATTATTGGGGCGGAAAGCTCTCATGACTCCTCACGACACCTGGGCAGCTCCTTGGACATCTCATGAGCCCAACCCTAACATATGCAACCCTACCATTGCATGAACAACAGTGGACCACTGAGTCTCCGCATGGACTGGTTACTCCGTAGGATGAAACAGAGTCACGTCACCATCATCACGGGTCATCCGGCTTCAATTCCCCTACCGAAAGGGTAATAGCATGTAGGGTACCTAGCCATGCAATTCTAGACTCCCTAGGTATGTATGTCATCCAGTAGTCATGATAGTGCTGGAGGCATCAGTGAGCATGTGTCCCATACCATAGCCCACTGATATCTCAAGCAAAGATACCCAATTGGATACCCTTTCCATCACAACCACATTACATCAAACAAGATCATATCATGACTGTTCAATCAATATCTTGAAGTAACAAAGTATATAAATATAACACAAACAACAAGTATATGACAGTATTAAAGTGAATTAAACAACTACAGCAATGTACATGATTAATGAATAATATAGAGAATGATTGATTCATCATATACATGTCCTTGCATATAAACAAGATAGTGTGTCCTTACCTGTAATTAAGTAAAAGCTTCCAAGAGTGCGATCCAATCACAATTATAAGACTTTCAGAAAAGTCAAAGAACACCTAAACATAGGGTTACAAGATTATATAAGAGACATGAGTCAAACAGAGTAAAAGCCAAAAGTCACATTGCTCCAATTCACGTGATCACCGAAATGGATATGTCACTTTCAAGGCTCAAGTGGCACTCCCATCCTCAAGTTAGCATGCCTTCCAATGCCCCAAAAACATGTATTTTTTCAACTCCCCTTACCTCGTCACAACTCGGACTTTTGATCATCCGTTTTCAATCCGGTTTTGGGATGATCTTAATCTGAACTATCCAAACTTAACAATTCTATAATCAAGGAGTAAATTGAAAACCTAAAATTACCTCAGATCTATCACCCAAATCCTCTCCCTTGATTAGATCCATCCTTTATTCGAATGCAAGGATTTGTTTTCAGACAGGATCTTCTCAAACACATTGATTCGGGTAACCAGCCAATAATAATTAGGTCACCCCAACATGATGGAGATGGATCAAACACCAATCCAAAGTTGAAAGAAGAGAAAGGAGTGAAAGGGTTTCACCTACCTCAACCAGATCAACAAACAGACTAGGGGAATAGATCATGATCGCAAACCAAGCTTTCCTCACCTTCCAGCACGTGTTCACTGCCTCCTAAACGTCCAAAACCGCAATCCCTAATATAATAAAGAGTTAAAAACACGAGGCTTGCTATTTATAGAGGATAGGGGGAAAATTAGGGCAAAATCCGGCAAGCAGACCATGGCAGTCGCTTGGGGCGGTTGATTGGCCCAATCAATTGCCTTAAGCAACCGCCTCCTAGTACATTGCTGCACTTGGGTGCTTTGCTCAAGGGGTTGACTCCCAACCTCAACCTAACCCTAAAAAACACATGGGGGAGGTCTTACCTTCATCCCGGACATCTCCAAACATCTCTTGCCTACCACAGATCCAACTTCCCAGCATGACAGGTTCTTCATCAAGAGAATCCAGATCCACGGATTCAAGGTATGGATTATGGATTCTATATGGACACTCCACAACTTAAACCGACTTGACCTTTGGGTTATCGAACCTGCAATATGGATTCCGGGGGGGTTGTTACATCCCTCCCCCCTTAAAAGAAATTTCATCCCCGAAATTACAACAAACTTGCAAGTCCAAAAAGATGGGGGTATGGTTTGCATCTTGTCTTCTTTTTCCCAAGATGCTTCCTCAAATGAATGGTTCTTCATCTGATCTTCACCAAAGGTATGGTTTGATTCATCAACTGCTTATCCTTTTGGTCCAAGATTTCTGCCGACTCTTCATCATACGTCAAATCTGCACTCAAACCTTCTGGTTTCATGCTAGAGCAACTGCTCAGAACTTGTTAAGCATTGCCTTAGCATAGATACATGGAATACATCATGCACACTAGCAAGAGATGAAGGTATAGCAAACCTGTAAGCTACTGGTCCAACCTTCTCAATAATCTCAAATGGACCAATATACCTAGGGCTGAGCCTCCCCTTAATATTGAATCGTATGACACCCTTCATTGGCAAGACCTTCAAGAATGCTCGCTCACCAACTTGAAATTCCAAATTTGACCTTCTTTTATTCGCATAGGACTTCTGTCGAGACTAAGCAATTTTGATCCTTTCTCTAATCATATCCACCTTAGTACATATGGTTTCAATTAGATCAGGGCCAAGAACACACCTTTCCTCAACTTCATCCCAATACAGAGGAGCTCTGCAAGTCTTTCCATACAAAGCTTTAAAAGGGGCCATTCCAATCGTAGACTGGTAACTGTTATTATATGCAAACTCCACCAAGGCTAGGTGGTCATCCCATTACCACTCATATCAATGATACACGCCCGAAGCCTATCTTCCAAAATTTGTATGGTCCTTTCTGATTGTCCATCGATTTGTGGCTAATGAGCAATACTCAAATTCAACTGAGTACCCAGGGTTGTTTGCAAACTATTCCAGAAACGAGAGGTGAACCTCGGATATCTATCCGACACAATGCTAACTGGCACACCATGCAGTCTCACCACATTATCAACATATAGCCTGGCCAATTTGTCCATAGTATAGGTGATCTTCATCGGTATGAAGTGAGCCAATTTGGTCAGTCGGTCCACTACCACCCACACTGAGTCATTCCCTTTGCTAGATCGGGGTAGACCTGGAACAAAATCCATAGCAATGTCCTCCCACTTCCAACTAGGTACGGGAAGAGGTTACAAAAGACCAAACAAAGGCTGCCAAAGAGCTTTCACCGGCTGACAAGTTCCACACTTAGCAATGAAGTCTTCCACATCATTCTTCATGTTAGGTCACCAGAAATATCCCTTCATATCCTAATACATCTTTACACTTCCGGGATGACTAGTGAAGATGGACTGATGAGCAATGGTCAGGATTTCATTTCAGAGGTCTTCCACTGTTGGAACACAAATTCTATCCCTGAAAACAAAAGCACCATCAAAGGCTAGGGAGAAATCTGCCACTTCCTTAGTCTTCGAGATAATCAAATCAATCTTCTTTTTCAATTCCAAATCAATTGATTGCAAACAACATTTCTATCTCTCAAACTTAGTCGAACTGATATAGCTGACAAAATAGCATCGGAATCTTCTGACACAATCTCAAGCCCAAATTTGACAATAGAGAACAATAAAGGCTTATTGAGAGATGTCAGAACCAAGGTTTAAAGTATCTCACCGTATCATATCATATCGGCCGATACGTATCGGTATCTTAGGCTTGCAATACGATATAGAACGATACGTTTCCAGATTTTTGTTTTGTCATATTGTCTCTCATGTCTCTCGTTGTATCGGCCGATACGCGACGATATGATACGATACAAAGAAATGTTTCTTAAATATAAATTTGAATTTAAAATAAGCGATACATATCGTACGATACTAACCGATACATATCGATACACTCGATACATGTTCAATTAATCTCATAAATGTTTGCTTCTTCCCGAGTTTTCTCAAAGTTCCAAAGCAGTGAGGTTGGAAGCAGCAGCGGATAAGCTCGAAATGTCAATCCTACTGCAGGAGTTGTAGGTTACTCTCTCATTTATGCTCTTGAGAAAGGGTTTTGTGAGTCTAACGAAAGGGTTTTGAAAGGGTTTTGTGAGTTTGATGAGTTGCATGGCTTTGAAATAAGGTTATTGGGTTTTCTTGTTCGAGTCCATGGTGACTTTTGTCTTCATTGCGTGCTGATTTTCAATCGACTTGTGCAGTGAATCCAGCGATTAGGTATGTCATGCTAATTTTGGTGTTCTCTCTTTGCCATTAGACGATTAGAGTTACTCTTATCTTGATGAATGTGGTTCCTTGGCCCTCTAATCTTTCGTTATCAATTCGGTGTTATGGAATATGAGTTGTTCCTTGGTTTGAATCCTGTTGTTGCATGTATCCATTTGGTTGGAAGTGGGTTATGTGGTCCAGATCTTACTGCGCTGTGATCAATTTGCGCATTTTCTGTTACTTTGTCGACGATGTTACCGCAGTAGTGTATTCTTCCTCAATGTTTGTGGATTTGTGTTTCTTTTGTTAATGTAAGTTCAATGAAAAATGTTTCAATGTAAGTTGTCACTATAATTTATAAATTTCCTGCCACGTGCTAATGGAACTGTGAGACAGAAACTAATTTGGTTTTGACGAAGGGAGACGAAAACAACACAGATGGTCTTCTGTAGAGGAATTACTACGATCTACTTGTGGGGACCGGCAAATTGACTTTGAAGTATCTCTTTTGTTTTAGATTCTCATGAGTTACAAATGGGTTGATTAATTAGTTGGATTATTTGAGTTTGTTTGGATTAAATTATTTGAGCTACATCGGTAGAGATAATTTTCAATTGTAATTGTTCACATGCATCCACTAGTTTCTACTTTCACAAATTAGTAGATATAATTTTTCAGGTAAAGAGTTACTAAATCTTTCGTTCTGTTTCGTTTGCATCTTGTAGAATTTCTTTGATCTCAAAGATAGCATAATGATATGTCTATGCATCTTCTAGAAAAAAAAATTTCCCTCTCATCTTTTCATTTTTTCTGCCTTATAGAAATTTTGTTTATTCCATTAGTTTCGACCTTCACAACAAAAAAAGTAAATTGACTCTTCCTGAAAGCACCTTTACTACTGTATCTAACAAACTTACAATTTTGGGTTGCACCTTGGATTTATGGATTTTCTAGGGACTAATAACAATAATACAAAGCAAGGTTGTGGAAATGGTGCAAGGTTGAATATGAAAAATAGAACATATTAGTGTAGAGAAAAAAAATTATGTAGTATTGCAGATTAGTACACAGTAACCATGAAGGAGAATCAGACAAAGGAATTGATAGAAAGAAGGGAGATCAGAAAATTCCTTCAGCTTTAACTGTAACCCCAGTTGGCAAACCACATATGGAACTCTTCCATTCAAATTTGTACAACAAGAGAGTAGAAGCCCCAAACTATGGTTTGCAATCTATCATTCATTTCCAGATTTATAAGGAGACTTTTATCACAGGAAATCAGTATGTCCAGCAGTCCAGTTGTTTCATATAAGCCCATTTTACACTGAACTTATCCAGGTGATTAGTTATTCATCCCATGTTCCCCTTTATCCTTGTTGGTTTCTTTGGTTTGTTGAATGTTTTTGTTTTGTTAACATTGGTTACTTCCTACTCTTCACCATTTGGATCATGCAAAATGAAGTAATTTTAGATTGAACAATTTTGAGCTAATTTTTATTGATGCATTTAATGCCCACTATGCAATATCAAGTTACTAATGTATTTTAAATAGAGATATAGTTTCTTATCTTATCCAACAGTCTACTTAAGATTCCATAGTCTTGTTTTGTGCTTGGCTACGTTTATTTTATCTAACTAATAATATATGAGAATGAGATTGTTGTTTGGCTTCATTCAAAAACTATATTTTTTTCCCTTTTTCTTTTGGCATGTTAAATTGTATTAGTCTTGAACACTCATTTATGAGAACAAACCATCACTTGCTTTGTTGTTTATGAAGATGCCACGTTCCATAGATATTGGATGGGAATATTGCACCAAGATAAACAACAACAGATTGCATACGATGTGTAATTTTTGTTAAGCACAACATTTGGGAGGTCGGGTGACTAGACAAATGCAACATATGGCAGGAGGATATAGGAATCTTACCAAATGTCCCAAGTGCCCTGTAGAGTTAAGTACGGCAATACAAAAACACCTCACTAAAAGTAAAAGAAAGGCCACTCATATACAAGAAGATGAGGATGCCTTGGTAACCAATTTGATGGAGGATCTTGATGAGTACAAAGGAACCGATATGGAAGATGAAGATGAGCCAAAATTGGCATGGGCAATAAGGGAGTCTAGGAATGAAGCAAGAGAAAGAGAGTGGAGAGATGAGCAGTTGAGAAGAACTCAATCAGTTAGGCCACAATGGCAAGGTCGAGAAGAAGTTGGTGGCTCATCTTGTCGTCCACATAAGGGGAAGGAACATGCTAACCTTAGCAGATCAAGTAGTGTTAAATCTATACTTGATCGCTTTGGTAAGAGTGGCAAAGGAAAGAGCAAGGTCCCAGATATCAGGGACATGGAACCTAATTTATATCAGAGGAAGGATGAAAGTCAACAAAGGATTGAAGAGTGTTTTCAACCAAAAACTTTGAGCAAGAGGATTGGTAGAGCAATATCTAAGTGGTTCCACAGTTCAAGCATCCCACCTCACAAAGCTAAAGATCCCCACTTCAAGGCAATGATAAAGGAGATTCAACGTTGTGGGACAAATGTAAAGGCACCGACTCCATATGAGATTGTCGGGCCATACTTGGATGAGATTGTAAAAGAAGTGGATGATTATGTTGATAGGTTTAAGGAGAAGTGGCCTTTGTATGGGGTGACCATCATGTGTGATGGTTGGAGTGGACCAACTAGATTGTCCATTATAAATTTTCTCATATTCTGTGATGGTCGGACAGTATTCCATAAGTCTGTGAATGCGTCTAGTAATATCAAAGATGCAGGTTATTTGTTTCAGCTTATGGATGGTATTGTGGACAAAGTAGGGGAGGAACATGTTGTTCAAATAGTAATTGATAATGCTGCCAATTTTAAGAAGGCTGGTCATATGCTAATGTTGAAGAGAAAGCATTTATTTTGGACACCGTGTGCAGCTCATTGTATCGATTTGATGTTCAAGGATATTGGAGAGTTGTCAACAGTAAACATGATTGTTTCCCAAGCAAGAAGGATTAGAAATTTTATTTAAAATCATGGTTATGTGTTGGCAATGATGAGGAAGTACATGAGAGGGGATTTGGTGAGGCCTACAAGTACGAGATTTGCAACCAATTATATTGCAATTGATAGCCTCCGTTCCCATAAAGATAACCTACTTCGGATGTTCACCTCTGAGGAATGGTTGGGCAATAGTTATGCAAGGTCAGAAATTGGGAGAGAAGTCCAAAATGCCATCACAGAGACGAGATTTTGGGAAATTATGCGTCGAATCCATGGTGCTATGCATCCACTATTTTGCCTTCTTAGAGAGGTTGATGGAGATAAAGAGCAAACCATGGGTAAGATTGTGGATGCAATGGAACAAGTGATGAAGAAGATAGATGAAGACCATCCAAAATCAAGCAAGAAATACTTGAAGATCATTGAAAGTAGATGGAAAAATATGATGCTTCAAGATCTGCATTTGGCAGGTAATCTTAAACTTATACACGTTTTCAGTTTTGCTATTTACATTTACTCACCCACTATCTATGCATTGGGCAGCATATTATTTGAATCCAGAAACCCAATATAAGCACAATCTTGGGACTAGAGCGGATTTATTGGATGCACTGAGGAGAGTAGTTAATAGAGTCGAGCCGGATGTGAGCCATGCCACACTTGCTATGGATGAGGCTAGTATCAAGTCTAAAGACTAAAGATAATACATTAATTTGTATAAGATTGACATTTATGCATACATAGGTGGAGATTTAAATAAATAACTAATGTTTGATACTTGAATACCTCTTTAGGCTAAGTATTTTAGAGAGCCCTCTCGTGGTTTTGCTGATAGAATGGCTATCCATGCAAGGAGCACTCAACGGCCTGGTAAGTGTTTAGTTTCGTAACTAATTATGTTACTTAGAGTTGAGTTTAAGCTTCAAAATTCTAATAAAAGAATTATCTTCATGCAGCTGATTGGTGGCTCAATTATGGGAGTATTAGTGCACCAAACTTAACAAGGATCGCCATTTGGATCTTGTCACTGACAGCATCTTCAAGTGGTTGTGAACGTAACTGAGTACGTTTGAGTTGATACACACCAAACCCCACAACCATCTCAGTTATCAGAAGTTAGAGAAGTTAGTATATGTTCATTACAAACATGAAGTTGAAGATGAAATATTTAGAGTTGGAGAGAGTAGGGGATCAAGTAGATGTCAACCCAATCAACCTCGACCACTTTCTTGATGAATAAGACCCAGTTAGAGCTTGGATAGCTGACACTGATGATGTACTAGTGATGGATCAACAAACCGAGGATCATCAATCCACCAATCCAGATCCAATCATAGAGAGCATCAATTAGACAGCTTGATGAGGATGAGACACAACCACCCTCACATTCACAAAATCCTAACGTGATGGAAGAGGAAGAGGAAGAGTATACCGATGAGGGTTTGGTTAGGAGAAAAAGGTCATGTCACAAAAATTACAAAACTCGGCAAAGTCAATATGATAGTGATGATTCTGATGAAGGTGATGGTGGTGGTGGTGATGTATATGGTGGTACTAAATCAACTGGTGGTAATGATGGTGGTGTATATGGTGGTACTGGATCAGCTGGTGGTAATGATGGTGGTGGATCTAATGGTTATGGTGGGATACAATTCACATGTGAGGCAGGGTTTACACATGCAACCCAAGACTCTGATCATGATGAGGATCTTATGAGTGGCATGGGGTCACTTAGTATGAGTTCAGATGGTGGTAGTGTTCCTTCAAGTCATTGTCCTTATCCATCCAGTGGTTCTTCTAGTTATAGATATCCTATTGGTGGGTCTTCTAATGAAAATTATTATGCTTATGGATATGGCGAGGCACAATCACAAGTTAGTAATATACCAATGTTGGCAACTATAGAGCAATACACAAGATTCTACCATGAGTGGGAATCTCACTTCCATCAATTTTATAATTGGGGTCAATATTCTACTTATGTTCGACAAGTGCACAACATCATCTTGGTGTCTCCCATTCAAGAAGATTCAACATATGGCTTTGAACCTCCACGACATTGTTCATGGTATTAGAAGTTATTTTTTTGGGGTTAGGATGGTATTAGAAGTGATACATGTAAGAAACATCATCTAATGATATGTTATTATCAATTTCATACTTCCATTCTCATGAACATATTACGTACTTATTGCTTGGATTATGTGCTTAATTTCAGCTATAAAACATTAAACCTTTCTCTTCCTCCTACATTTTCTCTCAAAGTTCATTTTCTTCTATCAATTTCAGATTTAAGAGGGCTACTGTTTTACTTATGTCATGGCTGACAACTAGATTATAAAGAAGAGACTCTTGGACTCTTGTTGAATAACCATCCTTCTAGTTTGAAAGTTCTAACTTCTAATTTCAGTTACTACTTACCAATGATTCATCTGTGGGCTTTGGGTGCAACATGTAAAGATGTATTCCCAGCAAGTGTGAAGGCAAAGACATTTGCAATCATGCATTTGTTATCATATATTATGTGCAAATTATGTGTGTTATGATGCTGTATAGCTGCAAAATAATGCTGACTTCAAAAATTCTATTATTTACAGGTATGCTTTTATTATTGTACAGCATCAAGATGCAACCCCCCCCCCCCCAAACCCTCTCTTCTTTGTGCTTTGTGCTTGTTGCTTGTTGAAACAGAGATAATTTAGAATATTTGGTTGTGAAGAATTCTAGTTATTTGGTTCTTTCTCTTGGTGCAGGGCTACTTCCAGTCCTTGTTCACTTGCATTGAAAGGCTTTGCTCCCAGCAACTGATGAGGCTGAATCAATTTGGACAAGAAAGTTTGATTTCACAGAGATGGCTTCAAATGAGGTTAGTTGGAAGTTTTGTGTTTTCAACACAAGCAACTAATTCTATTATGGAGAATAATATATCTACTGTGATGGTGCAGCTGAGCAAGCTGAGGAGAGAGTGCCAGATGATGACTTTCCAAGGAACTTCGAAGATGCGTAGTGCTGGAGTTGAGCCTACCGAGGTGACACTTATCTTTGTGCTCTCATCTGCAGCCCACCTTGGTGTTCTTGAGGAAGGGCAGTGGGTGCATGGTTATATTAAAGTGTTCAGGATTTCCCCACAATTGGAGCACTATGGATGCATGGTAGACATTCTTGCACAAGGTGGGTAACCTTGTTTTATGATTATCATCTGAAGCTGAGATCTGCCCTGTATTATATGAAAATGTGCACAGGGTTAGAACCCAACATCAAATAGGTCTTTGCCAAGATAGTTCCATGCACAAACCATTTATATCAAATGCTTTTGTCCTGCTCAAATAATTGATTTTTGCAGCATAAGAATCAGTATAGATCGTTTTCTTTCTCTGCTTCTTCTTCTTCCTTTTTTTCTCTTACACTTTTGCAATCAACTAGCCAGCCATAAATAGAGGCATAAACTGGTTAATTGTGAAAGCGTTTCTTCAGTGGATCCTGTTAAAGTTTAAACAATGAAATATGCCACTGCAAATCCTTGATTTTTCCATAGCGTTTTTCCACTTGAAAGCATCCAGCTCAGCCCATTGTGAGAACTGTTTGCTTTTACAAGATTCTGTTGCATGGGATTAGCAAATTTTTGAGATTAAGTGTTGATGCTCCAACTTTAAATGCATAACAAGTTGCATGGGATTAGCAGGATATTTAGCATTTTTTGGAAGTCCCTTTGTACACACAGGGGTTGTCTTTGGCGAAAATAATTTAGTATTCTTTGCTAAGTTTGGTTGTTGGCCGTACAGGTCTTCAAAAAGATTTTAAGTTTGCTTTGAGTGAGATACTAGTGTTATTGTAGTATTGCAAGGCAATTCAGTTCTTCAACAGACTATTAAAAGTCCAATTCCTTTTGATTGCCAAAGAACTCCTTTTGCAATATGCCGTGTAAAATTTGAAATTAAAGCGCGATTCATCTGCATCTAATAGAAAGTGTTCCTCTTGAAGTAATCAATAATCATCAAAGCTAACTTAGGGTATTGTATAATTGGAGAATTTGGAGAGTATAGAAATTGAGTTACAAGACAAACATTATATCAAAAATTGAAATTTCGAAAACCCAATAGAAACACATACTTGCTGGAGTCTTCCCAACCAAAACCAAACGTATGACATGGAGACTGAAATAACATTATAGAAGCCTGCCCATTGCTTGAATTATGTATTTTGGTCATTTCTATTTAATTCTATACCTATCAATACATATTTGCAAATGATATGTGTTTGTGAAATTTAAAAGTAACCGCAAGCGCACGGTATCGTGTAGCTAACGGGTCGATCTCAAGGAGATATGCCACTTATAATTCAACTTCTTAATAGTAATGCGAGGTGGAATGATTCAATTTTTGTTAACTAATTAACTAAACTAAACAATCCTAATCTATACGTCTAATGCAATTGAGTTGAAACGAAAAATAAATTAAACACAATCAATGCATAAATAAAAGACAGGGAAAAAAAATGTGAACAATAAAAATAAAAAGGAAAAAAAAAGTAAAACCAGTTAGTATGTTAAAGCAGTCAGTAAAATCTAGTTCATAGCTAAAATGCAGATGCAACACCACCCGTCACCGAAGCCAGAGGCACGACTGTAGGCTTGCTCCGGTTATGTGGTCCGAGATGATGAATGAATAGGCAAAAAGTAAATAACAGAAAGTAAATAACAAAGCAATAAAATGAAAAGGAAGCCTTAACCAAAGAGAGGCATGACTGTAGGCATCTCTGATCAAGTGTGAAACCCAACCCTAACCCTAACCCGGAAACCCTGTTGTTTGTAGGTCCAGCAACCCGAAGTAAGGCAAGAAGTCATCTTTGGGCCATTTCTGTTGAAGACTTGATGGCTGGATTGGAATCCTTGAGTGTGGATGTCAGTGTTCCTTTTATGGAAATTCCACCCTGATGAAGATTGGATTAGTTGATGGATTTGGAGTGCTCTCTGTATTGGTTCGAAGGCATTTCTACCTACTAGGTATGTCACTTTAGGTGTGTCCAAAACCCCTTGATGTTTAGACTTGATTTGAGCCTTCAATTCCCTGCTTTGAAGTTGTTGTTCTGATTGGTTGACTCATTGGTCGACTGGACCAGTCGACCAATTGATTCTGTTTTTGAAAATTAGGTCATGGCTACTCTATTTAAGTTTAGTCTCGGGAATACTCCGCCTCATCTGCCTCCTAAGCCTCTGGAATGAGTTAGAACCCTTTTCTAATCAATTCCCTTGCATCCTTGGTTGATATCTCGCAAGAACTCAAGTGATCTTCATCCTCCTGCATCAAAGGTATGTTTATGATCTCTTTCCTCTCTATCTTTGATTTTCTTTTCTTTATTCTGTTCTTGGTTGAGATCAGGAAGAAGATGTTGCACCCTTGCAACCATCTATTCCATGATCTCATCATGTTCTTTGAGATCTATGATCATCATCATGATCTTAATTCTAGTCAGTTGAATCCTGGAAACCCTAACCTTGTGTGGTCATCAGGAGAACCTTTTGGTAACCTCCCATATGAGGGAAACCTCATGGGTAATGTTGAGGTTGATCTAAATTTGATATTCTATAATTCTTCTTGTTGTAATTGGCCTATCATTAATTCCCTCCCTCCTGTGATCTCAACCTTTTTCATGGGAGCCAAAAAGGGTGAAACCCTAATTTCTTGGATATATGTTTTTGACCCTGTTAACATCCAATCAATGTGTTTTCTTTACTAGAATCATAACCTATCATCCTCTAGTTCATTATCCTTGATCCATACTATATTCCCTTCATGATCCATGATTTAACCTAATTAGGTTAACCTTTTGGTTCCTAAGTTGTAACCTGAAAACTTGAATTGATTAATGGTTTGATGTCCTCTATAGACTTGGATGCTTCCATTGAAGTTTCCCCCTTATTTTGTACCCTTTTGAACCACCAAATTCGGATTCATATTTTAAAAATCCTGATTCTTGAAGGCTACTGTCTCTGTTGGTCGACTCATTGGTCGACTGGGGCAGTAGACCAATCAATTGACCAATGGGTACAGCAACCCCATTCTTGGTCTGTTTTGATTGAATTGTGATCTTTCCTTTTATGTATCTTTCCTAACTTATTATATACACTTGTTTAAGACTCTTTTCTCAGGTTTAGTCAAGGTCTTACTTAATTCCATAAGTTCCTTTACGAGTTAGAAGGTAAGGACTGTTATCTCCTTAACTACATAGATCACATACTCTCTGGTTTCTATCTTTATGAAACTATGAGTTTAACTACTGTTTGTATACTTTTACTTCTGATATACTACTGTGAGAATAGTAGCACTTGTTTAGGTAATCTTTTTCATTATTCATACTTATATGAATTGGTTATTACCATGTTGTTAATGTTTAGATCATGACTTTATATTCTCTTTTGTATATGATGAACTATTGACTATGTATGTCATGACTGATCTGGGATTGTATCTGATTAGGTATGATTTGGGATTGAGAGGTGTCCTTTTGACACTTTTGTCCTTGGACATTATCGGAAATAGCATGGGATGTTTTCGGGGTTGTCCATCGACGTTTTCCCGAGTTATTGATTGTCATACCTAGGACTGTCTAGCAGTGTTTGGCTAGGATGTCCCCGTTATATCAAACCCAAATCGGAAGGGTATTGAGACCGAACGACCCGTGGCAGCAATGGGGATTCATAGGCGCTCAAGACCGGTAACCAACCCGTGAGAGGACGGGAATCACATTGTGGGGGCCATGTATTGGAGGGTTGCATATGGCTAGACTTGGGCTCATGGGCGCTCGAGACCGGTGAGTTATATCCGTGAGGGGATATGAGAGCTTCTCATTTACCATATGTGGATAACCAATAGGGTTGATGAGTCCGTAGTCCGGGACTATTAGGACTCTAGTGGAAAGGATACCAGAAAGGATCGCCCAGGGCGAAGAATGGAGGTATCTGGACCTGAGTTGATGTAATTGAGTAGATGACTTGCATTGGGCTAGGCTTTACCCTGACATGCGCCGGTACTTATGCCAAATGGTTGTGAGAGAGTGTGTTGACTTAACCCCCTGCCATGGTTTGTCCTGAGGGATGCCGGACCCACTACCAACAGGAGCCGTATGCGTGACCTACCCAAAGAAGTACGGTGCTATGACTTAAAGCATGTCTGCCAATAGAGACCAGCATACATAGAGTTTAGATGCATACATACATTATTTGTTTCATATTGCATTGCATCTTTTTATGGTTTGCTTTCATGTTATTTATGTTGTTATGGATTAACTACCTTACTGAGCTTCTTCGAAACTCATTCCTTTTGTACATTGTTTTGTTAGACTATTCTACAGATACTGATTACTATGGCGAATAGTACGATGAAGCGCAAACCGATGAAGCGTACTACACGCAAGGTGTTGGCAACAATCAAGATTACTCTGATGATCCCTCAGTTGATCAAGTTGCGTACTACGATTAAAGACAACGTGGAGCTAGAACATCTCAAATGGATTGATGAAGTCCACTATTTTGAAGACGTCATCTATAGAATAGAAAACTCTTATGTTTAGTTATCTTTCTTAGTTCCTTTGATTTAGTTGTTAATTCTTTTAGACTTACATATTGTGTTCCGTTGTATTTTGTGAAGTGAGTTTCCGCCTCTCTCTACTTCTTTTAATATCTTTGGATATCTAGTATCATTTTCCACACTCTGATTATATTGTTTATTCACTTCTTGTTTTGAACCTTGTTTATAATATTAAACCTTGATTATTTCCTATTTATGATTATATTATTGTATATGTGGGAGGATTATTTCCTCGATACTTGATCTTTGGGGCTGTGGATCACACTCTCGGGTATGCCAGTTAGGGTTCCAGGCTGGGAGGATGTGACATCAAGGATCCAGGGGAAGGGAGAACAATAAATAATGCTGAAAGTAAATCCTAAATTAAGAATATGGAGGGGTAGATAGAAGTGGGAATGGAGGGAGGAGAGAAGATTAATAAAGAAGGTTACTTACTTGCGAATTGAACAAACGATTCGAATCTCAACCAACCCTAACAACCAGATCTAGATCTAGAATGATCTAAATCTACAATTGCTAGACCCAGAGAAAAACGAATCTAAAAAAATTGAAACTTGAACTTGAAGCTTGAACTTGAATTGCATTACATAAAAAAAATTAAACCTAAACATTGAGTCTAGAAATTTAAATCTCACTAATGCAAGCAAAGAAAACTAGAGAAAACCTAAATAAACTGAAGAGAGAAGAAAGAATGCTTCTACTAAGCTCTAGAACATGTTCTCCTTTGATGGAGTATGCTCTCCTTTTATAGAGTTTTCATGAGATATGAAGCACGGCTGAATTTGAATAAAACTCAGGGTTTCTATCTGACTCAGCCAATTAGGGTTTTGACGTAGTAATGGCGCCGACTTAGAGAGATCAGATGCATAATTCCACCGTTGGATTTGAGGTTTAAGTAGTCGTGAAGCTCTCCTCCAAAATCAGCACGATCGGACATCGGATGACCGTTCGATGAAGGGTTTGATCGAAACTGGACAGAGGCATTCAAAAACGGGATTTTTCCTCTTTTTCTTTCTGAATATAATTCTTTTTCCTCTTTTTCTTTCTTTAATTAAATCCAAGATAGGAGATAAGATATTGAGGTATGCAAGGACTCTTTTCCATTTGGACTCTCTCAATAATATCTCTGTAGATTTGATTTAAAATTTGCCTTCTTTATCTCGTCAATATTTCGGAGTTGGCCCATAATCACACATCTCTAGCCCATTATGCTCTAGATCAAGCCCATTTTCACATTTGAGAATTTGAATGGACTTCTTGACGTGTAAAATAGCATGATTCAAGCCCAAAACTCCAAATATTTGCTTAAATCTTGAAAAGTCCTAAAATCTGCAAAAACAACATAAAACCCAAGGTAACTCCACTCTAAGTGTATAAAATGCATGCTTTATGCCCTAAGATTTCACACATAAATGTGCTCATCAATAAGATACGAAATGAAACGTCTCTTAAAATCACCCAACCGATACACTACCGATATGCGATACTTTAAACCTTGGCCAGAACCACACTTTCTCGATTGCTCTTTTTGCTTAAAGCATCAGCAACCACATTAGCTTTCCCTAAATGATATTGAATATCACAATCATAGTTTTTCACCAGATCTAACCATCTTCGCTGTCTCATATTCAACTCCTTCTAAGTAAAGAAATACTTGAGACTTTTGTGGTTAGTGAAAATTTCTATCTTCTCACCATACAAATAGTGACACCCAGATCTTCGAGCAAAAACCATAGCAACCAATTCCAAATTGTGAGTAGGATAGTTATGCTCATAGTTCTTCAACTACCTAGAAGCATAAGCTACTACCTTCCCATGTTGCACTAACACACAACCCAAACCAACTTTAGAGGCATCGGTATACGTTGTCAAACTTCCAGAGTCATTTGGTATTGTCAACACCGGAGCGTTAGTCAACCTCTTCTTGAGTTCTTGGAAACTCTCTTCACAGGCTTCATTCCACTCAAACTTGATTCCTTTCCTAGTAAGCTTCGTCATAGGGGCTGATAGTCTAAACTTCGAATCTCGATGATTGACTTGGGTTGGTCCCAAGCTGCCATAGCTTTAACCTTCGCAAGATCAACTTTAATACCATTAGTAGAAACAATGTGACCCAAAAAGTTAACCTTGGACAACCAGAAGTCACGTTTGCTGAATTTGGCATACAACTTCTTCTCTCTCAATCGCTGCAAGGCAAAACTCAAATGCTCAACATGCACTTCCTCGCTCTTTGAATATATCGAATGTCATCAATGAAGACTATGACAAATTTCTTAAAGACATCCTAAAATACTCAATTCATCAGATCCATGAATGTTGTCGGTGCATTAGTAAGACCAAATGGCATGACCCTGAATTCATAGTGCCCATATCTGGTCCTAAATGCAGTCTTGCAGACATCATTAGACTTTACTCTCAACTGATGATATCCAAATCTCAGATCGATCTTCGAGAAACAGCGGCACCTTTCAACTGATCAAACAAGTCCTAGGAAGAGGATACTTATTCTTGATTGTCAGCTTGTTCAATTCTTGGTAGTCTATGCACATCCCCCCCTACCCCCCCCCCCCCCCTCCAAAAAAAAAACCCCCCCCCCCAATGAAAGAAACACTAGGTTGTGTTGGTGCTACTTTTGTCGATCGCCTTGAACCGAAGTTTCTCGCACCGAACTCCTCAGATCTGATTCGATCTGGTTTGCTCCTTGATCAATCAACCTCTCACTCCTGAAAGAACACTGAATCACAATAAGAAACGGAGCCGATCGTCTTGATCGGCGTCTCGTCTCCGACGATCTAGTCAGTATGGAGTCAATGGTGTTCACAGAGCTCTCTCTGGAGCTTATGGAATGCTAGTTAATGGAGTTCAATCAGAGTGAGCTTAGAGTATCGGTTGATTCTAGAGACTTACCTTCTTACAGGATCTTTCCCCGCTTTTATACTTGCTTTCCCGCTTATAACACTCTTTCAATCATAACCGTCGGATCATCGCTCCTCTTTAGACGTCATTGATCATTCTTCCTTTATCTCTCAATCGAACCCAACTAAGATTGGTTTGACCGGTATGAACCGGCAGTGGATATATTAGTTACAACATAAGCCCCCAAACCTGCTGATCAGGTCGAGCCTGTATGAGACTCTGGTCAGGAGGTTTTATCCTTTTCATAAAAAACACACAGCATCTCTTGTCCAGCTATTATGTCTTTTCCCCAGGTAATCCTTGGTTTCTTCAAAACCTTAATGACGAGTTACCGCATCATATCATCATTATCTTGAAAATCTGCTTATAATTATATCTCTCATGAGATCATGTCCTTCGTTTTGGTTGACATTATATTACTGTATTCAGCCCCCAAATTATCTTAAAACCGGCTGAAATCACTGTCTTGTCAGATCTTTTCTGAATTTTCAAATACAACTTTTTAACTTCCTTAGCGTTACCGCCGCCTGATCACTGACTTCATCTTTTTCCCATGCATTGCCATCATATTGTTCCCTTGTCTTTTCACACATCATCTTCATTTTTTCAATCGTGTTTTTCATGCGTTAGCTGATTAATCCCACGCGTCGGTTACGAAAGGTAATGACCATTGATTTTGGACCATCGTGTATTTCCCCCTCCTTTCAAGAAATCCTCTCTCATTCTTTATATATATCTGTCAACTGTTGCCTTTTCTTTTCCGTACTCTGCTCTTCTTCGCGAACACCAAATACCTATCTCGCTAACTTCTTTATTACTCCTTTTCAGATTCTACCTTTTCAATTTCTTTCTTCTTCCTTGCTTATCTCCGCCATGGATCCTGCTTCCACTCCTTCAAGACTCCAGATCTCTTCCCAACCCGATATACCTTCAAACAAAAGCAAATGAAAAATGTGTCTGGTGTTTCTTCCTCTTCTCAACATGATCCTTCAGATTGGAAACCGGTCCCGTATGCTCATGACGAAGCCATCCTTCCTTATACTCCTGTCAATATGTCCAGAGAAAAAATGGACCCAAAGCATGCCGGTCCTGAATGGTATCCCACTAAAATAAAGAAATCCTCCTTGGATTCTTATTTGGAAAGTTACCATTTTCCTTCTGATGCTAGAGTATGGGTTCCCGACTCCTCCGACCGTCCTTACTCAGTTGATCCTGGTGTTATCACCATCTACCTTGATCACCTTGATTCAGGTTTTAGAATCCCGCCGATTCCCATAGTTCAATCTTTGTTAGACTATTATCATGTCTGTCCTTCTCAACTTACTCCCAATAGTTGGAGGCTGGTTTACTGTTTTTTTGCGTTCATTCTTCAGATGAATCGTGTCCCGTCTGTTGATCTCTTCAGAAATTATTACACCTTGAAAGTATCCCGCGAACGCGGATATCTTCATTTTGCCGTAAGAACCCGCATTTTGGGTGAACTGGGAGAGAATCCAAAATTTTCATTGATTCCTCCATTCCCCATGACAATAAGCAATGGCGGGAAAAATACTTCTTCTGCGCTATTCCAAATCCAAACTTCCGGTCTCGATGGTGTCTTCATTCCTTGGAATCCTTATCTCCTCTAAAAGTACGTCCTGTGCTTACTGAATATGATCGAATAACCTGGAGAATGATTCCGAATGGAACTCCCATAGATGCGGCCAAGTTGAAGACGGATGCAGGTCTCATTAGTCATGGCCTTTTTCCAGGTAAAGATAATAACTGTTGTATACCTTTCTATCCTTTTGTAATCCTTACTCATTATCATATATTTTTGCCATCAGAAGTAATTGCTCGCCCCATCCTTAATGTTGCTGACTTACGGAGAAGTGTTTCGGAAGAAAAGAAGTCTGATTCTAGGGTCATTAAACCCTCCAAGAAAAGAAAACATACTGCCCGTCATCCTTCGAAGAGAAAAACTGCTAAGAGAGATTCCCCTGATCAAGAGAAAACTACCCCGGCTCCAGAAAGTGCCATCAGAGAAGATGCCGATGTGCAAATTGTGAAAACAGATTGCAAGTGAAATCCCTGGTCCCAAGATGAGGACCTCCGTAACCTCCAATACACTGAGATGCAGACTTAGGTCTACAGGTCCAGTCTCTGACCAGGGCCCATCTGGCTCAAAGAAGAAGAAGAAAAGAAGAAAAGAAATTCATACTGCCCCCATCAAAGTTCCTGTTGTTGAAGATAATCCATGTGAAGAAATTCCTCATGATACTTCTGTCTTCCCAGAAAAAATGGTTGAGGACGAAGGTCAAGGTAAGGATTTATTTGACTATTCTTCTGACCATCTGAAGAAAATTGCTGAAGACATACTAACATATGCTGCAGGTGGTATTATTGAAGAAATAGCCGATCAACTATGTGATGAAAATATTGATGTTCCTGTCTCCCCCTTGGATGTTGTTCCCGTTTTACCTTTGTCCATCCCTATGTTGGATGTTGCTGTCCCAGATACTGATGTTCCTGCTCCTCCAGATACCAATGTTCTTGCTCCCCCAGATACTAATGTTCCCCCTCCTGAGAAAAATGATGAAGATGTTCCTCCTCCTGAGAAAAGTAATGAAGATGTTCCTCCTTTGGAGGAAAGTAACCAAAATGTTTCCCATGGAATTCATGAAGCAGTTCTCCCAGAGAATAATCCTGTCCCTCCTGAAGCCCTCGTGGTAATTGTCCCTCATGAAGATCAAGAAAATATCATCATGCAGCGGTTCAAATGATGCTGCAATGAATGTTAATCCTGAGAATATTCTTGGGGTAGCTGATCTCCAACCAGCCCCTGATCAGGTTGATGATACCATGAGCAATGCTGATTCTGGGAACCCTTTCCACCCTGAGTGGTTTTTAAAAGAAAATCACACAGCCAGCCGTAATTGGGAGGCTGCCAGAGAATGGGGTACAAAAGGCGAATTCCTCGCGACAAGAAAAATACTCGCACGGATGTCTGATTCTGATCTTTATTCTCATGGGTGGGGGTAAGAATTAGACCATCTCCTTCTTTTTATATTTTTTTTATTTTATATTATTATTTTTTTTT
The DNA here is from genome assembly GCF_041222555.1 of Hakea prostrata. NCBI lineage: Eukaryota > Viridiplantae > Streptophyta > Magnoliopsida > Proteales > Proteaceae > Hakea > Hakea prostrata. Next base: position 21,909,713 of record NC_142604.1, read on the forward strand.
AAAAAAACTAATTCACTTTTGACCTGATTATTTATATTGTCTTTAATGTATACATATATTGATTGACAAACAGATGTTTTGGAGCCGCCTTCAATGCATTTTCTGAAGTGTTGGAGAGAGAGAAAACTTTGTCTCAGAAAATGTTGAACCGATCAAGAAGAACTTCGAATTGGTTAATGAGGTACAGGATCTTCGAAGAAAATTGGGATCTTCGTAAAGAAAATTAACAAAGAAATGAGTTCGAGAAATAGATTTGATGAATGATCTTGATAGTTTGCATAATGATTATGAAATTTGCTCACCATTGTGCTGAATTGCAGAAGAAGTTTCTATGTTGAGAGAAGCCGCTTTGAATCATAGGAATGAGCTTTTTCAACTTAAAATGTTAAAGGATGATGCCCTTGACAGGGCCAAAATTGCCACAGGTGAAAGAGAAGATTTGAAAGGAAAGCTGACCAGAGCTTTGATCTGGTCACAAAGCATTGAGAAGGAAAAGAATGAACTCCAGGAGAAGTTTGATGAGATTGAGAAGCTGAATACTGCTTTAGAGTTGGCACAAGAATATCATGTGAAAGCCTTCAGCTCAATTCTCACTGAGAAGTCTACTTTGGAAGATAAGAATAATGGTTTGGAGTCAAGGCTGAATGAGATGACAGTGGAAAAGGATAATCTCAATGCTTCCTTTAATTTGGTTTCTAAGGAGAAAGAAAACCTTCATGCACTCCTGGATGAAACTTTGAAATTCAAAACTTTGCTGCATGAAGACTTAGAGGCAGAGAGGAAACAGTTTGAAATTGAAAAAAGAAGAATACAAAATGAGAGCCAGATAGTTTTGAACTCGGTTACCTCCTCTATAAAGGAAGTTGGAGATAATCCGACTTTCCTAGGGTTTTGCAAAAATATGGTAAAGGACTGCTCTGACCAAATTTTTTCAGTAGATCCTCAAGACTCACCCTAGTTTAGATTTCAAGTTGTTACCTCCAGAGTTTCTCCCCTCTAGAACCTTTTTGATCTTAGGAATTTAAAGCATCCCAGCTTCGATTGTTCATCGAAGATGATTCTGACGATGATATGAGTGACTCCTCCAGCTCGGCCCGATCATTCCGCCGTGGTTCGGATGATAATGATGATGACAATTTACTCGCTCAAGGAGATGAAGATATTGCTGCTAATGATGCTGTTGATGTTGATCCGTCTGATAATGCTACAGACGTTGATCCATCTACAAAATCACACATATGAAGAAAACACTCTTTTTGCTTTATGGACTTACCTTTTTCTTTCTTTAAGGTTATTGTTAACCATTTAGCTAATCCTCAACTTATGGTCATTACCTTTTTCTTTCTTGCCTACCTCTTTTGCATATGAGGGTTTTTCTTCTTCTTTTTTACTTGGCCATCTTTTATGTGAATGAAATTTTCTTCCCTCCTTCTATTGTGATTATTTTTATATTATATATATACTGCTGAAAATACCTCTGATGAAAAAGTATTTGAAATGATTTTTTTTTTTTTTACCTGATCAGATAGCTTGAGATGTCGATTTAATACCTGATCTGATCTTTGAGCTTTAATTAACAGACTTCAACGTAACCTGATCCTTGAGTTACTTACTGATTAATTCCGTCGTACTCGATCCAAATGATGCCTTAGAAAGATGGCTATTGGAGTCCGACTCGAAAGTCTGGATCACCCTCGGCACGGAATGATCCATGATCAGCTTCGAAAGCATAACCTGGCCTCTAAGGCCGACCACTTGGGTCCGACTTCGAAAGTCGGGATCATTCCTCGGAAGGAACAATCCGGGATCACCCTCACGAAAGGAATGATCCGTGATTAGCTGAGCGTGACCTGCGCTACCCGAGCCTAACTCACGAAGAGTCGGGATCATCCTCGGTACGGAATGATCCGTGATCGCCTTCGAAAGCATGACCGTGCCTCAAGGCTGGCTACTTGAGCCTAACTCACGAAGAGTCGGGATCATCCTCGGTACGGAATGATCCGTGATCGGCTTCGAAAGCATGACCAGGCCTCTAAGGCTGGCTACTTGAGCCTAACTCACGAAGAGTCGGGATCATCCTCTGTACGGAATGATCCGGATCAGCTAGCATAATCACGCCTCAAGGCTGGCTACTTGAGCCTAACTCACGAAGAGTCGGGATCATCCTCGGTACGGAATGATCCGTGATCGGCTTCGGAAAGCATGACCAGCCTCGAAGGCTGGCCACTTGGGCCTGACTCCGAAGAGTTGGGATCATCCTCGGAAGGAATGATCCGTGATCAGCTTCGAAAGCATGACCAGGCCTCTAAGGCTGGCCACTTGGGCTCGACTGAAAGTCGGGATCATCCTCGAAGGAATGACCCCGGATCAGCGTTGATATGGCTTGATCAAAGAAACTGGTTCACATTAATGTTTCTTGGTTTAATAACGAGAAAGAAACTTTGGATGACCCTTCTTAATAAAATGCATTCTCCAAGAATACAAGAAAATTCTTTCTACTGATAATATTTCTTAAGGTGAACTACATTCCACGGTCGTTTCAAACAACTTCCATGAGAGTCCTTCACCGATGTGTTTTTGCTCACGCTTTTGTTACCACATATGGTCCCTCCCAGCTTGCGTAAAGCTTTCCACAATTCCTTGGATCTGACGCTGATTTTTTCCTCAAAACCAAATCTCCTACTCTGAAAGATTTATGTTTGATTCGAGCATTATAATACGCTGCTGTTCTCCTTTGATATTCCATATTACGATATAAGGCCTTTTCTCTGACTTCATCTAAAAATTCGAGGTTTGCCCGTAGTCCCTCTTCATTAGTTATTGGATCAAATCCTTCATATCTATTTGATCCCACCATAACTTCCACCGGAGCCAATGCTTCGATCCATACGCCTCAAAGGTGTTTCACCTGTTGGGGTTCCGACCGTAGTCCCATATGCCCATAATACATGAGGTAGTTCATCAATCCACGACTATGCGCTTCATCCACCTCTTTTATTCCCCCAAAAGTGTTCTGTTTGTTACCTCAATTTGGCCATTGCATTGAGGATACGCTACGGATGAGTGTTTGCACTCAATATGATAATCTGCATGCAATTCCTTGAATCTCTCATTGTCAAATTGTGGTCCGTGATCAGTCAAGAGAATCTTTGGTAGGCCATATCTGAATATGACATGATTTCTCAAGAACTTTTCAATTTGACTCGTGGTAGTTGTTGCCAAGGCTTCGCTTCTACCCATTTCGTAAAATAATCGATTGCAGCCACCACAAACTTTTTCCCTCCAGCTCAACAGAAAAGGTCCCAACAAATCCATACCCCACATAGCAAATGGGAGAGGATTAAGAATTGATGTTAGTTGCTCACTGGCTGGTTCTGAATTGGTGCATGAATCGCATTGATGACACCTTTTTACATACTCAATTGCCTCGTATTGCATTCGTGGCCAATAAAATCCTTGTCTTAAAATTTTATATGCCAAAGCTTTCCCACCTAAGTGGTTTCCACAAATTCCTTCATGAACTTCAGATAGAGCATAAAGAGCATCGAGGGTCCCAAACACTTCAACAAAGGGCTCCTAAACTGTCTTTTATATAATAACTCATTTTTTAGAATAAACCCGCAGCTCTTCTTTTTACAGGTCCGCCTTTTCTCTATCTTCAGAAGAATACCATCTTTTAGATATTGCATAATAGGATCCATCCAAGATATCTCTCGCATCAATTTCCATTATCTCTGGCTCGAATACGCCTGAATATCTAGCTCCTCATAATATACAGTTTGTGGAATAGAAACAGACTTTGCGATGCCAATTTTGCCGAGAATCCTTCATTGTTTTGATTTCGAGATATCCTTGTGATCGAGAACTGTGTGAACCACTCCTTACATTGTGATACTTTTTTAAGATAGCTGACCATCCGATGATCTTTCGCACCATACGCTCCCGTGACTTGACCGACCACCGCTTCAGTCACTTTTTACTTCGATGCTTTGAACACAGAGAGATCTAGCTAGTCGTAATCCCGCAATAAGAGCTTCATATTCTCGCTTCGTTGTTTGAAGCATGAAAATTAAACCGAAGTGCATTTTGAATTACAAATCCAATGGACTTTGTAAAATCACTCCCGCTCCCATCCTCGCGAATGACTTGACCCATCTACATGCAAGGTCCATACGAAGATGCCTTACTAGAATCTTTTTCCTCCTCTCGTGATGAAATGCTTTCAAGAATAAAATCAGCCAAAACTTGTGCCTTTATTGCGCTTCTAGGTCTATAATCTATATCATGTTCCGTTAACTCTACCGCCCATGATACCATTCTTCCCGCGATCAGTTATGCTATTTTCTTTAAAGGCCGCTTAGTAAGAACAATAATTGGATGAGCTCAAAATAGGGCCAGCTTCCGGTCGCTATTATTAAGGCGAAGCCTGTTTCTCAAATTCCGGATATCTAGATTCGCATCTAACAATGTATGGCTTACAAAGTAGATAGGATTTTGGATAGTACCTTCCTCCCGGATTAACACCGCGCTTACCCGCTTTGAAGAAGATAGATATATCTAAGCTTTCTCCGGCTTTGGTCGAGATAAAACTGTGGACCGGTCAACCTCCTCTTTAGCTCTTCAAATGAATTTTGACAAATCCTCCACCATTTGAATTCATTGAGTGCATTTAGATTCTTCAAAGCCTTGAAGAATGGTGCACACTTATCTCCCGATCTGGATATGAATCTACTTAATGCCGCAACTCTTCCCGTTAAGCTTTGAATTTCCTTCATACTCTTGGGAGCCGTCATATTTAAAATAGCCCCGATTTTTTCTCGGATTTGCTTCAATGCCCCTCTCGTGTGACCATGAAACCTAGGAATTTACCAGATGAAACTCCAAATGCACACTTCTCAGATTGAGTCTCATTCCATTTCTCCTCAATACATCAAAGCATTCTCTCGATCGACGAGATGATCAGATTTAAATTGACTTTTTACAAGAAGATCATCTACATAAACCTCCATATTTCTTCCAATTTGATCAGCGAATGCTTGTTCATTGCCCTTTGGTATGTTGCACCAGCATTTTTTAACCCAAAAGGCATAACTTTATAACAATAGCTTTCCCGATTGGTCATGAATGCCGTGTGAGGTTGATCCTCCTTTTTCATAAGAATTTGATTATATCCCGAATAAGCATCCATAAAACTTAACATCTCACTGACTCGATGTGGCATCGATTAGCTGATCGATTCGTGGCAAAGGATAGCAATCCTTGGGACATGCCTTGTTCAAATCAGTGTAATCTATACACATTCGCCATTTTCCATTATGTTTTTTCACCATTACCACATTTGCTAACCACCTTGGGCACTCGATTTGCTCAATGAACTCGCATTTCTTAAGTTTGTCCACTTCAACCTTAATTGCATCATGCTTTTCTCGATGAGAAATTCCTTCGTCTCTCGCTTTCATCGGTTTGATAGATTTATCTATCCATAAACAATGCTCGCTACCTCCCCTCGCTTAAACCTCGGCATGTCTTGTGCCGACCAGCAAAGACATCTGCGTTTTTTCGGAGAAATTCTTTCAATTGTTGCTTATCCCGATCGCTTCCGATCAGCTCCTATCATGGTCCCTTTTTCTGATTCTCCAAATCAAAACAAATTTTTTCTAGCTTTTCTACTGGTTCACCTCTTTGAATTTTTTCCTCACCTCTATTATCTCAGAATCTCAACAAGAAAGGCAAGTGCCTTACCTTGTGCTTTCGAATCCTTCAAAAAGTTGTGTAGCTTTGCCTTGAAGTTTTCTCGATCTGATTTGCATTCTCCAACGCCACTTTCGTTGGAAATTTGACCTTCAAATGTCTTGTCGAAATTATTGCACCAATAGTATTCAACGTTGGTCTCCCCAATTATATTGTATGCTGATGAACTTTTTATTAACAAAAATTTGGTAACTCGTAGTTACCGCTTGTGGATGTGTTCCAAGTGTTATCGTTAGTTCCACAGTTCCCTCTACCGAAGTAGACTCTCCAGAAAATCCAAATAGTCTTGTACTGCAAGGTTTTATCTTGACCGTATCCAACTTCAATCGTTGAAAAGCTTCGTAAGACATGATGTCCACAGATGATCCCGTGTCTACCGTAACTCTATGAATATCTCTGTTCGCCACCTCAATGACTATCACAACTGCGTCATCGTGTGGCTCTTGAATTCCTTCCATTTCTTCCTCCGTGAAGACTATTTCCTTCATCATTTTGATCCTTCTAGGAATAACATGAGATTCAACGAATTCACATACCTGGCATGAGCCTTAGATTTTGAAATTGAATTTAAGTCCAAACTTCCCAGGATGGTCATGACGGGGATCGCTTCGTTGAATCTCCGATTTTCCCTTGTTTAGTATTTTCCTCCGGAGAGTTATACTTAAAATCTCCCTTGGCTTGTTCTTCTCTTGCTGGTGTTCGATTGTTCCACCTTCTCGGCTGATCGCAACATTTCTTCTCGTTTCCCCCATTTCTTTTTTGAACATACTGATCTAATCTTCCTTGGTTGATCACTCGTTCAATTTCATATTTTAGAATTCTCACGGTCATCGGTATCATGACCATGATCTTTGTGATATCCACAGAATTTATTCGGATTCCTTTCATCCGCCTTTGCTATCATAGGTAATGGCCATTTCATAAATCCCTGGTGCTGAATTTGCATCGAATTTCCGATCTTCTTACGTTGAGAGGAGTGTAGCTTTCTTGGAATGGTTTGGGAATATCCCTTCGTATTGACGATCGGAATATTTTTTGAAAAGCTCCTGCTGTTCCTTCGTTCTCTCTGATCTCTCTGATCAGATTTCACAACTCCCTCATCTTTTCTTTTAACTCCACGCTATCGTTTCTTTTCTTGCTTGAGGATGTCTTTCATATTTGCATACCGATTAAATGTCGTCAATTCTGCTATGTTTGTTGGTTTATTCATAATCGGGAATTCGAAAGATGTTCATCTTTAGCCTCCAACATAGCGTCATATGCCACCGCCTCATTCAAATTTTTAATTTGAATTGACTCTCGATTGAATCTCTTCATATAATTTCGAACCGATTCTCCCGATTTTTGCGATTGCCCAAGTTATCAACGCTTTCTGCTTTTCATGCTACTTTGGAATCTTGACAAGAATACTTTCGTCAAATCCTTAAAATCCTTAATGGAGTCGGCAATAAACTCAAGAACCAGGTTGTTGCAGATCCTTCGTGAAGATGGAAATGAGCACACTTTAAAATATCGAGTTACTGCTAGCATCATAACGAGTTGAACCGAGCCGTGCTCCATTGGATCCGTACTTCCATCGTACATCGTGAATGTCGGAAGTTTAAAATTGCGCGCAATGGTGCTGACATAATGTCTTTAGCAAATGGATTCGGTTCATTATTTCCTCGGTATTTTCTCCGCCATCTTTATTCACCAATCGTTATCTGATCATCGAGGCCAAATCTTTTGCTGATTTCCGATCCATAAACTTCGTCTGCAATCTCCGATCTTCTCGTTTCTCTCTTATCTCTCCAATTCCCAACGCTCCGCTTTTTTGCTCCATATGACTCAATTGATCATCTCCGGATGATTCTCGATCTTCGTCTCTAGTGGAATATAGTTTGGATCTGCACTTTCTCCCGATCCTTCCTTCGAAATGATCTCCTTCGACTTCCTCCTGATTTTTGAACCAGAGTTTGGGACAGTCACTTTTGCTCAAAGAGTTCGAGATCTTCCAACCGACAAAACCGAACTCTCTCCTCGGATGTACTTCGATCCGCTTGATGAAGGTTCTCATTAGATTTTGTGTCTCCAGTATTTGATCGCATGCTCTCAAACCGCTCACAATTAGATTTGGATCTAACTCGCGAGTGTCCCAATGTATCTCTATTGTTTCTCTTGCCTTTCAAACCGATCGGTTACGAGATGGAGAATGATCTTCCGCATTCTCTCCTTTGTCGTTTCATCGAATAAGCTACCGTCCACTTCTCTCGCTCTTCTTTTTGGATTTACTCTCCTTGGCTCCCTCGCTTGTTTCCCCATTTCTATCGGTAATTCCCCTCTCGCTCGTGATTGCCATAGCCGTTCGACTTGATTTCCCACGACCGCCAATGTTGGTGCTACTTTTGTCGATCGCCTTGAACCGTTTCTGCACCGAACTCCTCGGATCTGATTCGATCTGTTTGCTCCTTGATCAATCAACCTCTCACTCCTGAAAGAACACCGAATCACAATAAGAAACGGAGCCATCCTTGATCCCTCCTCCCGATCTAGTCTGGAGTCATGGTGTTCCGAGCTCTCTCGGAGCTGGAATGCTGTTAATGGAGTTCAATCGAGTGAGCTTGAGTTCGGTTGATTCTGAGACTTACCTTCTTACATCTTCCGCTTTTATACTTTTTCGTATAACACTCTTTCAATCATAACCGATCATCGCTCCTCTTTAGAGTCATTGATCATTCTTCCTTTATCTCTCAATCGAACCCACTAAGATTGTTTGACCTATGAACCCATATATTAGTTACAACGGGACCCCCCTCCCCCTCCTCCCCCCCCCCTCTTTTCTTCTCTCCTCCCCCCCCCCGCGTGGGCCGCCAGCGGGGGCCGCCCCGTTTTTTACCCCTTCCCCCCCCCCCGCCCCCCCCCCCCGGGGCCACCCCCCCCCCCCCCCCCCCCCCCCCCCCCCCCCCCCCCCCCCCCCCCCCCAAGGGGGAGGAGCCCCCTTTTCCCCCCCCCCCCCCCCCCCCCCCCCCCCCTCCCCCCCCCCCTTTTTCCCTTTGGGCCCCCCTTGCCTCCATACTTCGACAACCAATCCATTCCGAGTATCACATCAAAGTCTTTCATATCCAACTTCACTAGCCGAGCTTCCAAAATTCTTCTAGCTATAGCTACTGGACAAGACTCAACCACTTCATCTAATCTAACAACAGATCAGGTAGGAGCACTAATAACAAGTCCTCTTTCTATCTTTGCAAGTGTAATAGGAATACGACTCACAAATGAAGATGCAATGAATGAATGAGATGCACCAGTATCAAATAATACAAATAAAGAGGTATATGATATTGGAATAATACCTGTCACCACATCATGATCTGTCTCAGACTTGGAACCAGTGACACCGAAAACTTTCCCAGACAGGGCATTCTTAGCAGACTTCATCAAAGCTGACATCTGAGGATTTGGCTTCTAAGTACAATTACGGGAATAATGACTCGCCTTTCCACAATTAAAACAAGTAACATCCCTAATGCCAACAAGAGCTGCTAAAGAAGGAATTGTAGGTCTCTAGTTATTCACCACTGGATGAGGATTTACAGGTCCAGTACCTTGACTACCTACATCAGGACGGACCGGTCCACTGCTAGAACCATAGCTCGAGCCAGAGCTAAAACCAGAACTACCACCTCTAGGCTAAAAAGTAGGTGTAGGATATGGAGCAGGCCTAGAGAATCTCTGGATTATGGTCCACCAGATTGTTCCAATTCGCTACAGATCTCTAGAGCTTATAACTTTCTCTCTCATTATCCTCCACTTTCTTAGCATTCTGAACCATCTCAGCATATCCCTCAACTGGTTGAATAGCAAGATAAGTCTTCAGCGATGGTCTCAAACCCTTGAAGAATTTCTTCGCCTTCACACGATCACCTCTAAATGCTTCCGAGGCAAAGAAAAACAATTCTTCAAACTTTTGCTAATACTCAAGGATAGTACTAGATCCCTGAATGAGAGCCATGAACTCAGACTCTTCTGCATCTCTCACAAACTTAGGAAAATAGTTCTTGCAGAAGGCTTCCTTGAAAATTTCCAAAGTAAGGTTCGGGTGCAAAGCTTCCAAAATCGGTCAGGTAGCACTCCACCAAGAATCAACTTCATGCTACAGTCTCTATTCCGCACACAAGATCTTCGAGCTTCATTGCAATGAAGGTTGCAAAAGCTTTCTCCATTTCTCTAATCCACTTGTTTGGGAACAAGACATCCTTCGAAATTCTAGTGAAAACAGGGATTTGAAGCTTCATGAAATGCTCCATCAGTCTGGAATGAGGTCTAGGGGCAAAACCGTCAACATTGGCACCAGCTCCAAAAGGATTAAGAGTTTCTTGTGCATTCTGTTGAGTAGTCACGAAACCTTGCATCATAGTGTTAAACTAGTCTCTTGTTGATGCATCATGTTTCCCAAAATGTTCATCACATCTTGAATGGAGACTACAACAGGCCGGTCCGGAGGAATAGGGTTTCCACCAGCAGGAGTCTCAACATTAGCTTGATCACTACCACCACTGATCTCACCATCCTGACCATTCACTACAGTGCAATTCCTTAACTGAACCATTCTACGAAAAGAAATCCAAAAATTAACAACACTATAAGGTCAAGTCCGGAAAAGATTCTTCAAGCCAAACATACTCCAATTCAATGCAATTACCAATATACATAAGTAATATTTAGCTCAAAAATAAAAAATAACCAAAACAGAGCCAAAAGTCCAAAATTCTATGCAACAGCAACTAGGCCGATCTCTCAAGCTGGTTGCTTGGTTCAATTGACCGCCACAGGTGACCGCCCCAAGTATCACAACAATAATGAGCTTTATATACTGGTTTGGGTCCCATTTCACTTTCACACTTCTCAAGACTCAAAAAGGGCTCTGGGGATTTCATTCTTAGGTCAAGGAAGATAGTTTGGGGACTCCGTTGACTTCGGATCTACTTTCCACGCGATCTTTTCACGCTACACAGGTAACCTTCTCTTAAAACCCTCTTTTCTATGGTTTGGATGAGAGAATCACCAATGCACTTCCTTTTCTAGGTTTCTTTTGATGAAAAACATTCCTTTTATTCCATAGAACATGTCTAGGCATAGATCTACTGTTCACTATGCATTTATACAGTCATGGGTAACTCATAGACATATTTTAACTCTTTCCTTCTCTCTTTTCACCCAAAAATCAGATTTCCACCATAGATGGCTGCTCGCGGAGGTAGGATAGTTCCTATTCGTGGCCGAAGGTAGTGGACAAGGTCGAGGTGACGCACATGATATAGTACACCCAGACTACTTCAGATCACCAGAGGCACAGGAGTTATACTTTGGTCACTTCAGTCACCGACAAATTGAGTTAGGGTGACCGATTGTGACCTTAGAGCTTGAGCAGTTTTGGATTGCCGAGCGATTTGCTGTGGTAGGCTGGGGTAACATGTTGACATTGAATGATACCGCCTACCGAAAGCTTGTCAAATTGTTCTACAGCAACCTGACCTTTCATGAGGAGCCAGTGGGGGAGAATGATACTAGGCTCATCATCGAGAGTAGGGTGAAGACTACCAACATCCGCTTCCCTACACGATATCTATCCTACATTCTTGATGTCCCCTACATTCACAGTGATCGGAGATGGTTTGAGCCGAGGGCAGAGTTAGATGATGTCATTCACTGGGAGGAGAGAGTTCTCATCTACTCTGGCATCAGCATAGCAGAGTGCAGCGGGGTTGAGTCAATGACCAAGCTGCTTCCATCATGCTAGATCATCTCAAGGATTATTGCATGGAACCTGCTGCCTAAGGCAGGACATCAAAGTGAGATTTCTCTCATGCAGGCTTTGATGACTTTCTCCATGTACACTCGCTATCAGATAGACTTGGCATATATTATCCAGAATGCCAAGATCTATCGAGTGACACACATCCGGGGGGAGCAAACCTTGCATATGGGAGACTTCTAACTCGGATCTTCGAGCACTTTGGGGTCGACTTCAAGGGCAAGGAGGCTATAGCAGTCAGCCACGGCGGTAGTATAAGTCTCAGATTGGTCACTCAGATGCTCTTACTGGGTGGACCAAACTCACCAGAGATGCTAGCCGAGCCGAAGGATATGGATGTAGAGTCTGATGATGATCATCATGCAGACTCGCCACCACCATCTCAGTTGAGGTAGGCGGTTCATCCAGAGCTCAGGGTTCTTCAGAGGTCGCACCTACTTGGGATAAAGATTTGATCACTCGAGTGGATCACTTAGAGCAAAGGTCAAGCAGCAAATGAGGAACCAGTTGATAGAATGCATTGATCTTCTTCGCCAACTGAGGCCACCACCACCACCACCACAGGATTCGTTTAGCTAGGATTTTCTTTTTTGACTCAAGTACAAAATGACTTTAGGATTTAGATATATTTATTGTATTTTTTATTTCAGCACATGTTCATTCCCTACTTTTTGACTTGTAAAGCGTGAAACACACTCCAAATTATGTAAGGCTTTTTCTTATTAATGAAGTACAATTATGCTTGTTGCATTTTCATTATTGTCTTTTTATGCATTTCTTGATGGTTATACTGTGAGAATATGTTTCACTTCATTTATGGTAAGTTATGTAAACAAAAGAAATTCACTTACTTTGTGGGTTCGTTTCTAGTGAAAGATTATACTATTACTCACTTTTAATTCTTTTGAGTCACTTTCTAGATCTATGACTCAAATAGCTCATCTAGTACTTGTATTAACTATTATTGACTAAGTAAAACCAAGGCTCTGATACCACCTCTGTCAAACCCCACCCGTTGGTCTCGGTTACCCGCCCGACAACCCGTGGGTGCGATCTGTCACAGGATCCACGGTCTTACCCATCAATAATAATAAATGCAAGTATAGATAAATCAAGAGCACAAGCAAGTTCAAATAATTAATCAAAGGATTATAGGAGTTCAAATACTCCAATAAAAGAATCAATGTTCAAAAGGAATAACGAGTTCTGCGGAAGCAATCAAAATAAACTAAATGAGTTTCTTTCCAGTTTCTTTCTCTAAAGCTAAGTAATGCGCTTCATGAATAGCAAGAAAGGGGGTTCTCCAGTTTTTCTCCATATGATCCTCAAAATGTGTGAAGAATCTGCCTCCTTCGGCCATCAATGGGTGCTATAAGCACACTCCAAGCATCCACAGGAGGTTTCATGCAGCCTATCTCCATCTCCCACTGACGGTGCCAATCCTCTTCATACAAGAGGGTTCGATCATACGAATCCTCTCCAATCGTCGACGACGTGTAACCATCTCTGTAGTTAGTATAACATCCATAGAAAATAAATGAGTTCTGACGAACTCAGTAAGGATAACACATTTCTCATCCATATGTCAACACAATCAGAAATGCATAAATGATACGAATGATATGCAATAATATGAATGCTACTAAGATCTAACTATGCAAGTCTCTAGACAGTTGACATGCTTTAAGATATAACACCAGCCCTCCATTGGGTAGGCCTAATCACTTTGATCCCTCACGGACTGATTACCTCTATTGGGATCCCGGGCAAAGGGGTAAAGTGCTCATCAGGCATCCATGGTTGGGGATTAAGTCAGCACTTCTTTACCACGACCATTGGCATGAGACTGGCGCATGTCGGGGTTTATAATCCAATGCAAGGTCATACTGGTAACATACTATATGAAGTCAAAATACTTCCCCTATGGCACCAACCAACTCGGTTCCGTATCCTTCGCAACCTAGGAATGAGAACCCTCAAGGACTAGCTACCGATGTTGGATCCACACCCTAACCCTATGGTCATCCACATATTATTGGGGCAAAAAGTTCTCATAACTCCTCACGACACCCGAGCAGCTCCTTGGACATCCATGAGCCCAACCCTAACATATGCAACCCTACCATTGCATGCACAAAAGTGGACCACTGAGTCTCCGCACAGACTAGTTACCGTTGTAGGATGAAACAGAGTCACGTCACCATTGTCATGGGTCATCCAGCTTCAATTCCCCTACCAAAAGGGTAATAGCATGTAGGGTACCTAGCCATGCAATTCTAGACTCCCTAGGTATGTCATCCAGTAGTCATGATAGTGCTGAAGGCATCAGTGAGCATGTGTCTCATACCACAGCCCTCTGATATCTCAAGCAAAGATACCCAATTGGATACCCTTTCCATCACAACTACATTACATCAAACAAGATCATATCATGATTGTTCAATCAATATCTTGAAGTAACAAAGTATATAAATATAACACAAACAACAAGTATATGAAAGTATTAGAGTGAATTAAACAACTACAGCAATGTACACGATTAATGAATAATATAGAGAACGACTGATTCATCATATACATGTCATTGCATATAAACAAGATAGTGTGTCCTTACCTGTAATTAAGTAAAAGCTTCCTAGAGTGCAATCCAATCACAATTATAAGACTTTCAGCAAAGTCAAAGAACACCTAAACATAGGGTTACACGATTATATAAGAGACATGAGTCAAACAGAGTAAAAGCCAAAAGTCACATTACTACTGTGACCCAACCGATCACTTGGCTCAAGCAACCGCCTTGAGCAACTGCCCCAAAAACAGACTCAGACTGTTTTCAACTCCGAAACTCAGACTTTTGATCATCTGTTTTCAATCCGGTTTTGGGATGATCTTAATCCGAATTCCAAACTTAACAATTCTATAATCAAGGATTAAATTGAAAACCTAAAATTACCTCAGATCTATCACCCAAATCCTCTCCCTTGATTAGATCCATCTTTTATTCGAATGCAGGGATTCATTTTCGACAGGATCTTCTCAAACAAATTTATTAGGGTAACCAGCCAATCATAATTAGGTCACCCCAACATGACGGAGATGGATCAAACACCAATCCAAAGTTGAAAGAAGAGAAAGGAGTGAAAGGGTTTCACCTACCTCTACCAAATCAACAAACAGACAAGGGGAATAGATCATGATCGCAAACCAAGCTTTCCTCACCTTCCAACACGTGTTCACTACCTCCTAAACGTCCAAAACCGCAATCCCATATATAATAATGAGTTAAGAACATGGGGCTTGCTACTTATAGAGGACAGGGGGCAAATTAGGGCAAAATCCCGCACGCAGACCATGGCGGTCGCTTGAGCTGTTGATTAGCCCAATCAACCACCTTAAGCAACCGCCTCCTAGTACATTGCTGCACTTGGGTGTTTTGCTCATGGGGTTGACTCCCAACCTCAACCTAACCCTAAACAACACATGGGGGAGGTATTACCTTCATTCCGAACATCTCCAAACTCCTCTTGCCTTCTACCAGAGATCCAACTTTCCAGCATGGTAGGTTCTTCATCAAGAGAATCCAGATCCATGGATTTAGGGTGTGGATCATTGACTTCTATTCGGGCACTCCACAACTTAAGCTACCTGACCTTCGGGTTATCGGACCTACAATATGGATTCCATGTTAGAATTACGGGGGTTGTTACAATACTCCTCTGGGTAGGTCTCAAATCACGCTCCCTCAACCATCTCGGTGTCTTGGGTTCTCCGTTGGTAATTGGGTCAGGGCATCCCTCTTGGACATTCCATGGCTGGGGTTTAGGTCAACACTATCACTCACCACCATTTTTTTGAGTACTGGCGCATGTCAGAGTTAATACCCAGCCCAATGCAAGTCATCTACGGAGTCATATCTACTCAGAGTCGGATATCTCCCTTCCGAGCACTAGATAGTCCGTACTAGTATGATAGCCTCTCTTCTGTCTATACAGTCCATTCCAATTTCTCCCTCCCTAGAGTCACCATCTCCCTCTAGGATACGTAGACTCCTAACCCTATTGGTCATCCACATATGATAAACGAGAAGCTCCCATATCCTCTCACGGGTTGGTTACTGGTCTTGAGCTCCCACAAATCCCCATTGATGCCATGGGTCACTCGGTCTCAATTCCCCTTCCAATAGGGTTAGATATGATAGGGTTTTCCCTAGCCAAACTCATCTTGAAAAGTCCTAAGTATGTCAACCAGTAATCAAGGAAAGCGCCAAGGGGCACCATTGGAAAGCATCCCATACCACCTCCAATGATGTCCAATGACAGAAATGCCAAAAGGGCATTCCCCATTCCCCAATCACAACTTAGGCAATCACATCATATCATAATTCACAGATATCACAATATAATCCAACTCACAATCACATCATTCATAATCAATAACAGTGTGTAAATCATATCATGAGTAGACTACTGTAATTACAAAATAAGACATTATAGAAAAAGTAAAACTACAGTAGCTAACGCATGCATATAAGTCCTAACATGTCAAAGCATGTATTTGTGCATATTGTGAGTGAACGTACTCACCTTATATTCAACTTTGTAATCTTCAAAAAAGATATCAAAAAGCAAGTCCAAAATCACCAAAATAACCCTAAACAAACATGTAGAGAGTATAAGGAACAAACTCTAATGATCGGAGATGAAACGAGAGTCAAAACGGAGCAAAGTTGCTGCTAGGCACACCTTTGGTCGATTGGATAGACCAAGGGGATCGACCAAAGCTACTGTGTACGGACAGTAACTTCCAAATTTGGTCAAAAACTCATCGAATCACATTGGAACACTCCAAAATTAATAGGAAAATTCTAAAATAACATATAAAGACTATCTATGATGATCTAAACATCAAACAAAGCTTTTGGAATAGAAATCCAATAAATCACCTAATAGGCTTGATCCACGAATTCTCATGGAAAGGCTAGAATGAATGGGGATTCATTCTAAAGGTAAGAAAATAGTAGATCATGCATAAAATACAACCTAGGAATAGATCTAACATAGATTAGAATCAATAATTACAGGAAGAGTAAATCATGGTCTCATGCTAGATCAAAACATTGAATAACACCATATGGCTTAAGGAAAACATAGAGTGAATGGGAATTCACTCTAAGACTATGAGGATCAAAGATTATGTCATTACAGTAGTGTAAGACCTTCCTCACAATCAAAACAAATAGAAGAAACAGTAGAGAGAGTAAATCAATGAAGTATTGTATACTAACCTTTTAGAAGAAGAATCAATGGAGGAACTTCTCTTAGTTGCTTGGAATCAACCTTGGGCTTGAAGAGGAGGCTCTAGGGTTCTTCTCTCGTTCTCCAAAAGTTAAGAGGCAAAGTGTTAGGTTTATTCTGAAGTTACATATATATAGGATTGCAAAACCTAAAACTTCCAAAAAGAAGCAATTATGTCCAAGGCTTGCTTTGGTCAAATGTCTTGGTCAATTGGATTGACCAAGGGGATCGACCAAAGGGTTCCCCCTTGAAAATTGCTGAATTTTGGTTCCCAAAAGACAAAACCACCACTTGGGTCCTCAACCAAATTAAGAAAAGGTTTTACCTGACTCCATAGGACCTTCCGAAGGTGTCAACACTGTACTCAAGGTCCATCTTCCAAGTCCATGATCATTTAGGTTACATCTTCTTCCAAAATCACACAAAGTTTCCAAGATGGGATCTTCACCATCAATCTCCATTGGTTCTGGGTTAGAGCCAATAGGTTCGAACAAAGAGGGTCCATAACTGTCTTCTACCTTGACTTCGGGTCTTCGGACCTACAACATAGATTTTTGAATTAGGGTTGGTGTGGGATTCACAGTGTACACCCACTACGAGATGGACTTGGCATTCGTCATCTAGAATGCCATGATATACAAGCTGACACATCCAAGGGGTGAAAACCTTGCTTCGAGGGTGAGGAGGCTATGCTTGTCGGCTTCGGAGGCACCATTGGCCACCGCTTGGTTTGCAAATGCAGTTACAGGGTGGAGCTCACTCACTAGAGTTACCAGCCAGTCCAAAGTAGGCAAATGATGGAGCGAGGGGTGTCAAGGTCATGGATGTGGATGCGGAGGATGATGATCAGGGAGACTTACCGCCACCATCCCAGTTTGAGGTAGGGAGTCCATCTGGGGCTCAGGGTACATCAGAGAGACCACAGACTTCAGCACCTACCACGGCTAGAGATGTAGTCTTAGGTGAGATACTCACTTGGGTAGAGCACCTAGAGCAGCATCAGGTAGTGATGAGGGGTCAATTAGCAGAGTGTTTGGACATTCTCCACCAGTTGAGGCTGGCACCACCACCACCACCACAAGAGTAGTTCAATCTTATTTATGCTCATTTTGACTCAATATAGACTGACTTAGGATTCAGATTTTTGTTTTTATTTTATTACCACATGTCCATTTCCTACTCATTTTGACTTGTAATGAAATCAATTATGCGTGTTGAATTTTTACTTATTGTCTTTTATGCACTTCTTGATGATCATTATATGGAATATGTTTCGCCTTGTTTATGGTAGCTTATGCAAAAACAAAAAATCCATATATTTTACCATTTCACTTTCTAGCGTATGGTTGTACCTATTATTCACTTCTAGTATTTTGAGTCACTTTTGGATCTATGACTTGGATGGCTCAACTACCACGTGTATTAACTATCATTGACTTTCGTAAACCTGTGGCTCTGATACCACCTCTGTCACACCCCACCTGCCGATATCGGTCCCACACGACAACCCGTGGGTGTGATCCACAGTTGCAAGATCCATGGTTTACCCATCAATGATAATAAATGCACCCAATAATAATCAAGAGCAAGAATAATCCAAATAACTAAATAGAATAAATTACATAAGTCCAATACCTGAAAGGAATGAATCAAAGAAAAAGGAATAAAATAATTATGTCCCAAAATTTTTAAAGTTCAGCGGAAACAAAATTTAAGTTAAGTCTGATTTGTTTCTTTGTGTTCTCTCATAAGCAATGGTCTTTTCCTCTAACTTTGTAATGAAGGGATTCATCCAACCCTCCTCCACTGACTTCTCATAATGACGCATTATCTACCTCCTCCTGCCATCAATGAGTGCTATAAGCACACTTCAAGCATTTGCAAGTGGCTTCATGACATATATCTCCACTTCCCATTGGCGCCTCCATAGCTTCTTCACTAGGGTTTTTTCAGTCATAGGAAAATTCTACTAATCCAGGATTCCCATCTATTTAGTGTAACAAATAATCATAAAATGAATGAGTTTTGATGAACGTAGTAAGAATACATTTCACATACATATCAACATCTTACCATGAATAACAATGTATATAAAGAATGATATGCAAGTGTATGGATGCAACTAACTAGGCAAGTCTCTAATACGGTAGAAAAGCTTTAAGATATAACACCAACTCTCCTCTAGGTAGGTCTAGTCACTCTGATCCCTCACAGACTAGTTACCTCTATTGGGATCCCAGGCAATGGGTTCAATACTTATCAATCAACCATGGATGGGGTTTTGGTCCACACTCTCTCACCATGACTATTGGCATGAGTACTTGCGCATATTGGGGTTTCTAATCCAATGCAAGGTCATACAGTAACATACTACATGAAGTCTAGATACTTCCCTATGGCACCAACCAACTTGGTTTAGTATCCTTCTCTACCTAGGAATGAGAATCCTCACACACTGGCTACCTCTGTTGAACTCCATTCCCTAACCCTAGGGTCATCCACATATTATTGGGGCGAATGCTCTTATGTCCCCTCACAACTTCAAGTCACTCCTTGGATGCCCATGAACCCAACCCTAACATATACAACACTACCAATGCATGGTCAACAGTGGACCACTGACTCTCCACACAGATTGGCGACCACTGTAAGATGAGACAAAGTCACCTCACCATCATCATGGGTCATTCGACTTCAATACCCCTACCGAAAGGGTAGTAGCATGTATGGGTTCCTAGCCATGCAACCTAGACTTCCTAGGTATGTCATCTAGCAACCATGGTAATGCTGGTGTTACATCCCCCCAGCCGGTACCCTAACTGGCATACCCAGGTGTGTGATCCACAGCCCCGAAGATCAAGTATCGAGGAAATCATCCTCCCACATATGCAATAACATAATCATGAACGGACATAATCAAGTATAATATTATGAATAAAATATCAAATCAGGAAATATATATATCTATATAATCAGAGTGCGGAAAATGATACCAGATGTAATCACATCAAAAAGAAGTATTGTGAGGCGGAAACACACTCCACAGTTATAGCGGAAATGTAGTACATAAGTCTAAAAAGAATTACAACTGCGTTTAAAGGGAAATGAAGAAAGAAAGTCAAACTAAATTACGAGTTTTCTATCCTATAGATAACATCTTCAAAGTAATGGACTTCATCAATCCAACATAGATGATCCAACTCTACGTTACGCCTAATCGTAGTACGCAACTTGATCGCTCAAGGGATCATCAGTGTGATCTTCATAGTTGCCAGTACTTTGCATGAAGTACGCTTCATCAGTTTGCACTTCATTGTACTGTCCTTCATAGTAACTAGTACCTGTAGAATAATCTAACAAAAATATTGTACAAAAAGGAGTGAGTTCGAATGAACTCAGCAAGGCAAGTTAACTCATAACAACATAAATAACATACAACAGATCATAACAAGATGCAATGCTATATGAAACACATAATGTATGTATGCATCTAAACTCTATGTATGCTGGTCTCTATTGGCAGACATGCTTTAAGTCATAGCACCATACTTCTTTGGGAAGGTCTCAGTCACTCGGTTCCGGTTGGTAATGGGTCCTTCATCCCTCGGGACATTCCATGGCTGGGGATTATGTCACCGCTCTATCACATCACCATTGGTCTAAGTATTGGCGCATGTCAGGGTTAAGCCTAGCCCAATGCAAGTCATCTACTCAGTTATATCAACTCATGTCCAAATATGTCCAATCCTCGCCCCTAGTGATCTTTTCCGGTATCCTTTCCACTAGAGTCAGCGTATCCTATGGCCACAACCAACTCGGACTACAGACTCATCAACCCTATTGGTTATCCACATATGGTAAACGGGAAGCTCTCATGTCCCATCACGGGTTGGTTACCGATCTTGAGCGCCCATAAGCCCAAGTCTATCCATATGCAACCCTCTAATAAATGGCCCCCACAATGTGATTCCTGTCCTCTCACGGGTTGGTTACCGGTCTTGAGCGCCCATGAATCCCCATTGCTGCCACATGTCATTTGGTTTCAATACCCCTCCGACTAGGGTCAAATATAACGAGAACATCCTAGCCAAACACTGCTAGACAATCCTAGGTATGACAACCAATGGTTCGGGAAAGCGTCGATGGGCATCTTTGGAGAACATCCCATACTATTCCCTCCGATGTCCAAGGACAGAAGTGTCAAAAGGACACTCTCAATCCCAAACCATACCTAATCAAACACATTCTCATATCAGTCATGACATACAAAATCAACAACTCATCATACAAAGAGAATGAAACAGCATAATCTAATCATTAAACAATATATAGTAATAAGCATTTCATATAAACTTAAATAATGAAAAAGAATAAACTAGTGAAGTGCTATTGTACTTACAGTAGTACATCAGAAATATAAAATACAAGAACAGTAGTTAAACTCAGAGTTTCTTATAGTAGAAACCAAAGAGTATGCGATCTATGTTATTATGAAATAACTGTCCTTACCTTGATTATCGTCGAAGATAATCCAAAGATCAAAGAGAGACGCTCCAAACTTAGCAAATAAACCCCTAACAATCATAGATGTAACATTAGGAAAGATGCCTAAAAGATAAAAGAGCAAACGAATCAAATTGAGCGAGCTTCATTGGTCGATTGATTGGTCTACTGACCTAGTCGACCAATTAGTCGACCAAAGCAAATCAAGATTTTGATCCAAAACTCAATCTATAGGGTTCGGAACTTCACGAAACTTGGAGGAAAACTATATGATAGTATTCTAACACTAAGGGAGTAAAGATTGGGCACTAATAATGATTAAAAATAGTACCTTCAATTTAAAATCATGGTTTCCCCAATTGGGTGAAAACCCTAGAATTCGATGAAAAATATACTATGGAAATCACAACAGAAAGACAGGGGATGATTTAGATCCCATCCAAGAAAAAGGTAATCAGAATCAATTGCAAGTACGTTATGGAAATTAGATTTAAATGGTTACGAAATCAGATCCATAAGAAGAACTAGGGTTTCAAACGGATCTGACAAGAATTAGGGTTGAGATCTCTATGTTGATCATAGACCCTAAAGAAAATAATCAAATTACGGAAGAGATGGTTGCAAGAATGCAACATCTTCTTCGCAATCTTAATCAAGAACAAGATCGAAGAAAGAATACATTACAATATAGAAGAGATACTAACCTTAGACTGGCAGATTGGAGATGATAGACTTCAGATCTGGCAGAGGGATCTTCGTTCTCAAAGTGTTTTGGAGGCAGAGGATACTAAGAAACACAAAGTGTGTTTAAATAGAGAGTGAAAAACCCTAAAATTGGAGTTTCTCGGATTTAACACACCATTGGTCGATTTATTGGTCTACTGGCCCAATCGACTAACCAGTCGACCAATCAGGTCAGCAAAGTTCAAACAGGGAAATGAAGGATCAAATGGACACTAAACCTCAAGGGCTTTTGCACACATATCAAATGACATACCTAGTGTGTAGAAATGCCTTCAAACCAAGTCAGATAATACTCCAAGTCCTTCAACTAAACTCATCTTTAGATAGGTGCAACTTCCTTTCTAAATCTGCACAGACATCCAAGATTGGAATACCAACATCAACATCCATGGGTTCAGAGTCAAACACCATGTCTTCTACTGAGATGGCCCAAAGCCGGCTTCTTCCTTTACTTCCGGGTCTTCGGACCTAAAAACAACCAGGTTTCCGGATCAGGGTTAGGGTTAGGATAGGGCTGGATTTCACAGCTAGGGTCATCAGTAAGTAGTGTCCCATACAACAACAAACAACCCTTGATATACCAAGCAATGGATACCTAATAAGGATACCCTCAATCATAATTACATCACATCATCAACCACCATCATATAACTAAGCATTCAACATCACATAGCAATTGAAGTATATCTAATCATCATTCACAACACATAACTATCTATAATTCATATGAACATACTGTTACAACAAGTTACAATAATACAAATGCATTCAATGTTACAAAAATTCATCATAGATCATGTTAATACATATATGCAAGAATGTATCCTTACATGTAAAAGTGTAAAAGATTACTAAAGTGCAAATAGACCTCACCCACAACAATTCCAGAGAGCTTCAAAAATCACCTAACATAAGGTTACAAAGTCATACTAAGAACAGAAGTCAAACAGAGCAACAACCAACCTGACTAGGCCACTGTGACCCAGCCGGTCGCTTATGGTGGTTGGTTGGGTGAATCAACCACCCTGAACGATCACCCCTAATACAGACAGTAACTCAAGTCCGAAATTTTGACTTTTGATCTCCCAAATTTAACTTGATTTTGGGATGATTTAAATCTGAATTCCATCCTCACAAAGCTAACAACTCATACACAATCCAAAACCCACAACAAAATAATGGTTTAGTAATCACATCATCTCCTTCAATCAAATCAATCATTTATTCGGATGCAAGGATCAATTTTCGGATATGATCCAATCACGATATAGATGGAATGATCATAACCATCACAATTAACCACCCATAGAAAATATCGAGGATAGATTCACACAACTAAAGAGAGTATACAAGATAAAGAGAGTGTGAGATCATCTTACCTCCAATTGACTCACCAAAAGGATCACGGATCAACTTCTCCATGGACTCGCTCTTCACCTTCCAACATGTGCTCTCTGACTCCTAACTGTCACATCCTCCCAGCCAATACCCTATCTAGAATACCCGGAGGTATGATCCACAGCCCCGATGATCAAGTCTTAACAATCATCCTCCCACATAACACAATAGTATAATCATGAGCAAGAATAATTCATTGTATTAATGTAATTAAGAGAAATAATCAACGTATGGATCTCAGAAGGATCTCAAAACAATATCAGAGAGTGGAAAAATGATACCAAAATAATCAGAGTATAGAGTTTAGCAGAAATAAACTCTAAAATCAAATGCGGAAGGGTAGATCGAATCTAAAGTATTACTCCTAAAAGAACCGAAGAAGTCTATAAACTAATTTAAAAACTATTTGTAATAAGTTTCCTTGTCCATAAGATAATGTCTAAATTCGAAGATCTCCATCTCTCGCACGAGACACTCCAACTCCAAGATCGGACTAATATTGGTACGCACAATCGTCAAACACAAAATAAAAAACAAAATAAGACTCAAACTAGAAAATCAAATTAACTTAATACTGATTTTCTAATTCTATTGAGGTCTCTAACTTGACTAACAACTTCTCACATAAACAATGACTTTATCATAACTTACTCTAGAGAGATCTAATTAGGACTATGAGATTAGATTGGGGTCCTAATAAAAAATAGACTCAAACTAGGGTATCCCAACACAACTAGGAATCACACCTAGACAAGGACTCTGCAATAACTCACAAAATACTAATCCAAATGAGAGAATGAAAATAAATCTAAGGTCCAAACAACAAACTAGATTCAATGGGACCTACACCAAGAACACCACGAAATTGGAAAATTTTCCAAAAGACTCCTAGTTTGAAAAAGAGGTCCTAGTGTTTGGAGAAGTAACCCTAGGCCCTATCAAACCCTTGGAAACAGTTTACATCACCATTTCTCGTCATCCAACTTGCAGCCAATTCCCTTCACTAATAGTCGCACTCCCACTTGACATCCAATTTTCAAGAAACCAATTCAAGAACTCAGATATCTCTCAGTCTAACCATGAGATTCCTCCCTAACTTATAGGGGCTTGCTCCATAACCTCCACCTACATTCCAATCTAGTTTCATTACCATCAACTAGTTGGTCCCTAGATCTTCTTCTTTTTTTTTTTTTTTTTTTTTTTTTTTTTTTTGGGAATAAATATTGGTCTCAAGAACTCGACACCTAGGATTCCTTCTATTTGATCCCTAAAGGTACCCTTTAATCTTGTGGTATCAATAAACATACCCTTCTTAGTACCTAACTACCTATAACATTATTTCATTGATTGACAGGTTTGGAGAATGACATGGTGATTTTTGGGTTAATTAGTTTGGTCAGAAATATTTATAGGGGGCAAATGGTTTCTAGTACATGCAAGCCTAGACTGACTCAGCTGAGACAATTATAACTACCACATGGGTGATGTTTGGGTTGTTATTACCGCAAAGATTGGGTCGTTGTTGCACCAACATGTAAACTTTTGGAATCCACCTAAATTGGATGGCCCCCACTTGTGGGGCTAACGTCTTGTTTTCTCAATTGTCCCTTAGTTGAAGATTTTTCCCTCTTTTTAAAAAAAAATGTTCAAAGCATTTTTTTGGTTCTTGAATCAGATTGGTCTAAAAATTAACCTTTGATTACATAACGATATCGATAACAGGACCATTACTTTATCCCTAACTAAATTATCACATGTTGGTTATGTTGTTTGTTCCTTTTAGAAATTGTACATTGTAGCCAAAGGTTCATTGGAGAAAGTGCCTATGTTTTAGATGACAAATCTTCAATTCTGCTTTCATTGCTACAGACTATGTATTGAATCGACATAATGAGGGGAAATTTCAGACTTTTTGTAACTTCTACATACAAAAGTGAATAACTCATCCATCTTGAATCATTCTGGCAAAAAAGCCTAATGCTAACCAATATCCCACACAAACAATTGTCATAGTTAGCAACCGGAGTATGAGAAATGAATAATCGAAAAGACCCATAATCTAAAAGTGCAGGAAAACAGATGAACAAAATGAAAACTAAATTAAAACCTTCCAATGCTTCTTCTAACAAACAAACAAAGCTGAATGGAACCAATAAGCAAGGTTCATTGTCTTTGAGGTCTCAAATTCTATTCTTTAACACATCTTCTAATTGTTGCCTATTGGAAATTCTTTAACGAATCATCAATGTAACTGAACATAATCAAACACTTGCATTTAACCACAAAGGAAAGGCATCCAATCAAAAAGACCCTAATAAGAGAAACTTTTACACCTCAAATTGCTCCAATTGAATATACTTGCCCTTCTAAGATACGATATCAATCCTATTCATTTTTTTTTAAATCAACAAAAACCAACTCTTACTTTTCCCTCCTCCCCACAACAAAAAAAAAAAAATTATTTTTCTCTATTTAAAAAAAATCTTCCCACCCCCCCCCACAAAAATAACTCCCCCATGCCCCCCCCCACCCCCCCCCCCCCCTCCCCCCCCCCTTTCCCCCCCAAAACAAAAGCGTCAGATGTGGCCCGACCGCTGGGGTCGGGAGTCCACCTCCGAAGGCTAAGTCAGTTGATGAACTTAATCACAAACGGCTCTGCTAGAAGTACATAGCTAATGAATGAAGAAACGGGAAAGGTGATCTAGATAGCGGACGACGATAGTTGAGGTCTATCGGTATGTATCCGAACACGAGTCTCGATGGTATTCTCCTTGATCAATTGATCCGTCCCTCACCATGTATAGTAGTGAGGTTTATATAGAGTGTACCTTCGAATCTCCTTCGTTGGATGCACTCGAGCCTTCTTCGGGTAGTCGTTGGATCTTATCAATAAGACCCGTTGAGCGATAGACTTCTACTAGTTTGGGCTAGTAGAGGACTCTGAGATAACCGTTAGGTTATGCGATAGTTATCCCTTTGATGATGATTATCCGCGGCCGTCGGTTTGAGTCTGCTTTGTCATCGGGGTGATTACCCTAATCCATAAGTAAGATTAGGGCACGCTTGCGAGCAGAATAATCTTTCTTCTTCAGACAAGCCATCTTCGGATCCGGTTCGCTCGGGAGCGATTCGGTTTTCTCCGTCTCGACCGGGGTCAAGGGTCGGACCAGGTGTGAACCCGGTCTAATCATAAACTCTCCATATCACGAGCCCCCGAGACCAAGCGTTCGGTTGATCCCGAGGGTTTGGTTTTTAAGCGGGTTCGTCGTTAGCGATGATCTCTGCGTGCTTCATTAAATGTCATATCACATTTAATGCGGTGGTCACTTTTCCTCGGCGTTGTGAGTGTAAGGCCACATGTCTCCTTGCGGTTGATCGTCGTGGCTCACGTCATCCAAGCGACGGTTTCCGAACGCCTATTTCGGATTCGTGAGTTCAAACTTTCAAAACGTCTTTCAATCTTGATCGTCAATTTTGAATCAATCTCGATCGTTCGATTCCCGAACACTCGTGCGGGAGTTTTAAAAGCGGTTTGTTGTCTTCGTAGGTTTCATTCTTCCTGTCTGGAATTTGAACCTTTGTCGTCCGCTTCGCGCCTTCCTGCTCTCAAGCTTCCGTCTCCTTGAATCGGTAAGTTTCTCGATCTTTTCTTTTTGTAGTTCTTGAAGCGAGTAATGGCGGACGATAGGGCTTCTTTAGTACCCCATGCTGGTGATAGCGGTGATGCTTTTGCTTCTCCTGCCCCGAGCAGTCGGATAGTGATAACAAAACCCTAACCGTCCTCTGGGGAGTTCGCTGAAGTTTCTCAAAAGGTTTTGAAAGAAAAACCGAAACTTCTCTGTCCTTGTCGAGTCTGGATCTTCCAAGATCGTTGATTCCTCTAGGCAACCTCAAACCTCCGGGTCCAATAGTGGGCCTGCTCTGTTCCCTCCATTTATAATGGAGAAACTCTTCTTTCCACTGTTGAAGATTTTGACCTTCCTTCCTCATATCGAGTTAGGGCTCCCCACCCCGATGAGAGGGTTGATTCATCCCTTCCGGGTGAATTTTCCCTGTATATAGATACCTTTGAAAGCGAGGTTCGCTTTCCCTTTTTTAATCCTTTATTTTCCATGATTTTGAATCACTGGAACATTTGTCCCGGAATGCTCCTCCCCAATAGCTGGGGTCTCATCGTCGGCTTCTTGGGTTTGTGTTTTGAGCTTGGCATCACGCCATCTCTTTCTCTTTTTGTACATTTTCATGTTCTTTCTATCTCCCATCCTCCCGGATGGGTCTTTCTTTCCAAACGCAATAGGGCTGAACTTGATTGGAGGGGCAGCATCCTCGCCAAAGGAACTTGCCCTTCTAACCACAAAAGATGGCGCGAACAATATTTTTTACGTCGAGCGCCTCCATCAGATCTTAACTTCCCGACCACCTGGAGGAGGTTTACTTCTTCGTCCGAAAGTAACCGGGCCTTCCCTTATCCAAAGAAGGCAGGCGGCCATCTTGAAGATCAAATCCATTCCGTGGTATCAAGAGATACATGGATATGAAATGGAGTATAACTCCATCCTTGATCTTGGGGCTTGGCTCATTGTGAGCTTCTAACCATCATCCATTGATTTGGTGAAGTGAAATGTCTTGAATTCGATTCTTGTCCTTCTTCTTTGCGGTGCCTCCCCGAGCGAACCACGAAAGTCTGCGGGTGAAGGCCGCTAGAGCCGTTGTGACAGCCGAACAACGATCGCCGGGGTCTTGGCTGCAAATCAAGAGGCTTCTCTTCCCTCTCCCGACCCCTCTTACAGGGGTATCAGGAATATCAGGCATGTAGCTGATGCTTCGGGCAAAGGGAAGAAACCAATGGTGGAGAGGGCCACCGTCTCCTCCTCCGTCCGAACCAAGAGGAGGCATGACACAATTGATGCTCCCTCCAACAAAAAATCCAAAGCTTCGACGGATGGTGAGGAAGTCTTCCTCCCCGGTGGACCACTGAAGATGACCGACGGGGTCACTCGGGATCTGAGAAAGGCTGCGAGTGGAGCTCTCTCAGTCTTGCTCCTTTTGATCGCCAGGAGTTTGAAGCCCTAGATGACACTTCCCTTGTGAGTCAATCTACAAGGTAACGGTCTTCTCGCTTATTTATGTTCTCATAATTTCTTATGACTTCATAATTTCTTATGACTTCGATATCTTGTCTTTCCGGGAATCTTGTGTTGAGCTTTTATCAACACATGGAAGCTTTGAGCCGTGTTGGTCGCACCAGCTCCTTCTTGCAAACTTGTGAAGAGAAATTGGCCAAGGCCAATTCTGAATTAGACCAGTGACTGAGCTCTCTTGTAGAGTTGCGAGAAAAAGCATGAGGAAGAAGTGACCTCCCTCAAGGAAGCCCTTGAAGCTTCAAGAATTCGTGTCTCTGCTGCCGAGCGCGAGGCCGGAAGCAAAAGGCAGCTGCCACGTTGTTTGGTGACGACCTTGAAAATAAGAGTAGGGATCTCGAAGAACATCTGAAGTTGGCAATCCCTAGCAAGCCTTAGCATATCAAGCCAAACCTTCGGAAGGAGTGCATCCGAAAATACCGAACAGCGTACCTTTCTCCGAATTGCTAGGTTTCTACAACATTCGGGCTTACCGCATGGGGCGGAACGACGTTTGGGAGCGGATCCTTGGAACGATCCACGACTTCGACACTTGCTCCTTTTCGTGAGGTATGCCACCCGGAGGTCTTCGGGAAAGTTGGTATGGATCTCCCAGGTGGGCCCGGGGAAGTAGATGATCCTTTTCCAGCTGACCCTCAATATGAGGCATATCTAGATGACGAGCCGGCACTTCCGGAGGAGAAATCACAAGCCGAGTCTCAAGTTGTTGCTGTAGAGGATTCAGCCGATGACATTCTTGAGGAAGGCTCTTCTCGGGATCTGAGAAAAGTCATCCCGACCGGGGTCCTTGGCAACAATGAAGAAAAGGCTTAGGGCGTTGTCCTTTTGTAAAGATGTACCCTCATTTTAATGAATAGATATTTCTTTACTCATATTGGTCTCAAAATTTCCCCATCTCTTGCCGAGTATTGCCTTGAATATCAAAGTATTAATGATAAAACTTATCACTTAACTCTTCATTCCTCGCCGAATAATGATCTTGTAGAAATATTGTGAAGATGCGTTTCGGGAAGATGCGTTAATCTTCCCCACTACTTCATTTATTGCAAAGTCCGACGTTTCCCTTCTGCGAAGTTCAAACGTTTTCCTGGTTTTGTGTTCCATTCACTTGTTTCCAATGAATCGGAAATACCTCCATTATTTTAATGGCGGTGCGACGATTGGAGGTTTCTCTGCATCGGTGCTCGCTTCCACATGTTTCCATGTGGCATCCCTTCGACCATTGATCTTGCTTTTTACGGATTTCGAACGTCGTTTCTATACGGGTCGTCGGTTGTCCTTAGCCTTCAACCGTCGTCTTATACCTGAGGCTATTTAAAGCCTTCGTGGGTACCCTCCATCTATCTCGACTTCGCAAGATAGATTTGCTAAAGTGCCAAAGCAACCTTTCGTCCTTCGGCTGCCTCCGTATTCCTCGTACTTCAACGACCTCTATCCATTTCTGAACAAGTAAGTTTTAGATTTCTCATTTCTTTCCCCTCTTCCCCCAGTAAACGCACGTGTTATACTTGGGGTTTAGTTTGTTGGTCTCGGAAGCTTTAGAAAACTAGGGTTTCCCCATTGTTCTTTGTCGTTTTATTTACGTGCGATACGGCTGTTTTTTTTTGTATAGTGGCTCCCAAGATCAACCCGGACTTTATCGAGCAAAATCTCGCAAGAATATCGTTCCGTCGGTGGTGATTGGGGCCGTGCGGTGGTTTCACTAGTGAATCCTCCAAGCGTAAGGCTGGCGGTGAATCTTCAAGTCGATTCTCGCTTCGTTGATCCGTCCCTGCCCTCCTTTGCCCAGTGACCGCTCGTCTTTCCGGAAGATCTTGATCACTCCGTTGCCGATGGTCTTGCGGCAATCCTGCTGGTAGCTTTTTGGTGAGCACGTCGGTGCACCCCGAAGGAGACTCTTCGGCATCCGAGCAACTATGTTGGCGTCGATGAAGGTGTGCCCAGGTCTGCTCCTATTTCTAACTCCAATGCTTGTTTGGCATCCTCCTCCTCTCCTTGAGTTGGAGGATTTTGCCACCCCGTCGGATGACAAGTGATCCTCATCCTTCTCTTGGTGTAGTTCGTCCTTCTCTTGATGTAGCTCATCCTTCTATCCTTGCCTGAATTAGTGTCAACGTTTGACAGCGTTGAATGGTGTCTCTGCTCAATGACTTCAGGCGCTTCTTTCCAAACTTCCGGATGAAGTCTTTACTAAGTCCTTGGTGATGTAAGTCTTTCTTCATTTTTCTCGATTTGGAAAAATTACTTTTACTCTCCTCCTAACTCAAAAGTTGTTTGCAGTCTTCTTTGTAACTTCCACAACCAAGTGGAGCTTACTAGACTCGGTGGTTGAGCAATGAAGTTTCTAGGCTTGGGGAATCTCGAAGCTAAAGATGTTGAGATTGCTCGCCTTCGAATCTAGCTTGAGGTGCGAAGTTCGATGATTGGTCGTCTTTGGTCGATTTGGATGATGCGGAGAAGATCCCCTAACACGTTGAAAGTCGGGAGCTAAAGGATCTGAAACATTACCCACGCAAGCCTCTTCCTTTGCCCGAATCCCTTCCAACTTGTTCCGGCTTGTCTTCAAGTATTTACACGTAAGCCTTTTGTTGATATGTTGAATGCTTACAACTTGCGGCTGGATGGTAGACGTATGGAATCAATACTAAGGAAAGATCCTCATTTTGATCGACTCCCTCGGTCTTGTTTGCCATCCTGAAGTATTTACCAACCGGTATTCCTCCTCCGCTGGACCAAGGATAAGATTGATCCTCCACCTTCCGATCCGGATATTTGCAATATCCGGAAGATTCTCTGTTTATTCTCCCTGAAGAAGTCAATTATGCGAACTTGTGCCATCGGTTTGGTCAGGACCATTCTTCTCTGGACAAGTTGGCAAAGGTATGAAATTGCAGAGGATTTTTGAATATTGGAATATTTTTGTAATCCTCATTTCTTCTCTTCTTTTCCTTGACTCCTCTCAATGGTTGACTCATATGTTTGTTCTAGCAAAGTCGCATCGATCTTGTATAACTTGTTACATCACCTGTAATGACCTTCTTCTTTGATCGGAGATTGTATCCCTCTTGTAATTGTTTTGATACTGCCTCTTTGGATCTTCGAAGAAATAAAAATTACTTTATCTTGAACTTTGCTAGCCACTTGAATCGTCGTTGTATTAGGTCTTAGTTGTCTAAACAATGCCTACACTTAAGGATTTCCGGAGAAATACAATAAGTCAGAAGGACTCACTCGTTTAACCTCTTCTTGGATTTCCGGAATACAATAATCCGAAGGAACTCACTCGTTTTAAACCTGCCTTATACTTAGGATTTCCGGAGAAATACAATAAGTCGAAAGGAACTCACTCGGTTTTAAACCGATGCCTTATACTTAAGGATAATTCAAAAGTTCAATAAGTCTCAAGGAACTCACTCGGGTATTAAACCCGCCTTGCAAAGGAACTCACTCGGATTTTCATCCGATGCCCCACTTAAGAAAGTTCAAAGATTTTCCATAAGTGTTGAAGTGTTGAAGGACCCACACGAATTTTCATCCATGCCTTATAGTTGGATCTTGTTCTTGAATGTGGTGTATGATGCCCCCAATCAAAAGATAGTTTGTTGAAAACCAAAAATTGCATTGATTGAGTTGAAAATGATTACATCGCAACAAAATTGAAATCATCTTCAAGGATAAAACTTTTTGAGACGCCTAGCATTCCACGAACGATCCAATTCTTTTTGGGAATCAATGTTCTTCAGCTTGTAAGCTCTGAACCGACCGGTTTCACAACCATATAAGGTCCTTCCCAAGAAGGGTCCAACTTTCTTTGGTGACGCGGTCGGAAGCTAGGGTGTTTCTCAACACCAAATCTCCGGCTAAGTACCGACGATTCTTCACTCGAGTATTATAATGAGCGCTATCCTTCTTTGATAATGTTGAGTTCGTGCTATTGCCTTTGCTCGAACTTCATCCAACAAATCAAGACTATCAAGCAGTCCTTGTTCATTTGCTTTTTCCGCGAAATCACGATCCCTTAATGTCCCCCCATTATCTCCACTGGTGCCAATGCTTCGGATCCATATGCCAACCTGAATGGAGTTTCTCCTGTAGGTGTCCAAACCGTAGTTCTATAAGCCCACAAGACATTATATAGTTCTTCACCCAAGAAGCTTTGTCGGCTTCAGTCTTCTCTTTATTCCTTCCATGCGTTCGGTTAGTAACCTCTACCCGGCCATTGCTTTGGGGGTATGCCACCGAGGACATACGATGCTCGATCATATATGTTCCCGAATTGCTCAAATTGTGGACATCGACCGAGTACCATGGTCGGTGACAATTATCTTTGGAATCCCAAAGCGATATATGATTGATTCAAGCACAAATTTCTCCACTTTTTCTCGTATTGTCGCCTGCGCTTCTACCCATTTGGTGAAGTAATCAATTGCTACTACTCGATATTCCCGTCCGCCCGATGCCTTGGTGAATTTGCCCATGATATCAATTCCCCACATTGCAAAGGGAATGGGATTTAGAATTGAAGTCATAATCTCCCCGGCGCTTCATCTGTAGCATGAATTTGCTTACTACATCGACAACGTAGTCCATAGCCTTCTTGGATCTTAGGCCAATATAACCCCAATCTTAGAATTTTTGGGCCGGCTCTGCCACCCATGTGAGCCCACAAATTCCTTCATGAACCTCAGCCAAAGCTGAGTTTGCTCCTTCGGGCCTATACATCTCATAAGGGGTCCAGCATAAGATCTTTTATATAGTCTCCCATTCTGAATGACAAATCTAGCTGATCGAATCTTGATCAACCTTGCTTCTACCGGATCCTCCGGTAACTTGTCATCTCTTAGATATTCAATTATTGGATCCATCCAAGAACGTTCGCTTCAATATAAGAAATTTCTTTCTCATGATAACTTGGAAAAGTTACCTCTTCAATATAGACCGAAGGGTCTAGATTCTTTTCCTTGGCATTGGCTAGTCGGGATAGCTCATCTGCCACCGAATTTTCATTCCTCAAATCCGAGATATCTTCAAATTCCAAATTGGTTCTAAATGCCCGCACTATCTCCCGATATTTTGCAGCTGGTTCTTTAATGCCATACTCTCCCCGGACTTGGTTGACTATGCTGAGGTCACTATAAATAGTAACATCCGCAATAGCTAATGCCTTTGACAACCGAAGTCCCGCTATTAGGGCCTCGTACTCCGCTTCGTTATTACTCGCATCAAATGCGAATCTCAAAGCATATCGAATAATGAATCCGCCGGACTTTTTAATAGAATTCCAGCGCTGCTCCATCTTTATTACTCGAACCATCGACATATACCTCCCAAGTGGTTGGTATAATGGGATCTTCAATAGTGGGTTCCATTGTGCGTAGTTTCTACTACAAAGTCGGCTAATGCTTGAGCCTTGATTGCGTCCCGGCTTAAAGCTCACTTGGAACTCACTTAGCTCAACCGACCGGATACCATCCTTCCGGACAAATCGGTTTGTTAAGAACTTTACTAAGAGGAAAAGTTGTAAATACCTCAATTGGATGAGCCTGAAAATATGGCCTTAGCTTCCCGGCGCCATCATGAGAGCCGAGCCGCTTCTCAATCTGCAATATCTCGTCTCCGCATCCAGAACACGTGGCTTACATAGTAAATCGCCACTGTTTCTTATTTTTCTCCCACAAGTACCGACCGACCGCGAAAGGGATGTCGCTAGATATAGCTGTAATATTTCCCCTTCTCCGGCTGACAAGATCGTGGTTGTCCAAGTGCCTTTAATTCCTCAAAAGCTTTCGCACTCTTCACTTTGTTCCTTACCGCCCTTGTCTTTAGTGCCTTGAAGAAAGGCAAACATTTCTCTCCGACTTGGAGATAAATCGATTTAAGGCAGAACTCTCCCTCAAACATTGTACATCCCGAACGTTTTGGGAGCCTCCATATCAATCGAGCTTGTATTTTGGCTGGATTTGCCTCAATTCCCTCTCGGATACCATGAAACCCAAGAATTTGCCCAGGAGACTCCAAAGGCACTTTTTGGTTCAACTTCATTTGATGTTTCCTTAGTACCAGAAAACCTCACAAATCGCAATGTGATTTGCTTTTGTAAAGCTTTTCACCAGATGTCGTCAACATATGCTTCAACGTTCTTTCCTATCGCTCTTTGAAAATCTTGTTGACGGCCCTCCGATATGTTGCTCCCGCATTCTTCAGGGCAAAAGGCATGACCTTGTAATAATAGCTTTCACGATCAGTCATAAAAGCCGTATACTTCTCATCTTCCTTATTCATAAGGATCCGATTATACCCCGAGTAGGCATCCATGAAACTTAAAGTTTCATACCCCGCAGAGCATCTATCAATAGGTCAATCCGAGGCAACGGGTAGCAATCTTTTGGGCAAGCTTTGTTTACATCCGTGTAGTCCGTACACATCCTCCACTTCCCATTCGCCTTTTTCACCATCACCACGTTGGCCAACCAAGTTGGGCACTCGATTGGTTCTATGAAACCAGAATTCTTAAGTTTTTCAACTTCATTCCGAACGGCTTCATATTTTTCAATAGAGAAATTTCTTCTTTTCTCGTATCACCGGTTTCGCCTTAGGGTCTATCCAGAGTCCGTGCTCGCAATGGCACGATCGATCCTGGCATGTCCTCAGCAGACCACGCGAATACATCCTTATTCCGTTGAAGAAATAACTTCAATTCATCTTTAAACTCTTCCACCTGCTCGCACCCGACATAAGTAATCTTTTCGCATCCTCGGTACACGCTGGATTTGCTCCAGTTTCTCCACCGGTTCGGGCCTTTGCATCTCTCGTCTCTTCCCGATCATCTCGAATTTCTATGGGGAGGGCAAGAACCTTCTTCGGACCCTCCTTGTCTTTTAAATAGGCAACATAACACCGCCGAGAGATCTTCCGGTCGAGGAGACTTGACCGATTCCCATATCAGTCGGGAATTTTATCTTCAGGTGCTTCGTCGAAACAATAGCGCCTATCTTGGATAAAGATGGTCGCCCGAGAATCATATTATAAGTCTGGTAGTTCTCGAACCACCGAAAGTTGATTCGGACAGTTGTTTCTTTGGGAAAACTTCCAATGGAAAGATCCAACCGAACCGATCCTTCCGCCACCGCAGATGACCCCGCAAAGCCATATAGGTGTGTTGATGAAGGTTTCATCAAATCTTGATCCACCTTCAATTTTTGATACACTTCGTAAGAAATTAGGTCAGCACGCACTCGTATCAATCAATACTCTATGCACTTCCCGCCGTGCAATCTCTACCTTGATGACTATAGCATCATCGTGAGGTAAACAAACATCTCTCTCGTCTTCTTCGCTAAAGGTGATAGAATCTTCACCATTCAGCTTCTTCCGCTTCGCGCCTCTCCTACTCCAACAAATTTGGATTTGGTTTTTAAACTCCCGGAATGATTCAGCTCTGGACCCCTAAGATGGTAAGGATCGGTGACCGAGTAGCAGCTTCAATCACCTCCTTGCCTTTTTTGGACTTCGGGGCCTCCCTTGATCGTTCCGAACCGACCGAACGATTCCTTTTAGGGGCAGCCGCACGTGGCCCACGTGGCTCCTCCCTTCTCCCCGCTAACAAACGGAATGATGTCCCCGAGATATCAATCTCTCAATATCCGCCTTCGATGACGACGCATTAGTGTAATGACCATAGTCCTTGTGGAATCGGCAATACTTTTCCCAATCCCGCCGCTCTCCGGTTTCAAAAGAATTTTAGGCGGCCACTCAAAATATTTTTCTTTTGAGGATATTCGAATATCGGCCCGAGGAGCATTCAATGGAGTGTACTCACCCTGCCGGGGATCTTTGGCGCCAAGGTTGGGATCTTCCAACCCGATCACGAACATTCTTCCTTGGCCGCTTGCTCAGAGCCTTTGTTCCTTATTGGAGACTTTATTATCTCCTTGGCGCGCATCTAGAATCTCCATGACTTCAGCCGCTTCGGCATCTCCGTACCAACTCAGATAAGTCGTGGGTATATCATGTAGTAATAACTCCAGGAGTTTCCGATTTGTGAGTCCCGTGAATAGAGCGGTTCGCACTGTTCATCCAAGTTTTCTATCTCCATCGTCACCTTGAATCTTTTCAAAACTCTCCGATCGATTCGTCCTTTCCCCGTCCGACAAGAACAAGGTTTCTTCCGTTCTGACCCGTATCCCACTCGAATCGCCCTATGAATTGGCGGCCAATTCCAAAGTTTACGATCCTTCCAGGGGAGGTTAGAAAACCACTTTGTGCCGCTCCAGCTAGAGATGATCCGAAACCCCGCATAAAATTTCATCGAATTACTCGAACGCCATGGTCTCGTGGTAATAGCCAATGTGAGCTATTGGATCTCCGGAGCCATCGAATGTTGAGAAGGTAGGCAAACGGAAGTTATGGGGAAACCGATATCCCGCGATTGGCTCAGCGAAAGGAGTCTTCCAATGACCGAGTATATATCCTCGCTATCCTTCCCTTAGCCAATTGCCCTAACTTCCATTGATGTTGGCCAATTCTTGACCAACTGGGTCGGGTGATCTTCAACAATACGATCACGACCTCGATTAACACGATCATCCGTGCTACTCGATCATCACGAACAGCCCGTCCTTCACGAACGTTCTCTCGCACGAACGCTCGATCATCACGAACGGTTCTTCCGACAATGGGTGAGTGAGTTCTTACCCTGAATCCAACCTTGTATTTGAATCAGTGTACTCTCTTGCGGTCTATCAAACCGATCGCCTCGCCTTAGTTGATCATCAATCCTCCGAAGTCCTCGATCTCCTTCACGAAAATTCTGATCAACATCCGGTCTTCACCATTCTTTGGTCACGTGGCAATGCCGCCTCCCCAAACGTGTTGACGGTTCTGTGGCAAAACCACTCGCCTGGTGAGCAAGCGGTGCTTGGCTCACCTCCAAGAGTTGAATCTTTAACCGATCCAATTGATCTTGGATTGTATCAGAGGATTACGTCCTCCCCGGCCTTTATCCACTCGATAGGATTTTGGCTTTCCGGGGAATGTCTAGATTATTCACCCGTGTATCCGAACACCGGAATTGCGGGCAGGCGCTGCGCGATCGCACTGTCACCATGGCTTTTCAAGTCTTTCCCACAGACGCGCCAAATGATGCGTCCAAAACGCTCACCCTTGGATCTCCACGTAATGTCCTCGCAAAACAAAAGCGCCGATGTGGCCCGACCGCCGGGTCGGAGTCCACCTCCGAAGGCTAAGTCGCTTGATGAACTTAATCACAAACGGCTCGCTAGAAGTCGAGCTAATGAATGAAGAAACGGAAAGGTGATCTAGATAGCAAGCGCCGATAGTTGAGGTCTATCGCATGTATCCGAACCTCGAGTCTCGATGGTATTCTCCTTGATCAATTGATCCGTCCCTCACCATGTATAGTAGTGAGGTTTATATAGAGTGTACCTTCGAATCTCCTTCGTTGGATGCACTTGAGCCTTCTTCGGGTAGTCGTTGGATCTTATCAATAAGACCCGTTGAGCGATAGACTTCTACTAGTTTGGGCTAGTAGAGGACTCCGAGATAACCGTTAGGTTATGCGATAGTTATCCCTTTGATGATGATTATCCGCAGCCGCGCTTGAGTCTCCTGTCATCGGGGTGATTACCCTAATCCATAAGTAAGATTAGGGCACGCTGCCGTAATCTTTCTTCTTCAAAAGCCATCTTCCCGATCCGGTTCGCTCGAGCGTCGGTTTTCCCGTCTCGACCGGGTCAAGGGTCGGAGGGGGGGGGGGGCGGGCCGGCCCCCCCCCCCCCCCCCGGGGAAGGGGGTTTTTGTTTTTTGGCCCCCCCCCCCCGCGGGGGGAAAAACCCCCCCCCTCCTCCTCTTTGGGGGGGCCCCCCCTCTTAGTAGGATATATGCAGCAAATGTACATACATATTAGTTCAATATTTCCCCCCTCTCTCCGAACAACGAAGAACAAGCTCAGTCTTATCCAAACTTAATGCAATAAACTACATGGATGAATATAAAGAAAGCAAGGGAAAACAAGGGGTGGGGGATAAAGTTGGGAAAACAGGGGTACAACCAAGCAAGCTAGTAGAAACACTGCTTATTATTTCCTTATGTTAAAGCAAAATATAAAGAACTATGACAAGCAATTAAACATTTCTTCTAGAGTTGACAGCTGAAGGGCCACAAAATTTTAGTCATGTAGGAAAGAATCACATTATATTACTGATATACATGGTAATGGTAAAAAGAATCTTAATCTCAACGAAATGATATCATATCACATCACGCTGTGGGAAAGATATTTTAGGAAGGGAGTTCTATATTAGTTTGGATACAGCTACTTAAACACAAAAGAAAAGTATTCAATAGAAATTAATATTGGACTACCTTGCAATTCATCAAAAGCAGTGGAGATGATCATGGATGAGCAACAACTCCAACAACTCCCCTCAGAGAACTCCAAGAAAGTGTTTTTCAAATGTTACTTGAAGGTTTTCTTCAGAGCTTCTTCTTCCCCAAAATCGATTTTTCTTCAGATATGAAATAATTGAAATGAAAGCAAGCAGTTCTGAACGATCATTCTTCTTCAATCAATTCCTTTCTTCAAGCTTCTTCTTCAATCGATTCCTACCTTAAAGCTTCTTCTTCTTCTTCTTTTGAAGCTCAGAGCTTCTGCTCACAGCTTGCTTCAGATTTGAAATGATCGAAATGATACTATTAGAGCGGTTTTCTGTTTTTCAATCGAAAATGTTCCATCATTTGAAAACGTATATACGATTCAGAGTATGGTAGTTCTTTTGAAAATGTATAAATGGTCCAGCGGTTCGAAGCCGTTGGACCGATTGGTCTGGTCGACTGAACACAAAACCGCTCGTTAAACACTTCATTGATTTTTTTAATATTTAAAAACTACCAACAGCCACGATCTTGCCTGGAAGGATCGGACGGTTGGCTTGACCCTCAAGACTCAATCAAAATCCTATATTCTTGGTGCAGGTCAAGTGTTGTGCACTAATTGCACAGCACAAAACGCCGTCAAATCGGTTCGTCCTTTCATGCCCGCACGGGCGACACAGCGAACCGGCTGGAAACTATATTCTCTCTCGTCTCGAGTGAGTTCTCTGCAAGCCCTGGTGGACTCTGAAGGTAACGTGCTCTCTCTCTCTGTCTGTGTCTCCTCTTCCGCTTAGGCTTCTCTTCTCTATGTCAATTGTCTTCTGCTGCATCTCTGAAGCCCTATTCTGGCTGATTTTAGGTATCGGAAGCTCAAAGAGAAGGAAAAACGTTGGTGCTGATCACACTTCGACAGTGAAAATTCAAACTCAGGTAACCTTCTGTCTAGTCTCTTACATGCATCTCGCTCTTCATCTCTTTCACAAGGTTTACCGGTGATCTTGTTATCTTTTGTCGTCATGACATCTCACCCTATTATAGCTTTTCATAATGTCTCATCCTACCCTAATTGACGTTTGCATAGCCTTCATATCACATACTTTTCACTCATTATCCGCATTCAAAATGTAATAGGAGTCCTTGTAGTTGCTGATCATGGCCGGCGCTTGTTTCTTGCACTTGCTGATCATCCCCACCCTAATCTTTGTCTGAATTAGATGATGTTCATCCCTGCACCTGGAATAGAAGCTCAGTCTCTTACTCTTAAGTTAAAACCCCCCACCCTGTTATCAAGTATGTGAGGAATCAATGGTTAACCATATTAAAATAAGATGATATTATTATTATTATTACTATTATTTCGCTGTTTTTGAGCTCAAGATTGCTAAATTGAGCTAAGTATACTAAATGCAAAAAATCGAGTGAGGAATCAATGGTTCCTTGCTTATATATATATATATATATTTAAAATCGGACAAACTGTTTATGTAGATATATAGAATCATTGACATTGCTTATTCCTTTAAGGGAAAAGGGCATTGGTTCTGCTGCAACTAAAAACATTGCACTAGCTATACGTAGAAGTTGATGAATAGTTTTTGTGCTCATATTCATATTATTTAAGAGGACTTCCCAAGGTTGAATTTGATTGGCAGTGTAGACCTTGAAATTTGAGTTACTGACACTGATTTTGATTGCCACTGTATATTATCTTGATTATACTAAGCTCATAAGCGTGTTCTCCTTACACTGATTTTGATTGCCACTGTATATTATCTTACACTGAATCTTAGTATGAAATGTGAGTAAATTATCTTGATTATACTAAGTTCATAAGCGTGTTCTCCTTTTAGTTAATTCTACATTGGAAACCTTGATTTCAAATGTGAAACCCTATTCTTGTTTTTTGTGTTTTATACTGATATTAAATAGGGAGGCTGGTGAACCTTAAAAAAGAAAATTAAGAACTTAACTGACTTCAAAATGAATTTATATGGAAATAAAAGAGGGAGACAAAATTGAAAAGTAGCTTTCTATATATCCTTGTTATCTAGAATTGGGAGGGATACATAAAGCAGGGCTTGGATCAGGACTGTTCAGTTTACATATCCTGATTTCCCCCTCTTTGAGCCATAAAGGGTGAACCCGGTGACAAAGGCTTCTATACAAGTAGAGCCAGGAGGGGGCAATTCTCCTACGCAGCCTTATCTATGCGATTTTTTCTGAGAGGCTGTCTGATTTTCCCCTCTTCATCTATAAGGATATTATCTCTAGATCAATGCCAATGGGATGACAATTGTGTCTTGAAAGATTGATTGCTCTGCACTTTTGCTTTATCTTAGTGGAGTGTGAAAAGGCCACAACTAAATAATTGTGATCATGTGTTTTCGTGCTGTACTCATGTGTAATGCATGAAAGAGGATTGATATTGAATATACCAACAACAACAACAACAACAATAAGCCTTATCCCAACTAAATGGGGTCGGCTACATGGATTCTTGCCTTCTAATTAGTTCTGTTTGAGGCCATGCTAGATACTAGGCCTAAGCTATGCATATCTTTTCTCACCACTTCTCTTAAGGTTATCGTAGGTCTACCCCTAGCTCTTCTAGTTCCTTCAATTTG
Source organism: Hakea prostrata (assembly GCF_041222555.1). Taxonomy (NCBI): domain Eukaryota; kingdom Viridiplantae; phylum Streptophyta; class Magnoliopsida; order Proteales; family Proteaceae; genus Hakea; species Hakea prostrata. The sequence continues at coordinate 21,951,354 of NC_142604.1, forward strand.
GATTATATCACTTCTCCGCATAGGGGCATTTATAGGTCTTCGTTGAACGTGGCCGTGCCACCTTAAACGACTTTCTCGAAGCTTATTACTTATTGGAGCAACTCCTAACCCAACTTTAATATGATCATTCCTTATCTTATCCATCCTAGTTTTGCCACTTATCCATCTTAACATCTTCATTTCTGCCACACTGAGTTTATCTATATGATTCTTTTTAACAGCCCAACACTCTGCACCGTACATCATAGTTGGTCGAACAATGGTCCTATAAAATTTTTCTTTAAAGCTTTAATGGAATACGCCGATCACACAAGACCCCGGACGCACCTCTCCACTTCATCCACCCTATTTTAATTCTTTGGGAAACATCATCCTCTAAATCACCTCTTTTACTTATGATTGAACCTAGGTATCTAAAACAATCACTCTGAGAATCTCTTTATCATCAAGTATCACCACCTCATCGTCTACTCGTTCATGACTAAAGTTACAAACTAGATATTCTGTCTTCGTTCTACTTAGTTTAAAGCCTTTTGATTCCAAAGCTACTCTCCATGATTCTAATTTAGTATTAATCCCCACTCGAATCTCATCAATCAACACAATATCATCAGCAAAAAGCATACACTAAGGGACTTCATCTTGAATGTCTTTGGTTAATTCATCCATTACAAGTGCAAATAGATATGGGCTTAAAGTTGACCCTTGATGTAGCCTAACTGTAATTGGGAATTCATTACTTTGTCCCCCCATTGTTCTTACACTTGTCACTGAACCATCATACATATCCTTAACTATATCTACATATTTGCTTGCAACACTTCTTTTTTGTAGTACTTGCCAAATTAACGCTCTAGAGACTCTATCATAAGCTTTATCTAGGTCAATAAATACCATATGAAGGTCTTTCCTACATTCTCTATACCTTTCCATATGTCTCCTAATTAGGTAAATAGCCTCCGTTGTAGGTCTTCCCGGCATAAACCCAAACTGGTTCTTCGTAATTGTAGTTAAGTGTCTCAAACGGATTTCAATTATCCTCTCACATAATTTCATAGTATGGCTCATCAATTTAATTCCCCTATAGTTATTACAACTTTGAATATCTCCTTTATTTTTGTAAGTTGGAACCACGATGCTTCTCCTCCATTCATCTGGCATTTTCCTTGTACTCATAATCTTATTAAACAACTTAGTCAACCAAATTAGTCCATGGGTTCCTAAGCTCTTCCATACTTCTATTGGGATTTCATCAGGACCTTGTGTCTTGCCGAGTTTCATCCTCCTTAGTGCTTCTTTTACTTTAGACATTGAAATTCTACATATATAAGTTTGAAAGTTGGTGCCTTGGTGAAAGGTGTGGTCTTCCTAATCATAAGTGCTTGAAGTATGCTCATTTAGTGGAGTAGAGAAATAGATTTTCCATCTTTTCTTAATGTCCTCGCCACATACTAATACTTTACTATCTCCATTTTTAATACATCTAACACGGTCAAGATCTCTACTCTTCCTATCCCTCATCTTAGCTATCTTATAAATAGATTTTCCCCTTCCTTCGTGCCCAACTTAATGTATAACTCTTCATACTTCTTTTCCCTTGCTTTTCCCATAATTTTCTTAGCTTCATTTCTATCCAACCTATACCTTTGAAGATCCTCAACATCCTTAGTTCTTTTCCATGTCTTAAAACTAGCTTTCTTATTTCTAATGGCAACTTGAACCTCACTATCCCACCACCAAGTCTCTCTATAAGAATGAAGCTTTCCTTTTGATTCACCTAGAACATCTTTAGCCACCTTCTTGATACACATAGCCATCTCATTTCACATCGCATTAGTATCCCCCTTAATCCCACTTTCTTTGTTTGACTACTTCATTAACGAAGGATTTCGAGCACTCTCCTTTCAAGTTCCACCATCTTATCCTGGGATAGTTCACCTTGGACCTTTTATGAGTTTTTGGGGTTAAGCACATATCCAAGACCACAATTCTATGTTGTGCAGTTAAGCTTTCCCCCGGTATCACCTTGCAATCCTTGCACAACAATCTATCAGTCCTTCTAGTTAGGAAGAAATCTATTTGGCTTCTATAATGTCCACTTTTGAAGGTAATTAAATGCTCATCTCTCTTTTTGAAGTAAGTATTTATAATAGATAGATCAAAAGCAATAGCAAATTCTAAAATTGAAATCCCTTCCTCATTCATCTCTCCAAAACCATATCCTCCATGTACACTCTCATAGCCTTTTTGATCTTTTCCAATATATCCATTTAGATCACCTCCTATGATAATCTTTTCTCCTTGACGAATTCTTTGCATTAATCCATCCATATTTTTCCAAAATTCTAGCTTTAGATTTTCATCCAATCCTATTTGAGGTGCATATGCAAAAATTATATTTACAAACTCTTTCTCCATTAAAAGCTTGATAGTAATAATCGTATCATCCACTCTTTTAACATCCACCACATCATTTTTTAAATCTTTATCCACTATTGACCCTACTCCATTTTTATTTGTTTTATCCCCAGTATACCAAAGTTTAAAGTCATCCAACTCTTTAGCTTTTTACCCTTCCATCTAGTCTCTTGAATGCAAGCTATATTAATTATTCTTTTCGTCATAACGTCAAAGAGGATTGATGTTGAATAATAATAATAATAATTAAGACGACTGTGCATTCAAAAGAGCAACCCAAGTGGAAGATTGTATGAATCATCCAAGTAGAGTGAGAAGATTCTATGATTGACATTCAAACAGTTGATACATGGGAGGATGCAAGGTGTGATGCTAAAGGTAAATAAGTGTATACGAGGGACTTGGAAAATAACTGCTATATGATATGCTTCAAGTAAGCTCTAGGAAAAGCATAAAGCTTCTTTGGGGATGTCATGAATGCCAGGATCAAGTAAATTTTAGAAAAAGCATAAAGCTTCCTAGGGAACCTCATAAACGCAAGGAAGATGGAAAAATAAATATAAGAAAAGTCTGGGTGACGTTGTAACCTTGAGAGTAGAGTCACTGTTGAAATAGTGAATCCTAGTAGTTTTTGGTTATTACAGATGCTGCTTTTAGTGAGAAGAGAATTCAAATTTTTTTCCTGACTTCTGCTGGATTTACTTCCAAAAAGCAATTTTCATTGGAATAGTATGGGAAAAGAAGTGGAATAGTCTGCACGGATGGTTTGGGGCTATTAGAGATGAAGTCAGCCAAGACATTGGAATCACCTTGATTTTGCTTGGCAGTAAATGATCATTTAGAAAGGCAGTTGATTCACCATAGCCTCTAATGGTTGGTGAACATCTTCTTTTTCGATTGTAGCATCCTTAATACCCATTTCAAACTGGATGGTGTGCCTAATCAAATGAAACTGAAATTTCTTAATACCCGGTTTGACAGGTAGGATTCTTTTTTCCCTAAGATGTCAAGTGGTAATGTTATGTTGTTTTGAGGGTTTAAATACCCACTCTTATGTCTGCATCCCTTCTATTGGGTTTAAATTCTTTTGATGAGATCCCAAATTGATGGGATCTCATTCTCCTACTCTTTGCCAGTTATGTTGGTTCAAATTGATGTTGTTGTAAGGGAACCATGTTAGATGGTGAATATCTCTGTATTAATAAGCGCTATTTTACAGCTTAGATACAGAAGTCAAATTATGATCCTGAATTGATGGAAGATGCTGCTTTGATTGCTCTATGCTAATGGTTGGGTTTTTAGGAGGAAATTGGTACTCATTTATTTATTTTTTCTTTTTCATTTGGCTTATATGTGGGTGCAGGGAAATTTTGATGCACTGAACACAGGAGTTTTATGGTAGCTGCTGCAAACTCCAATTTTCACATCAAAATTTCTATCCTGATCATGGTAAAGTTAATATCTCTACCTACATGTATGTATTGGGGTGTATGCTTTTCAGGTTGGCATGCCTTGCACAGATTCTCTGAGAACAATTCATTCTACTGGAAATGGCATTCTGTTTGAAGATATCTCTGCTACACTTTCCCAAATTTCATGCACTTATTTTGATGCGTATAAGAGTGAAACAAGATTGTGCTTTACAAATTGCCATGCTTTTGTGTTGGAAGTTCTGTTGTTTCTTGTGGATTGAATTTTTTAATATTTACTTTTGATGGAAGAACCACCTTTATTATCTTACAATGTCATACACACCCTTTGTTTTTATTGATTAGGCCTTTCTGTTATCTCCATTCAACTCATTGCTTTAATAAGTTATTTACTTTATACGTTTACAGTGACATGTGTTTTAGTAAGATTGCTTAATTGATTTGGTATTTTGATTCCCATTTTCAATAATCAATGAATGCTTAATATGCAAAACTGAAAGCAATTTGGTAACGTTTTGGAGTCTACAAGGATTCTTTATGTCATAAGATCAGCTAATGGTGACCACTTGATTTGGTTCAGTAGCTAACTCGGGGATCATTGAAGGTTTGCTAGAGGATGAAGTGTTCACCTTGTAGCTGGATCAATCTCTATGACATGGCTCCATGATGTAGCCTCACTAGAGGTAATGGCCAATAACCTTGTAATAAAAGACACTTAAAATAAGGTGAAATGTAGGTAGCTGGGATTGATGTGAACCAAAATTCTGCTGCTGGCTGAAACCTGGAGTGGGCCACTCCAAAGTGGCGCACCTGGGGCTGGCTGAACCCTGTTGGAGGGCTCTTTTGGTCAATCCATCCCCAGTTATTTGGTGATTCTAATTTTCAGAATTTTATTTTTATTTTTTAAAGAGTCTTAGTCAGTTAGGAGTCCAGTTTGAAGTCAAAGATGAGCTCAAGTCCCTAAGTATCTTCTTTAGGAAAATACTCTTATCAGTCTTTATTTACAAGAAGAGTTCCTTTTGTGTTTAAGTCTTAAAGGCAATCTATTTTCAAGGAGATTCTATTAGATATTTGTTGTGATAGCCTAGTAATAGCTTGGGAAGCAGTCTTGTTATGTTGGTGTTCAAGAAACCAAATCGTGGAAGCTTGGAGTGCAAGCTGTCTCAAAATAGAAAGTACTGGCTTGAAGGAAAAGTTGTTCCAGAATTAGGAAAGTTTTGAGTGCACTACAGAATTAGAAAGTTATTATTTTCCTGATAGCTTTAGTTTCATATTCTCTTTCCTTTTTGGGATCTGGCTTTAGAATCTTAGAAGTTAAATTTTTTTTTTAATTTTATTTTTGAAATGTGCCCAGAATTAGGGATGGCCGACTTCACTAAAAAAGTTTGGGGGGCGATGGGCGGCCCCCCGCCCTCTCCCTTCTTGCCCCCCTTTTACGTTTTGCCTGGCCCCCGCGTTTGAGCCCCTCGGCGTCCCGCCGTTTTTTTTTGGCGGGGCGCCCCTGTGGGTAATGTTCACATAGATGAAATTTTAAGAAGACACTCAAGTCTTATATGATTCGTAGCTGTTGTAGGGTCCATAATTAATGTTGTAAGCTTCCAGAATGGCCGATCCTTCAAAAATTCTGTCCAAGGAAGGTATGCCGTTCCAAATTACCTGTATGAAGTTGAGAGGAGCCGAAAATTATTTTCTTTGGGCAAAGGCGATGTATGCATTTATTGATGACTGAGAAAAATCAAAGTACTTGAAGGAAGATTGTCCTGAGGTTGATTTGAATATACAACCACTGTTTCTATGCATGAAACATGGACTCTTGAAGATGTTGTAGTTAAGGTATTGATTTGGAATAGCGTTGATTCTCCTATTGCAACTAGCATTATGTTTTATGACACCTCTAAGAAGATATGGGAGGGCCTGTGTGAATCCTTATGGAAAAAAAAAAAAATTTGCGGGTTTATGATCTATATATGATCGGATGTTCAATTATTCTTAGAATGGTTATTCGTTGATGGAATATTATAGTGGATTTAAAGGACTAGTTGAAGAGCTGCAGCAACATCAGCCCCTTATTACTAATCTTGAAACTTTAGAGACTCAATGGGCTAATCTATATTTTAGAATTTCTGGTTGGTTTGGATCCTGAATTTTTGACAGTCAAAAGTCAAATGTTGACTTCTGAAACTGTACCTACCTTGAGTGATGTTTTCTACAGGTTATTACGTATTACTGGCCACAAGAGTACTCAAGAAAGCAAGGAGAACTCAACAATGGTTGTTGGCCGTGGCCATGGCTCTTAAGCATCACATGGAAGAGGCAATGATTGATGAAGAGGAAGGGGGAGGAGGTCGAACTCCCCCTCCAAATTTATCTAAAGGAAATCGAGTGTGTTACTGCTGTGGCAAGCAAAATCATATGGAAGAAATTTGGTGGGACAAACATGGCGGCCAGCCAGAATGGGCAGAAAACTATGTTAATATGGCAACATCTATTGGAGAGAATACCACTGACAACTCATCAATATCTACTCCAATGGCGCTACAAGTTCCTCATCTTCTAATGTTGACGTTAATCCAATCCTAGAGTGCCTACAATAGTTAGAGCAGAGTTAAAGTACATCCACCACTAATCTTGCCCAAACAGGTATATTTACTAAGTCTTATGCTTTGGATTCCTGGTTTGTAGACTCTAGGGCATCTGAACATATGACAGGTAGTTCATCCATGTTTTCATAACCCTACTCCTATTGGTATGGCTAATGGTGAAAAGGCCTCCGCTGTTGCTAATAGGAGTGTATCCTCTTTACCAAATTTGAACATTTCCTGTGTTTTATTTGTTCCACACTTTCTAATAAATCTTATTGCTAAATCTTTATATTGTTTTATGTTGTTCTTTCCATCTTTTTTTGGATTTCAGGATTTTCAAACTAGAAGGAGGATTGGTGGAGGAATTGAGAAAGATGGATTATACTATCTGATTGATTTTGACACTTTTGTTGCAAAAACATACAACTGTGTCACCATTTGTTGTAATGTGAAGAATTTCTCTGAGTTGTTTATTCATATACCCCAATAGGGTATTTATAATTACAATCTAGTAAAGTCCCACACTAAGTAAAAAACTAACTCTAGACTTATTAGGAAACAAAATCTTATTCTAATTAGAAAAACCTCAATCCATGCTTTCAACACTCCCCCTTAAGTTGGAGCATAGATATTTATCATGCCTAACTTGCTCATAATGTAATTGAATACCTTTGTGCTCAAGCTCTTTGTGAGTACATTAACCTGCTGCTCGTTTGAAGTAACAAAGGTTATATGGATCAACCCAGCCTCGACCTTCTCTTTGATGAAATGTCTGTCAATCTCCACATGCTTAGTCCTATCATGTTGTACTGGGTTGTGAGCTATGCTGATTGCTGAATTATTATTTGAGTATAACTGTATAGGAACCTCCAAATCTGTCCGAACCTCCTAAAGTAGCCCTTTAAGCCATAATATCTCACAAATGCCCTGAGCAATCGCCCTAAACTCAGCCTCGGCACTGGACTGCGCAACCATAGCTTGTTTCTTGCTTCTCCAAGTCACAAGGTTACCTCCCACATACACACAACACCCAGAGGTAGACCTCCTATCATCTGGACATCTTGCCCAGTTTGCATCTATATGTGCCTTAATCTTCAAATGTCCAGGAACTAAAATTAAAATCCCTTTTCTTGGAGTGGCTTTCAAGTATCTCAAGATCCGATATACTGTATCCAAATGTGAGGAGTAGGGATCATGCAGATACTGGCTAACAGGACTAACTGCAAATGTGATGTCAGGTCTAGTGTGAGATAGATAGATCAACTTTCCTACTAATTTTTGATACCTTATATTGTCAACTAGTTCTCTTTCCTTTGCCTTCAAATATAGGTTAGGCTCAACAGGAGTCTCTGTAGGCTTACATCCTAGCATCCCAGTTTCCTCAAGAGATCTAATGTATACTTCCTCTAGGATTGAGATACACCGCTAGCAGAATATGCCAACTCTAAACCTAGGAAATATCTGAGTTTCCCATGTCCTTGATCTTAAATTTGATTCCCAAAAAAGTTTTCACTGCTGAAATCTTAACCTCACTACTGCCTGTGATCACAATATCATCCACATATACTAAAAGTAAAGTAGTGTGGGAACCTCCTCTTTTAATAAACAAAGTGTGGTATGCATTACTTTACTTATAGCCATTAGATATCATTGCCTTATGGAACCTTCCAAACCATGCTCTTGGAGATTGCTTCAATCCATATAAAGCCCTCTTTTAACTTGCACACTTTTCCATCAGTCTCGGTAGTATAATATCCAGGTGGTACATCCATATATATCTTCTTTTGGAGTTCTCCATGCAAAAAGGCATTCTTCACATCAAACTATTGTAAACTCCACCCTTTATTAATTGCATATGAAATAATAGTACGAACTGTGTTCATCTTTGCAACTGAGGGCAAATGTCTCCTGGTAGTCAACGCCATACGTTTGAGTCAAACCTTTGGCCACCAATCTTGCCTTGTATCTTTCTACAGTTCCATCTGCCTTGTGCTTGATCACAAACACCCATTTGCACCCAACAGTTTGCTTTCCTGTGGGCAAAGTCACCAAGTCCCACGTTTGTTTTTCTCCTATGCTTGCATTTCCTCATCTATAGCTTCCTTCCAGTTTAAGTGAGATAATGCCTCCTGCCAAGCAAGGTAAAAAATTCGATCGAAATGAACATTTCGACCGAAACTGGATACTTTTTTCCTGATTCCTTGATTTGGATTTTTGCATACTAGCTATTTCAAGCATAATAAACACTATAAAACTGCTAGTTTACTAAAAAACTACTGAAAATGTAACATCCAACATTCCAAGTATATAGTACATGAATCAGAGAAGAAGCTGGAATGTTATTATTTACAAGTCTATTCTATTCAAGCCTCAATGTCTCCCTCTTCCGTCTGCACCCCATACAAATGACAATATAACTCCCATGATGTTTGCCCCCGCCCCATATAGTTTTGGACATAGTCAAGAACTGCACCTCTGTATGTGGCCTCATCCACATGCATAAGATTCCCTAACGGTGGGAAGTTGTGAATCTCCAAAGGAACTAGTGGTGGTGGGCCTTGTGGCTGTGGAATAGTGTGGAAGATCTGCTCAACAAATGAAAGAGCACCCTGCCCCTGGCTCTCAGGACTAAGAGAAGGATAAGGATAAGGATACTGATAAGGTCCCAGTGGTTGACTCCGATAATCGCCAATGGGAGGGACACCATAAGCTCCATAGGCCGCTCCATAACCATAAGGCTCCAGTCGTGGCTGACTAGCTTGACCCTGAATCTGATAGCTAGGAGACACCATATGGTCCATAAGGACCATAACCATAAGTCGACTCGGTAGAACCAATACTCTCCACAGCAGTATCATATGAGGACTCTGCAGGCCTGTGCCATCCGGATCCTCTGGAGGTGGAGGAGTCTCTAGCGTCATCAATGCTCATCGATCTCATAGATCCCACCAAGCTCTCGGCATCGGATGGACGGTAGGAGCCATATGATGGCGTGTCCTCCGTGCTCCAGCCGTGCTATCTCCCCTTCCCCTTCCTCGAATATGTAGAGGAAACATTTTTGCCTCGAGATGCAGCTCCAATATGGTCTGAATCGTGTGTCGCGTGGGTGAACTGATTCTCCTGTGAATCTCGGTGGTCGTCCTCCCCCCCTTGACTCTCACGTACTGGTGGTGGAGGATCAGCTGAATCCTGATCACGAGGTCCCACACCCTCCTCATCCCCTCCATCATCACCGTCATCATCACCACCATCGTCATCATCGCCGGAGGCTTGAGTCACCTCATCCTCAGTGTCGGATGAGAAAATCAAATCCTCACTCTGGGTGGATGCATTAGGGTGTGGCACGAAGGGACGGGCGGGCTCTGCATGTGGCCTCCCCTCCTGGGCCATGAAGTCCCCCACATCAGCCCCCATCTCCTTTGCAATCTGACTATTGGGAAGACCTCCATCCTCATCCAGCAATCCGTCTCCACTATCCCTGATCCAATCAACTACTGGGTTATCATCATCATCCATCTTAAATATGTCGGCCAACTCGATATTGGTGCTCTCTCTATCCATCCCCTGTCTAATATGATCCTCTCTCAATCTCATATTATAGTGTAGGTAGACAAGGTCCTCTAGACGCTTCACACCCAATCGGTTGCGCCTCTTCGAGTGAATGAGGCTGAAGGTGCTCCAATTTCGCTCACAACCAGTGGCAGAACATGTTTGGGAGAGCACTTTGCTTGCAATCCTACTCAAGTTGTGTGAATCACGTCCAAATTGCAACCACCACTCAGCTGCAACCAACATAGACTCGAAGTCATTTTAATACTTAAATAACTAAATTAAAGATAGAATATAATAATTAAATGTATAATGAAATAAATGAATGAACTTACCGCAGTGGCGGTTTCCCGTCCCGATACGGCCACAGCACGACCGAAGCTCCCAGTGGCATCCCTAAAAGCCTTTATCTAATATATAAAGAGAAAAAACAATAACTAGTTACTAGGTTAATGACTTAGTATAAAACTACGAATTGTGAATATCAAATGATTCTAATCACTATCTCACCTCTATAAGGATGACTGCTTGTTTAGCTGTATCTGGTTCGAACTTCTCCACTACAGCTTGGACAGCATCCATCAAATCTTGCCTCATCCCAAGATTGTTCTTGTAATGGTACTTGGGATTTAAATAGTATGCTATGTAAGAAAAAGTATGTCATAAAAGGGAATAGTTAATGCTTAATAGTGTGATAACATAATGAAAATTAAATTAAATACTAGACTTAACAACTCACCAGCCTTATGCAGTGGATGCTGCAACATAGACTCCCATCTACTGTTGATGATTTGAAGGACTTTCTTGTTGCCATGTGGGTGGACATGAGCAACTTGCTGCTTCATCCTATCTACTGCAGCAAATATGTGTGCTAGAATAGGTTTTCTTTGCTGATCTACCATCCTCAACACATTCACCATAGGCTCAAGCATCTTCACCACTATCCTCACATTGTGCCAAAAAGTCTCATAAATGATAGTCAATTGAGCTCTCCTTCCTCCCACTAATGAAGAACCCTCCCAGTTAAACCACTCCTCTGATGCAAACATACTCCTAAGACTAGTCTTCCTAATCTCAAAGCTCTGCAGTGCTATCCAATTAGTAGCAAATCTGATTATGCCTGGCCTCACTAACTCACCCTGACACTTGTCCCTCATCATCCTTAATGCATAGGTGTGGTTATATATGAAGGTGCTAACATGTCGAGCTTGGTCCACGGTATTCTTCACAAGCTTGACCTTTCCAATCTCCTTCAACATTAAGTCAATGCAGTGAGCAGCACAAGGAGTCCAAAAGAGCCTATATCTGTCCATCCATCAATGCATCAAGCCATCAATACAAAGTTATAAAGTGTACATGTATATGTGTAATGTAAATATATGTATTTATAAATGAAAATTAATACTATATGTTTAGACTTTAGATACCTGGAGTTCTCCTGCATCTTCAACCCAGCTTTCTTGTAATTGGAGCCATTATCAGTCACGATTTGAACTACATTTTCCACTCCAACCTCCTTCACCACTTGCTTCAGTAATTTGTAAATATATTTTGCATCCTTCTTCTCACCGGATGCATCTACTGACTTGAGGAACACTGTCCTCCCATCACAATTCAGTCCCACCGGATGCAAGTTCGAGGTTGCTTTCTTAATGCAATTGGTAAGTCCAAAGTAGGAATAGAATAAGGGTTAAAGATAGACTCACCTGGAGGAACGGATTGTTCAGGACTAGGAACCAAAGCTTTTAAATGGCTTGGTTTAGAAGGGGTCACTCATTGCTTTCTTTGATAGGTCTTCAGAGGTCTAGTCTCCCCCTTTATATCATCCTCTAGCTGTTCCTGTCCGGTCACTCTATCTTCCAATGGAGAATCATTTGTAGAAATCTCGGAGAAAATATCGAAAGGAGGAATTAATATTGAAACCTCTTCACGAAAACTCTCCCCTTGAAGAGGTGTAGGGGAAAAATAAGGAATTTGTTCCTGGAACACAACATCTATAGAGATGAAAAAACGACGAGAACTAGGATGATAACACTTATTAACACTTATACCCCTTCTTGTAGGAGGATGACCTAAGAAATTGCACTTTAACCCACGAGGATCCAACTTTTCATGAACATGGTGGTTCCGGACAAAGGCAAGACATCCAAAAACCTTAGGTGACATTGTAAAGGCTGTTATTCCTAAAAGAAACTCAAGGGGACAGTGTTGGTCTAAGACTCGGGAAGACATTCAGTTAATTAGATATGCTGCAATAAGGACGGCGTCACCCCAAAATCGAGGAAGCACATGCATAATAAACATAAGAGAACGTGCTACCTCAATTAGATGTCTATTCTTGCGTTCGGCAACCTCATTTTGAGGTTGAGTGTCGACGCAACTAGTTTGGTGAGTGATGCCATGGTTTGCTAAGTAGGAAGGGAATGCTCCACCCAAGTACTCAGTTCCTTTATCTACGAAGGATTTTGACTATCGCCCTAAACTGAGTCCTAATCATACTATGAAAAATTTTGAAAACACGAGAAAACGTTACTTTTTTGGTGAAGTAAACCCATGTGATCCTAGTGCAACAGTCAATAAAGGTAACAAATCATCTATGACTAGATAAAGACACAGTTCGAGAAGGACCCCACACATCGAGTGAATGATTGAAAAAAGGGATTTTACTACGATGATCTGAAATTGGGTAAACATGCCTGGTCTATTTGGCCAAAATACATGCCTAATAATAAAAATCATTCAAGTTACATTTTTTAATCAGATCAGGAAATAACTTGGACAAAATAGATAAAGGAACGTGGCCAAGACGACGATGCCACTTCAATAAGGTAAAAAGTGTTAGAGAGGTGGAACTAGAGACCATAGAAAGAGTTGATGGGGACCCATCCATCAAGTAGAGCCCCCCTTTCTGTCTACCACTACCCATCGTAAGCCCTGTTTTTAGGTCCTGAAATACACAATTAGAAGAAAAAAAAGTTAATTTGTAGTTCATATCACGAGTAAGGCTACTAATAGATAAAAGATAGCTGAAAACTGAGGAACATGCAGAACATTAGATAAGGTAAGAGAAGGCGAACATATAATAGATCCTTTCCAAGAGATCGGGGAGAGAGACCCATCAACCATTCGAACATCCTAAGCAAAAGGAACAGATGAATGAGAATGAAACAAAGTAGATGAGCCTGTCATATGGTCAGTTGCCCCAGAGTCGATTATCCAGGAAGGATAAGTCAAATTGACATTGTGACAACCCAAAATACATGTAGGGAATTGTGGATCAATAGAGGGAACAATGATAGAGGCTATACTTGCACGGGAAGTCGGTACTGGAGAAGACGAGTCAAGTCTGGACATTAACTGGTGAAGGTGCTGAAGCTCATCTAAGGAAAGAGGTGTTGGAGTACTCAGGGTGTCAAAACTAGCTTGTTTTGCATATGTTTGATTGCTGCCCTTTGTTCCATTCCTACCTCCTCCACGGGAATTTGTTGGACGTCCAAGCAACTTCCAACACTTGTCTTTTGTATGATGCTCTTTTCCACAATACTCGCATTTTACTAGAGGGTGAAAATCACCGAACTAGATCTATTATTGCTAGAACCAACCACTAATGCAAATCTATCAGATGTCTGAGTGTGTACCTTAGATGTCCTTTGACTGTCCTCTGTATCTACCATGATATAGGCTTGAGCCAGAGAAGGGAAAGGCTCTTTAGAAAGGATTTGTGCGCGAATTTGATCAAATTCTATATTCAATCCTGTCAAAAAATCATAAACTCTTTGTTTATCTTCCCATTGTTGATGGGCAATAGCATCTTCAGCATTTTTCAGTGTAAACTTCCCATAGGAATATAAAGTCTGGTAATATCCCCGCAGAGTGTTATAGTACTGAGAAAGAGTAAGGTCCTTCTGCTGGAATTGATTTATTTTTTGTCTAATTTCAAAGCACTGTGCATCATTGCCTACTCTTGAGTATCTTTAGCGACTTTCCAACTAGTTGCTGCATTAGGAAGGAGAAGATAACTCTCTGCTATGCTTGATTCAATGGAGTTGAGGAGAAAACCCATGACCAAGCATTCATCTATATGCCACTTAGAAAGTTGCAGACTATGTGTGAAAGGTTTGGTAGAAGTCCCATCAAGATGGCCAATAAGACCATGAGCACTAACAACAAAGGAAACTGAACGAGACCATCGAAGATAATTCGTCCCATTAAGTTTCACATTGGTCATTTAAAGTGGAGAAAACTCACGATCCCAATGAATGAAGACATAGGAGACTCTTCAGATATACCAGACAAAGGAGATATGGGATCAGCCATCGCAAGAAGAAATCACTCAAATTAACAAACAAACCCCTGGTACAATTTGAATTTACGAAAAAGTACCTAAGTTTTTTTGAATTTATGAAAAAGTCCCTGGAACTTTTTGAATTTACAAAAAGTCCCTTGAACTTTTCGAATTTACAAAAAGTCCCTGAAACTTTTCATATTTACAAAGCAACCCCCAGACTATTTATATTTACGAAGTAGCTCCCTATGAATGCATCGAATGAAAGAGGTGCTAAAAAAATCAATCGGTTCTTTCTTTTACTTATCATGATCGTTTCTTTCTGTTACCTATTACGATCGTTTCATTCATTGTTCCCACCTTAGTCCTGATTGATTCTTTTTTCTCCTTGTTCTTCGTCTTCCTGGTGGCTCAACTCCAGAAAACGCAGAACCTGCAAGGGCAGCAGCAGTCTTTGCTGATGGAGGTGCAGCAGGTTCTTGGGCAGCAGGTGCTTTTCTTGGCAGCCAGGCGTGCTCTGAAATCGAGATGAATGAGGCTCCGTGTGGCCAAGTTTGCTAAAAAAGCAGCAATATTGGTAGCGGCAGTGCCAGGCGTGCTCTGAAATCTGTGTGTGGTCAAGACTGCTAAAAAAACAGCAATATCGGTAGCAGCAGCGGCAGCGGCAGTGAGGGAAATCAAGAGAAAGAAAGTTTCTCTAGTTAATATTAGGCTCTTGATATCATGTTGTAATGTGAAGAATTGCTCTGAGTTGTTTATTCATAAAACCCAATAGGGTATTTATAGTTACAATCTAGTAAAGTCCCACAGTAAGTAAAAAAACTAACTCTAGACTTATTAGGAAACAAAATCCTATTCTAATTAGAAAACCTCAATCCATCCTTTCAACACCATTAAATTGGCACTGTCGTTTGGGTCATCTTTCTTCAAGTAGGCTTAGATTGGTTGTTCTTGATTGCAAGGATGTTAAGTCAATAAAGTGGAAGCACATGAGTTAGGTAAACATCATAAGACAAGTTTTCTTGCTAGAACTGAACCTAGAAAGTACAAGTTTATTTTCTTTACTACATTCAGATGGCTGGGGACCTTGTTGTATCCCTAATCGTTTTGGTTTTCAATACTTTTATCATTTTTGTAGATGACTTTTCTCGATTTACTTGGTTATCTTTATCTAGATTTTCCTAATTATTTTTATGAAGGGTCGAAATGAAGTTTTAAAAATTATTACAGATTTTTTTTTCTCTGAAATTTCTACCCAATTTAATACATCTGTTAAAAATTTTCATACAGATAATGCTTTAGAGTATATGCAAAATGTGATTTTTGATATATGTTTTTCTAAAGGCATTCTTCATCAATCTAGTTGCTCATACACACCACAATAAAATGGTGTTCCTGAGCAAGAAACATAGGCACCGTTAGATGTAGCAAGGTCCCTTATGTTTCATATGAGTGTGTACCTAAGCAGTATTACATCTTGTACCTTGATAAATCGAATGCTGTCTTTAGTGTTGCAAAATGAAATACTGTTTCGAGTTGTGTATCTGGACTTACCCCTGCTTGCTGTCTCACTTGAACTTTTTGGTTGTGTATGTTGTGTGCATGTTTTGCCCCAATCAAAGGACAAGTTTTCAACTAAAGCTCATAACTGCATTTTTTAGGATATTCTTGGTACCAAAAAGGATACAAAGTTTTTGACCCTTTGGCCAAATGTCAATCCATCATAGTAGATGTGACCTTCTTTGAGGATACACCTTATTATGAACCTAATCAGTTGTTTGAAGATGATAGGTTTGACTCCCTTTTACTTCTTGTTGTACCGTTTCCTTCTGAGATGCTTGAGGGAGAACTAGATTGTGAAACTCCTAAAGAACCCATTGTATGTCTTGGTTTAATTGAGGTGCTAGTTCAATTTCCGCCGGTGCAAGTCTATTATCAGTGGAAGAAACAAAAACTGTTAGATGGTACATCAGTCGATATCATTTCTATATATCCTCTTCCAATGTTTGATAATCCTGAAGATCTTTCCATTGGTTTGAGGTAAGGTAAGCATTCTTGTTCTCGACATTCTAATGTTGTATACCCTATTTCTCACTATGTTACTACTCTTCACTTGTCAGTTCAATATCGTACTGGTTACCACAGCTTTGTCTTTTATCACTATTCCATCTACGTACTTTGAGGCTCTCTGATCCGGGTTGGAAAGCTGTTATGGAGTTTGAAATTGAGGCTGTACACTCTAGGGATACTTGGACTCTTGTGGATTTGCCTCTAGGTAAGGATCTTGGGAAATGTCGTTGGGTGTTTGTTGTTAAGTATAAGTTTGATGGATCTGTAGAGCACTTTAAAGCATAACTTGGTGCAAAGGGGTATACATAGACTTATGTTGTGGATTTTTTTAAGACCTCTTCCCGTGTAGCTTAATTGAATTTTGTGCGTATTTTGTTGTCTTTGGTGGCTAATTTAGAATAACCTCTTCATTAGTTAGATGTAAAAAAAAATGCCTTTTTGTATGGAGACTTGGCTATTGAAGTCTATATGGAGCAACTTCTTAGGTTTGTTGCTTGGGCGGAATTCTGCTAAAGTGTGTTGACTTCACAAGTCCGTCTATGGGTTGAAATAGTTGCCAAGAGCATGGTTTGAAAAGTTTAGTTCAGTACTGTCTGAAGTAGGATTTTCTCAATGTTATTCAGATCATTCTATCTTTGTAAGAAAGACAAGAGTCTGGAATTGTGGTACTAATTGTTTATGTGGATGACAATTGTTTTTGGAAGTGATAATGTAGACATTGGTGCGGTAAAGAATTTTTTGAGCACACGATTCCAGATAAAGGTCTTGGGGCATTTACAGTATTTTCTCGAAGTTGAAATTCTTGGAAACAATCATGGGATCAACCTTTCTTAGCGTAAGTATGTGCTAGATTTGTTGACTGAAACTGGTATGCTTGGGGTGTAGACATGTTGATACACCCATGGACCCTCATCTCAAACTCATGAAGGATGAAGTAGAGGATTTGGTGAATCCCCAGAGGTATAAATGACTAGTAGGGAAGCTTATATATCTTACTATGACTCGTGTAGACTTGTTGTATGCTGTAGATGTTGTTAGCCAGTTCATGCACTCACCCGAGAAGCCTTACTGGGATGCCGTAATGCGTATCTTATAGTATTTGAAGAAGGCTCTAGGAAAAAGGTTTGTGTACAAGAAAAATGCTCATTTAAAGTTGTGTGCTTACGCAGGTGTAGAATGGGCAGGATTGCGAGATGATTGAAGGTTAACTTCTGGTTCTTCTACTTTCCTTGGAGGGAATGTTGTTACTTGGAAGTATAAAGCAAATTATAGTGGCTCGGTCTGGTGCAGAGGCTAAGTATCGTGTTATGACTCATATGGTTTCTGAAAATTTTTGGGTTTAGTCTTTCCTAAAAGAAATAGGGATTGAAGTTGAAGAGCCAGTTGAAATGTTTTCTGATAATAAGGCAGCAATCTATGTTGCCAATAATCCGATGTTTCATGAGAGGACCAAAAACACATGGAAGTGGAATTGCATTTTGTGCCGGACGTAGTCATGATAGGAGTTATAGTTACACCAAGTGTTGTTTTTGCTTAACAAGTTGGATACATCTTCACTAAATCTTTACCTGGTCAACCTTTGTAGAAGGATGCTGTGCAAGCTAGGAGTTGGTGATCTATACTCTCCAGCTTTTGGGGGGGGGGGGTGTTGCGATAGCCCAGTAATAGCTTGGGAAGCAAGTCTTGATTTGATGGTGTTCAAGAAACCAAATCATGGAACCTTGGAGTGCAAGTTGTCTCAAAATAGAAAGTCCTGGCTTGAAGGAAAAGTTGCTGCAGAACTAGAAAGTTTTTAAGTGCACTACAGAATTAGAAAGTTACTATTTTCCTAATAGCTTTAGTTTCATATTTTCTTTCCTTTTTGGGAATTGACTTTAGAATCTTGGTAGTCAGTTTTTTTTATTTTTGGAATGTGCTCATAATTATTAAGTGATTAGGCTTGTATAATCTTCATCTATAAGTAAAGGTTTAGGGTAGAGACGCAGACCACTGGAGCTGGTCTCTACCCCCTTGAGTCTTCTCTTCAACCTCTTCTTTTTCTTCTATTTTCTTCTTGTGCAGCGTCTTTTCATTCAGTTTCCGAACTTTGGCTGCACCTTAGTAGATGTTCTGATTTGTTAGTATTTTAATGATTTATTTGGACGATTAAGATTAGTAATCTTTGTAGGAAACCCACTTATAGTTAGTCTTTTAGTAGGCTATAAATAGTCTATTCTTTCCTTTGTAAACTTGTCTCATTATTGAATGAAAATTAAATCTTAGTTGAGGATTGTCATTCCTCGTTGAGGGGCCATGGTTGAGTAAAGATTGAGTTCTTCAAAGATCAGCGACTATATTCTGTCTAGCTCTCTTCTTCCGGTCTCCATCAACTTCCTCAAGAGCCTACAACAGTATCCAAGTAGGTACAGCAGACCCCCCCCCCTTCCCTCACCTCCCAACCCATCACACCCCTTCCCCATTCCCTCCCCTTCCTGCGCAACCCTAAAACCCACCCCCTTTGCTGCCGCACCCCTGGCATCAGCCTTCCCAGCCCTTGATAGGCTCTAATTCCCTCCCCCAGCCCCCTGCAATCCTTCCTGGTCACTTCCCCACCCCTCCGCTAATCCCTCCCCTAACCTACTGCTCCTTTCCCTCCTTGCTTCATCGCACCCTCGCTCCCCTCTTCTCTGACTTGTGGCATATCTGAAAACAGAAAAAAGAAAAGGAAAGAAAGAGAAAAGAGAAGAAAAGAAAAGGAAGGAAAGAAAGAAAAGATAAAAGACAGGAAAAATCCAAGGAAGATTGCCCAAGATCCATCACCAAAGCCCTAAAATATTCCCATCTTTGGATTTGAAGTTTGATTTTTGACTTTGATGTGGGTATGTTTGAGTTAATCACTGTGTTCAATGTTATATAATGATTATCTTAATAAACTTTCGTTAAGTTTGCAAAATGTTCATACTTCAATGCTAGGAATAAATTATATAACATTACCCAACTATTATACTTACATTGCAAAAAAATAACAGTAGAATGCCTTGACTGCCTAAAAATTAACAGTAGAATGCCTTGACCACTTAGTTGTTGCCTTGTGGGCACCTTGTCGCCTAGGCGCCTTGGAAGCCCTCCATCGCCTTGGTTGCCTTGACAGCCTTGCCCATAGTATCTCCTTCCACATTACTAATAACTGCTCCCAGCCCAATAATTAAATCAACTCAGAAGAAATAAATCTTGTATATACACAATGGTGTACGTCAAACTGACATGTTTCTTCTATCCTGATTTTCTCAAAAGGAATTGGAAAATTTATTTCCCATCAACTTGTATATGTTCACCAAGACAAATTCCTGTTGGAAACCCTTGCTTTATTTGTTTATTTGTTTATTGGTTGTTTCAACACCATTTTGTTTGGTTTTCACTTTTGTGATGCAAACCAAGGAAAACCTCAATGCTTTCATCCTAGGGATATAGTTCTGGATGCCAGTAACACACGATCATGTTGTGAGAAAATGTCAATCCATAGATATTGGTTGTTTGAAAACTTTGAATAATCTCATCATGTATTCTTATATTCTTTACTTCTGTTTGTTTATTTACTTTAAGCAGGATCAAAATAGTCTTGTTGATGAGAAATGTGAAAGCAGACTATATATTGGTAACCTTGACCAGAGAATAACAGAGTAAGATCACTCTTTCATATGCTTTGCCTGTGAGCATTAATTTCGCTATCTTCTGTTGTTAATTGACAACCTCTGCTTTTGCAGGGCACTTTTGATTAAGCTATTTTCTCCATTTGGTAAGATTATATCTGAGGACTTCCTTTGGCACACTCGTGGCCCAAAACGTGGAGAGCCACGTGGCTTTGCCTTTATCCAGTATAGTACTAGAGAGGTAACTTGCCCAGATCTTTTGATGTGCCTGTGTACTGGACGTGTAAACCTAGTGATGTGTCATCCTGTTCACCTAGGATTCAATCTTGCCTATCTTCTTTGCCCCTCCCCCAACCAGCAAGAGCTTCCCCATATTTATTCATTATGTTCTCTAGCAATGCCTTACTTCTGTCATTGAAGTGAGCATGCAGGAAGCAGAACTAGCCAAGGAGAAGATGAATGGAAGATTGGCTTGTGGTCGCCCTTTGGTCGTTCGACTTGCTAGTGAGAAGTTCTTGGTTGAAACCGCTGCCAATCCTCCCAAAGCAGTTGGTGAGGCCAACAAATCAGGCCTTGCAGGTGGTCATTCAGGACAAATGAGCCGGAGTGCTAAAATAGCTGCAATAAAGAACAAACTCAAAGCCATGGAACAAGAGAGTTGTAGCATGAAGAAGGCAAAACAAACTGACAGTACAGCTTGTGGCAGCGGTCATGACCATTCATCTGCCAAAAGGTAACGAGATGAGTTACTGTATGGTCTTCTTCTTCTTCTTCTTCTTCTTCTTCTTCTTCTTCTTCTTCTTCTTTTTCAAAGCAGTGCCTGCCACTGACTTGAGAGACTTATGCTCAGTAACTTATCTGCTTTGAACGATTTGTGAAAGTCTTAGCCTTGAGGCTAAGCTTGTAAATTGTTGAATACCTGTTTCCCGTAAATGTATCACAATCACTTGCTACTCATCAAATGATTCCCATTTGATATATTTGGATTCATGTGGGGATTTCCCTCCAACACTCTTGAATGTGCATGATGTTATTTACTAGTCATATATGCCATTTTTTTTTGGGTAGGAAGTCATATATGGCATTCAGGACCTTTCAACAAGCATGACGAACAGGAAAACAGTGAAATGGTCTCATATGAGCTTATTATCAATCTGACCAGTTTGCCTGTTGTAGCATGTTGAACAGTAAACCACTGAAATGGTCTCATATGGTCTCATGTATGTGCCACTTACGCTTCTTCTGTGTCAACTGGTTCCTTTGGATGGAATTAAAATGCCTACCTGACCTATTTGATGATTTAGAACTTATGTCCCTTCTTTTGCATTTTTTAAGAT
Organism: Hakea prostrata; assembly: GCF_041222555.1. Taxonomy (NCBI): domain Eukaryota; kingdom Viridiplantae; phylum Streptophyta; class Magnoliopsida; order Proteales; family Proteaceae; genus Hakea; species Hakea prostrata. The sequence continues at coordinate 21,972,654 of NC_142604.1, forward strand.
GCTTTTTTATCTTTAGTTGTAGGGGCAGCAGTTCGGATTAAAATGGCCCTCTCATCATCAACTTAATGAGTGGTTGCCAAGGCATTGATGCTCTCCCATAACTTGAGAACCAAAATCGGTATCTTGTAACACAATTCCTGAATAGATGTAGGTAAAATATGATGTCTCGGGGACATGGTACCTTTTCAGGTCCATACCAGACTTTGAAAGTTAGACAGCAAATGGATACAAGTCCTCTGAAATAGGATCCCTAAAACAGAAAGCGCCAATTTCTCGCTTTTGGTTTCATTAGTTGTACACAAGAGTGTCACGAAGGAGGAAGACAAGAAAGTCCAATTTCCGTTTTAGTTCTTTCCCGTTTGCCTATGGAACAGAGGCCCAACAAGTCTTCATGGTCTTCATGTGCATGGGACCAGTAGTACTTTTTAATCAGTAGTGTCTTTGGGTAGGTTGGGGGAGGGCATGGTTCAAGATCTCGCTCTCAAGTGAGATCTCACACCTTCCAAAAACCAAGATCTAGATCGAGTTGGCAAGATTTTGGTGGAGATATGGTTTTTCTTTTGGGCCAACTCGATGGCCCATCTTAGTGGCTGTTAGGGTCCAGAATGGGTTCAGATTTGGTAGTCAGTCTAATTTATGCATTTTAAACACAATGTGGCTTGGACTTTTGAATAGCAATACCACGTATGAGTTTTAAGTTGATCTTAAGTGTGAATTGAAATGTTGCAAGATTGAGGAATGCAATGTTATATAACATGTAATATAGAATCTTTAAGGCATACAAATGAAAAGCAAATGTATCAAATACATCAAATAACTTAAATGTCATCGAAATTTCATCAATATGAGTATTATAATCTCGACTCTCAAAAATAAAATAATAAAATTATACAATCATTAGAAATTCTATATAAGTCATAATTCATAAGTTAATAAGGCAAGTATAGAATGATTGATCTTTCTTTATTGGTGTTGATGTGCCAAGAGTAATTACAAGTGAAATCTAGCCGAAATTTACAAAAATCTGTTCCAGCAAGATATGATGAGACTTGGAGAGAAATCTTCTTCTTCTTCTTTTTTTTTTTTTTTTTTTTGTAGCCGGCAAGTTTGTATTTTTGGAGGGGGGGGGGGGAGGTATTACTAATAGGTGCCATCGGATGGGTGCAAACACAAGACCTCCCAATGGGAATTTGGGCTTTTAACCGTTCAAGTTTTGGCTCCGCCCTTGTGGCGTGTTTTCACTCTGCCCTTGTGGCGTGTAGTTTGCCCCTCTGTGAGAATTGATGTTTATTTGGTGTTGTAGTTGCTATAGCTTATGTTCTAAGGGTTCTTTGGGTGTGATCATTTTTGGGCATGAACCAACCCTTAGCCTGGATGACCCTGTCTATTGCATGTATGACAGTTTGGTCACTTTCCGCTCCTTGGTTCGGTTCGAACCTTGTGTTTTCATGCAATTGTGTCTGTATTTTCTTTTCTATTTGTGTCTGTACTTTCTTTAGTTCAATAAATGAAGTGTTGTTTACCAAAAAGAAAAAAAAACTATTCGATTTGGGATTTGCTTCACCGATAAGACAAATCATAATTTAAAACCTGAAAAAGTAAAGCATCCAACGGCTGTATTTTCTAAAGAGCATAAGGTGGACCATCCTAGATTGGTTGAAAGATGAAATGTAGAATCAGTGTAGTCCCTTATAATTTTTCGCTACTCAAACTAGCAAATCTATAATGGAAGTATGGTGCTACTGCTAGGTCCACTCATGCCTCTAGTCTTGGTTCGAATATTCCTAGGATGGACCATTGGACCAACTAGTACTTTCGTCCCTCATCATCCCTAATTCACTCGGATAGGGTAGATTACTACGTTTGTAGGCTGTATTAGGCGTGATAAGGATGATTTTTCATCATTTCCCTAATTGTCTCTAATTTGAATTCTTTTCATATTATTTGCGTATCTCATTTGAATTCTTTCCATATTATTTCATCTCTCATTTGAATTCTTGCTATTCATCATTCCTTCCATTCGAATTGTTTCCATACCATCTCATCCTTCCATTTCATCAGTATCCTAATTTGGCTTGATTGATTTTTCTATTATATCATTTCAATACAAACATTTCCATGTATTGTATTTATATGTTTTATAATTTTCTTTTATTGTTCATAGTTACTTAACAGCATGGGATGTATGTTGCCTAAATATTTGAGGTTCTCTCATATAAAATTATTCAACCATATTTCCTATTGAGGTTATTTCTTAATATGGTATCAGCCTAACACATGATTCTATATCTTAATTAGCTACGTCTTCTTCTTCCTCATCTTCTACCTCCTCTTCAATGGCTATCAATATTAAGTCAGTTGATTTGGATTCCTCTCCTACGGTTCACTCTCTTGCTGCAACTGTGGTCCATTCTGCTGTTGCATCATCTTTCACCATATATCAGTACCATAAACTTCTATCTCTGTTGGAATCTAGTAACATTCCACCATTGACAAATGTTGTAGATAAAATATCTTCTCTATAGGTTATTGATTATGATACTAGTCTTCATATGGTTTCAGATTTGTCTTTATTTCATTTGAATAGTCTTGTTCCCCACACCCAATCTATTCGTCTTATAAATGGTGGTTTTGCTCCGGTTATGCATATTGGGAATTGCAGCCCCATACCCACTCTACCTTCTCACGGATGCATTACATGTTCCTTTATTTGATTTTAATTTGTTATCTGTTACCTAACATACCCAACAACTTCATTGTTTCCTAACTTTCTATCCTGATTATTGTGTGATATAGGACCTACGCACGAGGGAGAGGATTGGGCTAGGAAAGGCCTACAATGGAGTTTATTATTTGGAGTTGGAGATCTCGTTGTTGCTGTTGTTTTAGTCGCCAAGGACCTTTGACATTCTTGTTTAGGCCATCCATCTTTAAAAGTTTCTAGTTATATTTTACGTTTGAATCCGGATATTTCTTTTCATAAAGATTGTGTTTGCTTCATTTGTCCTTTAGCTAGACAAACTCGACTTCATTTTCTATCTAGTACAATTTCTATCACATCTTGCTTAGAATTGATACATGTGACATATAGGGACCTTACTTTATTCCTCAATTTGTGGTGCAAAATATTTTTTAATTATTGTGAAAGATTTTTCATTATGTACCTAGGTGTTTTTGTTAAATCATAAATCTGATGCTTGGTCCCAATTAAGGGAATTTTTTTCTATGATTAAGACCCAATTTGGATACCAAATTAAACAACTCCAAACTGATAATGCTCGTGAGTTTTTTAATTACTAGTCAAATGACTTTCTTACAACACATAGTATTATTCATCAGCATAGTTGCGTTGATACACCCCAACAAAATGGGGTTGTTAAACGCAAACACCGCCATCTTCTTAATGTGTCATGTGTTCTATCCTTTCAAGCAAGTCTACCTCATAAGTTTTAGGGCCCTTGTGTTTTGATAGCCGCTTACCTAATTAACTATTTATCCATCCGGTTATTACATGGTAAGTCACCACTTCAAGTTTTATTTGGCAAGATCCCTTCATATTCTCATCTTCAAACTTTTGAATGCCTTTGTTATGGTTTTAACCATTCATCCAATCGTCATAAATTTGATCCCCGAGCATCTCCAGGTGTTTTTATTGGGTATCCATATGCACTAAAAGGGTATTCGATTTATAACTACAAACACATTAGGTTTACATTTGTAGTGATGTCACATTTGTTGAAAATTCTTTTCCATTTTCAAAATTGTCATCCCCATTATTGCCAGTTTTACCCATTGCAACTCCAGATATTGATAGTTTATCCATCTTGTCAAATCCACCGTTATCAATCACATCCTCTCCCTAACCGGTTGAAGAACCTCCTTTACTCAACCTCCCATCCACTACCATCTCTCAACCATCTCGGGTTCATTGGCCGCCACCCCATATTAAAGACTATCATTGTTACGCCATGTTATGCAATGGATGCCCAAGCTCCTCCTTCATGCACAGGTACCCTCACTCCTGAAAATTGTTTGTTTATCCTATCATTGATTATCCTCACCCCATTTCAGGTATCTCAAGGCCCTCAATGCTATAATTGAACCTACAAGCTTTGTTAAGGCTATCATTTCACCTGATTGGAAGGAGGCAATGGATAGTGAAATTGGAGCTCTTGAACTTAATAAGATTTGGTCTCTTGCACCTTTGCCTCCAAACAAGAAACCCATAGGTTGTAAATGGGTTTACAAAATTAAACGGCATTCAGATGGGTCAATTAAGCGTTATAAAGCACGTTTGGTGGCAAAGGGTTATACTTAAATTGAGGGGGTTGATTTCCATGAGACATTTGCCCCAATTGCTAAGTTGGTTATTGTCAGAACACTTCTTGCCCATTGCTACCATCAAAGGATGGTCCTTCCATCAATTGGATGTCAACAACATCTTTTTCCATGGTGATCTTGATGAAGAGGTATATATGACACTTCCACCTGGTTATCATCGAAGGGGTGAGCAATTGGTTTGTCGCTTTCACAAATCACTATATGGGCTTAAGCAGGCATCCCATAATTGGTTTTCCAAGCTTTTCTGTGCCCTTATTGATATTGGGTATACACAATCTAAGGCAAATTACTCTTTATTCTCTCTAGTTACAGAGTCTTCATCTACCTTTGTACTTGTTTATATTGATGACATTTTAATTGCAGGGTTTAACACAACTGTGATTTCCAGTTTAAAATCACTTCTTTAGTAGCGTTTCCGAATTAAAGATCTTGGTTTGCTTAAATATTTCCTTGGTCTTAAGGTGGCACATTCCAAGAAAAGTATTTTCATCAACCAACGAAAATACAAATTGGACATCTTAACTGATGTTGGTTTCACAAGTGCTAATCCTACTCAATTTCCAATGAAACAACACCTTAGGTCAACTATTTTCTGATGGTGAGCCCTTACTTGATCCAACACCATAGCATCGGTTATTAGGCAGACTTATTTATCTCACAATTACTCTTTCAGATATTGTTCACACTGTGAATGTTCTTACTTAGTTCATGCATGAGCCTCATAAACCTTTTATGGATGCTGCTAATCGTTTACTACGCTACCTCCATGGCACTCTAGGAAAAGGGATTCTTTTATTTGCCGAGAGTGAGTTATCTCTTTGTGCTTATTATGACTTAGATTGAGCAAGTTGCCCTATGACTCGGTGATCTACCATTGGATATTGTGTATTGCTTGGTTCCAGCTCTTTATCTTGGAAATCTAAAAAACAAGCTACTGTGTCCTACTCATCTGCGGAGGTTGAATATCGTGCTATGGCTGTCACCACTTGTAAACTCATGTTTTTTGTTACATTGCTCAAAGATCTTGGTTCATGGTCCCACGACCAATGCTTTTATTTTGTGACAATCAAGCTGCTTTACATATTGTTGCGAACCCAGTCTTTCACAAGCGCATCGAGCACATCGAGATTGATTGTCATGTGATTCGTGATCAGGTTTGACTTGGTCTCATTCAACCCACCTCCACCACTAGTGTTGCCCAAGTTGCTGACATTTTTACCAAGACCATTGGAAAAGATTTGTTTTTCAGTCATAGAGGCAAGTTGGAAGTTCTTGACCTTCACTCTCCAACTTGAGGGGGAGTATTAGACGTGATAAGGATGATTTTTCATCATTTCCCTAATTGTCTCTAATTTGAATTCTTTCTATATTATTTTTCATCTCATTTGAATTCTTTCCATACCATCTTATCCTTCCATTTCATCAGTATTCTAATTTGGCTTGATTGATTTCTCTATTAAATCCTTTCCATACATTGTATTTCCATACAAACATTTCCATGTATTGTATTTCTATGTTTTATATCTTTCTTTTATTGTTCGTAGTTACCTAACATCATGGGATGTATGTAGCCTATATATTTGAGGTTCTCTCACATGAAATTATTCAACCATTTTTCCTATTGAGGTTTTTCTTAATAGATTTGCATGGTGCCAACTAACATACTCTAGTCAAAGAAATGGATGTGAGCCAAGCGCATGCATTCCTAACTATTTGCATCATACCTTTCCAAGTCATCGTACTTTGTTTAGTGTGAAAGCACATTCTAGAAATACTTCTTGTTGATCTGGACACATGCATAGAACTATCCCAAGTATTGACTCAAGGGTATAAATATCCCCACCTTTCCAAGCCATCATACTATGTCTAGTATGGAAGAACATTCTAGAAATATCTTTTGCTGACTTGGTCACATGGATGAAACTGCCTCAAGCATTGATTGAAGGGTACAAATATTCCCTCTTTACATGAATCATATACTATCTTCTCTAAGCTCAAGCTCTTTTCCCTATTTCATTCAAAGCTTAAACCTTGCAATAGGTTTCTCTTGTGTTTGCTATCGAATTTGACCTGGGCATCGGAGACAGTTCCTTAATCCACAATGATCGGCCCACTTTAACCCTTATTTCCCTCATTGCAAGTTCAATTTAAGTCAATTCAAGCACAATTGATTCAATTTTCAGATTCGATAGAAACATTTGGCTCCATTTGTGGGAAAAGAGCTAGAAGCCATGACTCACAATGTTTGAGTAGACCGACAATTTGTAACCATCAAAAGGACATGGAGTGGGACAACAGGGGCACTTGCTCTTGAGCCAAAAAAGGGTGAAAGGGACCCTCTCTGCCTCCTCCAATCCCTTCCATATCATCAAGTAGAAAGAACAAGTTGTATAAGATTTGCCTTGATATCTACATATGGCATTGATAAGAATCGAGGGTTTAATCTAGGAAGGAAAAGGGAAAACTCAAGGGAAAGTGTTGGGACCTCTCCAAGCTGTGCTGAGGTTGCCCTAGGTTTGCTCCCGATCCATGCTCGAATTGGGGGTGCTTACTGGCTAGGGTATAAAGAAATACTAGTGGCATCGTATCCATAGGTTCGGATTTTTGGACAATGGCAAGTGCTTGATCCTACAAGTGGTACCAGAGCCAGGAGGTCACAAGTTCGATTCCCAGTGTTGCAATTTGGGGGGGGGGATTTTAGGACTTCGTTGGGTTATACTGAGGTTAGGCATCCAAAAATCTCACGTCGGATCTGGGGAGATTGTTGGGACCTCATTGGGCTATGTTGAGGTTTCCCTAGGTCTTCCCCCAATCCAGGCTCAAACCGAAGTGCTTGTTGGCTAAGGTATAAGGAAATACTAGTGGCACTATATCCATAGGTCTAGACTTTTGGAGAAATGGCAAGCGCTAAGAATGAAAATAGGGTAGGGATTTGATCATTTTGAGGGGATCAACCTCCAAACTGGCCAAAGGTTGTGAGTTGCATATTATTGCTTGTATTCCAAAATAGCCGAGGCATTGCATATATAGAGTTCCTAATCCTCTAATTATAGAAACAAATAAAAGAAAGTAAGTAAATGACAATCCTATACCAAACATGACTAGCAATCCTATGATGATTCAATCAGACAATCCTATTATAACTCAATTAAATCTTGTTTATAAAATATGCAATCAAATCCCTAAGATTTAAGAATCCTAAAATTCTGGGAGCATGTGTGAATTCTGGAAAATTCTCCTTCGATGACTTGTAAGACTCCCAAGTATCATCTTCAATTGGCAAAATGGGTCCACTGTACAACTACTTTAATGATTGGGTGTCTATGGTATCTATGACAAGTCACAACATGTCAATCAAGTATGGCCTTAGGTATAATTTTGATCTCCCCAGTAGGAGAGATTTCTGGCACATGATATTGCATTATATCAGCTCACCCATCTTCTTTTAAGACAAGAAACATGGAACACTCGATGTATCTTGGAATTTGAAGGCAAGTCCAAATGAGAAGCAACAGGGCCAATATGTTCCATCACCTTGTAAGGCCCCGAGGAGATTACTTCAAGGAGGATCCAACCTTGCTTATAAGGTTAAAGTCAAAGAAAAACCCAATCACCCACTGCAAAGTCTTGGTCACTCCTATGCTTATCAGCTTTCTACTTCATTTGGGCTTGTGCACCTACAATATTATCCCTTAGAAGTTGGATTACCTCATCCTATCATACAGTTCCTTGTCTACTTGATCAACTTTAGAGTAACCTGACATATACTTGGTGATCGTGGGAGGAGGTCAACCATGAACTACTTCAAAAGGGGTCATCTTGTTAGAGGAATGATAAGTAGTATTGTACCACCATTCTGGCCAAGGAAGCCATTTGTACCACTCTTTAGGTTTATCATTAGTAAAGAATTGAAGAGTTCCCAAGAAATCTGTTCACCACCTTAGTCTATCCATCTGTGTGAGGGTGGTAAGAAGTGCTCATCTTCAACTGGGTACTTTGCAAGTGAAACGACTCCTTCCAAAAAGTACTATTAAAAACTTTAATTAGCCCGATCACTAACAAGAGAGTGGACTTCCATGTAACTTCAGCACATTTTCAACAAACAAACGAGAAACAATCAAAGCTGTACAAGGATGTCGTAAAGCATGAAAATGAGCATATTTTGTGAGGTGATCTACAACCACAAAGATAATGGTTTTTCGTTGAGACGGTGGAAGACCATCAATAAAATCCATGGATATGTCCGTCCAAGCAGCATTAGGAATAGGCAGAAGTTGAAGAAGACTAGGAGTAGCAATAGTTTCACCCATAGGATGTTTACAAACATCACATTCAACAACAAACTTCTTAATAGCATTCTTCATACATTTCCAACAAAAAAGTTGACCGATGCCCTTATATGCACGAAGAAATCCAAAATCACCTGCAGAAGGTGATGAATGGATTGTTGCAAAATGGTAGTTTGGCAAGAAGAACTTGGTGCCAAAACAATTCTACCTTTTTATTGTAAGTTGACATGATCCCAACTATAACTAGGAACAGCAGTTGGATGTTCTAGCTTCTAGCCTTTTCAGAATGTCACGGATTTCAGGATCATCCAACCATTCACTTCTGATAAGATCAAGTGTTTTGAATGCAAAGCTGAAAAAAATCATTAGTTTAGCTTGCACTGATAGGCGAAAAAGTGCATCTGCAACTAGATTCTCTCACCCCTTCTTTTAATCAATCTCACAATCATATCCCAACAATTTGTTGACCCATTTTTTCTGCTCTAACGAGGAAATTCTTTGATCAAGAAAATATTTAAAACTTTTATGATCAGTCCTAATTTGGAAGTGTCGACCAATGAAATAGGGCCTCCATTAAGTGACTGCATGAACAATGGCGAACGTCTCTTTATCATAAATAGATAAATTTAAGATGAGTTGGAGAGAGTGCCTTACTAGTATAGGCTATTGGACGACCATCTTGCATTAATATAGCTCCAATACCAACTATTGAATCATTAGACTCAATTACAAACATCTTCTTTAAATCAAGCAAGGTGAGGATTGGGGTAGTGGTCATTGCATGTTTGAGGGATTTAAAATCTTGCATAGTTTCTTCACTCCATTTAATTGCATCTTTCTTTAGAAGGAAAATCAAAGGAGCAATGACTTTTCCATTGTTCTTCACAAATTTTCTATAATAACCTGTAAGTCCCAAAAATCCCTATAAGGCCTTAATTGATTGAGGAATAGGCCAATCTTTCATTGCCTGAATTTTGGATGGATCAACTGCAACCCCATCTCAAGAAACAACATGGCCGAGGTACTCCACTTCAGTATGGGATAGGTTAAAGGGGCTTGACTCAACTTGTTCCATCAATTTCAGAACTTTTGGTGCCCTAGTCAAGTACCTAACATTAAATGTTAGGATTCCTAACTCTAAGGGATTTGACAAGCAAGCTTTAGTTGAGTTATAATAGGATTGTATGATTGAATCATAATAGGATTGCTAGTTATATTTGGTATAGGACTGCCAGATGAATGAAGGAGAAGCGTTGTGGTTCCAATTTACAAAAATAAAGGAGATATTCAAAGTTGTAATAACTATAGGGGCATTAAATTGATGAGCCATATGATGAAATTATGGGAGAGAATAATTGAAACCCGTTTGAGACACTTAACTACAGTTACGAAGAACCAATTTGGGTTTATGCCGAGAAGATCTACAATGGAGGCTATTTACCTAATTAGGAGACTATTGCTTGTGTCTAAAGATGCTACGCAAGTGCACGTGTCACAATCAAGTAGTAAATAATAAGTAGAGTATCGATCCCACGGAGAAAACAAGATTAACAAGATTGATGAACTAAATAACCAAAAGACAGGTAATTAAACTAAAGAACCGAAATGGAGAATAAGCAATAGAAGGAACTTTAATGAATGAAATGGTGTTGGGAATCAATTTATAATGCAAATACTATAGCAATACTGTAGCCCAAAGTATATCAAGAACCTGAAATGATATGGCATAATGATATTTTCCAATACACATATGCATTAGCATCCTAATTCAAAATGTTCATATTCCTATGGAGAAATGAAATAAGAATGCAACTTATACCCAATCCCAATCATGGGAATGTGAGGTGAGTGAGTATTCCTACCCAACCTACTAATTAGCTAAATCCAAATAAAGATTAAGCTAACTCACACCATTCAGCAAGCATCTAGACTTAATTAACTTTCCAGTTAACTAAAATCACAGCATTCATTCATGAAAGATCAGTCAATAAATGAAATTAATCAATAACTAACATGCTGAATTCATTGATAATAGATTGTCTTGTAGTGAAACTAAAGAACACTTGATAATTACATCTCAAAATTCAGGTTTAGGTACTCTTATCATCCCAACACAGTAAGAACTTAGCCCATAGCATAAATCAAAAGCACAGAAATATATATAGTCATCAACATCATTCAACTAGAGTATAAGAAGATAGAATTATAAAATTGAATAGAAAACTAGGAGATGCAATGCTTCCACACGAACTCCAGCCTTCCTCTCCAGCAGGTCTCTTTCTCTAGCAGCTCTATTTCTTTCCCATGATTTCAGCTTTTCTGGTTCTCTTCCTATTCTGTTCTACCTCTCCTTTCTCCCGCAACCCTTTCTCTCTTTCTTCTATAAAATGTCTTCAATCATTAGGGTAGAACCTGGCTGTAGGATTAACATCCCCCTTGAGATCTAGGGCTGAGAACATCCACATATTTACAAGAATAAAGTCCTCTTTAGTTAGCCCTTTTTAGTCATTTCCACATGAACTAAATCTTGGAATATTATGCTCCGTGATGTTGCAGCATCGTTATAGCAAAGTTAGAGGACATGTTCTTCTTCTCTTATGGGTCTTCACCTACAATGCCAAGAGAAAGAGGGTTAATCAAATTCATCCATTAATCTGAAGAGAAATTCATGCAAGAGTGACAATAATGACCTTTACAAGATTCAAAATGTTAAGACTCACTAAAACAACATCTAATGACTACTAACACTAAAACAAAGATAAAATACTCTTAAATCAAGCCATCTCAAGTAGAGGAATTCCATTTTTCATCACAAAGCCAATACAAACCCTTTGCTGATCTTTCTTTGCGTTAATTGTTGGTAGAGGAATTGTAATTAGGGATATTTAAAGCTCTTGACTTGTTAACAACTGGCTTACTAATGCCTTTGTGGGATGTACTCATCTAGGTTAACCTTTTCCTCATGCATTCTTGCAAAAGAAATTGCCGCAGTCATTGTGAAACCTAGCCCTAACCTTGACCCGGAAAACCCTGTTGTTTGTAGGTCCGACAACTCAAAGTAAGGCAAGAAGTCAGCTTTGGGCCATCCCAGTGGAGGACTTGGTGTCTAGCTTTGAATCCATGAGTGTTGATGTCAATGTTCTATTTATGGAAACTGAATCTTGATGAAGATCGGATTAGTTGATGGACTTGGAGTGTTCTCTATCATGGTTTGAAGGCATTTCTACCTATTAGGTAAGTCACTTGGTGTGTGTGCAAAACCCCTTTATGTTTGGATTTGATCTGAGCCTTCAATTCCCTGTTTTGAACTTGTTGAACTAATTGGTCAACTCATTGGTCGACTGGACCAGTCGACCAATCCAATCGACCAATGGGTTCTGTCTTTGGTAATTAGGTCTTGCTTGCTCTATTTAAGTCCAATCTCGAGTCTACTTCGTATTTTCTGCCTCCAAACTCTTTGGAACGAACCAAAGACCTCTGCAAGTCATCTCCCTTGCGCTCTTGGTGTTTATCTTGAAGGATCTTCATCAAAACTCGTGTTCTTATACAAAAAGGTATGTTTACACTCTCTTCTTCTTCTTCATCCTTGTTTTCTTTCCTTTTTGAGTTGAGACAGTAGAGGAGATGTTGCATTCTCTGTTGCAAACAAGCTCTCATGATCTTCCTAAGGATTAATGGCTAAAGCAATGTCCGTAATCATGATCATTGCAAGCTTTTGAAGGAATCATGATCTAAATCATGATCATGTCTTCGTTCGTCTTTGATTTAAATTCTGATCTTCTTAGATCTATTTTACTGATCATATTAGTAGTCAATCGCTGTGTTTTCCTTACATGATCCATGATCTATCAATCTCTAGTTGTTTCTCCTCTATCATACCATGCGTTCTTCAAGAATCATGACTGATACATCTATGGTAAGTTTTGCTTCCTTATTTAGATTCATGTTCTTAGATCTATTTTCTTGAAGATCTATGTATGCCTTCTATGATATCTTTATCAAAATCAATGATTCATCCTCTTATTGTTCTTGTCTATGATTTGTATTTTTAATTCTTCAAGAACCATGATTAATCTAATTATGGTAACTTTTATTTCCTAATTTGTAACTCTAAAACTTGATTCGATTAGTGTTTTGAAGTCCTCTTTATGTTAGGATACTACCAATGTAGTTTACCCCTTGTTTAGTACCTTTTTGAACCACCAAATTCGGTTCTTTATTCTTAAAACTCTGATTTTGTAGGCCACTGTCTCTGTTGGTCGACTGATTGGTCGACTGAGACAGTAGACCAATCCAATCGACCAATGAATATAGCAACTCCAGGTTTGGTCTGTTTTGGATGTTTTGATATCTTTTCTCTTAGGGATTTTTCCTAATATGTTGTATACACTTGTCTAGGACTTTCTTCTCAAGTTTGTCAAGGTCTTACTTGAATTCTTAAGATTCCTTTGCAAGTTATAAAAGGTAAGGATGGTTACTTCCTTAACAACATAAATTGTATATCTTAGTTTCTATATTTGAATCTTGTTAGTTTACTTCCTTAATTAGATTCTTACAATGTTATACTACTGTTGTACTGTCTTGATATCAGTAGCATTACTTGTTTATATTAAATAGACCGATGTATGATTTACTTACCAGTTTTATACAAGTTGAATGTTATTGTTGATTTCTTTCCATATATGAAGTTACCATATATGTGAGGTTATGGATTGATGCTTGTGTATGCTTAAGTATGGTTTGGAAAGGGGAGGTGTCCTCTTGACACTTCTGTCCTAGGACTACTACGGGAATATTATGGGATGTTTCTGGAGATGCCCTTTGGACACCTTCCTAAACTGTTGGATGACATATTTAGGACTGTCTAGTAGTGTTTGGTTAGGATGTCCCGTTATGTCAGACCCTAATCGGAGGGGTATTGAGACCGAACGACCCGTGGTAGCAATGGGGATTCATGGGCGCTCAAGACCGGTAACCAACCCGTGAGAGGATAGGAATCACATTGTGCGGGCCATTTATAGGTAGGATTGCATATGGATAAACTTGGGCTCATGGGCGCTCAAGACCGGTAACCAACCCGTGAGGGGATGTGAGAGCTTCCCATTTACCATATGTGGATGACCTATAGGGTTGATGAGTCCGTAGTCAGGGACTATGAGGACTCTAGTGTGAAGGATACCGGAAAGGATTGCCAGGGGCGAGGAATGGACGTATCTGGATCTGACTTGATGTAACTGAGTGGGAGACTTGCATTTGGCTAGGCTTGACCGTGACATGCGCCAATACTTAGACCAATGGTGATGTGAGAGAGCGGTGACCTAACCCCCAGCCATGGAATGTCCCGAGGGATGCTGGACCCACTACCAAAAGGCGTTGTGTGATGAGACTTTCCCAAAGAAGTATGGTGCTATGACTTAAAGCATGTCTGCCAATAGAGACCAACATACATAGAGTTAGATTCATACATTCATTGTTTGTTTCATACCATATTGCATTTATGTTGGTTTTGAAATCCTGCCATTTATGTTATTACGGTTTAACTGCCTTACTGAGTTTCTTTGAAACTCATTCCTTTTGTACAATGTTTTGTTAGATTACTCTACAGGTTCTGAGTATCATGACTACTCGTATGAAGAAGCGCAAGGAGAAGAGGCATATCTCCAGGAAGGTGATTGCGGTTACGACAATTACACTGAAGATTCCGCGGGTGATTATGCTCCGTACGATGCTTAGTCCGACCATAGAGTGGAAGCGCCCTTGTGCCATTTTTTGAGATTTATACTTATAGAGACGTTGTCTATAAGATTGAGAACAATTTAGTTACCTATTGTACTTGCTATTGGGATTAGATTTTGTCTTGTTCCTTTTCTTTTAGAACTACTTTTCCGCTGGTTGTAGAGTGGGATTCCGCCTCACTTTACTTATTGATTTAGACATTCTGATTATCTTTTGTACTCTGATCATATACATGGTGTATTCTTTCCTTATTTGGATCTATGGTTTATCTGTTGCACATCGATTATTATTGTTCATGATTATGTTATTGTTTATGTGGGAGGTTGATTACTCGATACCTAATCTTCGGGGCTGTGGATCACACTCTCGGGTATGCCAATTAGGGTATCGGCTAGGAGGATGTGACAGTCATAGTGTGCTGTTGGCGAGCCTTAACTTCATTTGAATAACTTGATTAAGACCTTCTAGGAATGTCTACCAATTATTGCTTTGTCCAATCTCTAGCCCAATTTGAGAGTCATTCAGATTGACTTGATAGTCCAAATTAGTAGAGGTTTGACAAATTTGGCTAATTCTCCATCAAGATTCTCAAATTCTAATGGACGAAAAGGAACAAGTAGTCCATTCTTAGTCCAAGAAGACACCTTATATAGAAATATTGATTATCAAAGAGGAACTGTTGCACACTTTGATGCTCAGATGTGACCGAATATGTTCCAAGTAGGCAACTTGGTCCTGCGAAAGGCCTTAATCTCATATCCAACGGACATAAGGAAACTGTTCCCAAACTGGAAAGGACCCTATGTGATCGCAAGGATGATCAGATCGGGGACGTACATACTACGAGATCTGATCATTGGAAGAAAATTAGAGAGATTATGGAATGCAATACACCTGAAGTGATAACATCAGCAAAAATTGTATTCAAATCTTAGGAAAGAAATGAAATTCAAATTTGAATCACTCCAAAACAAATTGTCTACTCTCAACTTAAGTCAACAGTGGTTCGATCATAGTGATTGCTAGGTCTATGGGCTGATTAGAAGTGGATCACCAAGCCTTGGCTTGACCAAGAAAAACCACCAAGTTCAATCACTTGGTTAGATCACAATGATTGCTAGACATGATCAAAAGTTGATAACTAGACCTTGGCTTGATAAGAGAAAGTCACCAAGTTCAACCACTTGGTTCAATCACAACTATCACAGGCCTTGTGGGGTTGATCAGAAGGCTAATAACCAAATCTTGGCTTGATCAAGAAAAATCACCAAGTTCACTCACTTGTTCTGATCAAAGTGATGCTAGGCCTTGTCATGACCAAAGAAAAATCTCGAAGTTCAGAAGCCAATCAGCAGGCCTTATCTTGATCAGAGAATATCACCAAATTCAATCACAATGATTGCTAGGCCTGTGGGCTGATTGGAAGATTGATCACCAGACCTTGGCAAATTCGCAACCATAAACCTTGTGTCGTAGGGCTGGGGGGCTGGCAAGCAAGCAAAGGTAACAAACAAAAGCTATTAAAAAAATATCATACTATCTGTTATTGCAAAATCTTATCCGGCAGCGCAAGTGAACAACCTGCAAAAAACGTGCTCGACCGGGTTGGTCGTGGAATGTCTTTGACGATCGAGTTAGTGAAAGCCATAGCTTTAGCAGAAGAAATAACTTGTAGAGCTCTCAATGCTAGAGAGTAACCCAAAAGTGCATACCTGACCATGAGGAAGGCGTGGGTATTTATAGATCTTAGGAGATGTTACCTTAATTGTGCAATAATGGAGTTCAAATGGAATTCTATAATTGTTACTAACTTCATGGGGAGAGGAATCTTATCTGCCAAGAGAATATTATATGGATTGTAGCTATGGAGTCCGATTTGGACTCTAAGAGCAATTTGAAATTGGATACGATTCAAACTGTACATGTAACTTATCTTGAACTGGGTTCAGCCACAATCGGGTCGGGTCGATGACTCTGGTCGGGATTGGCTTGGTGACTAAACCATCAAGTAACGTTAGGAAGAAGGAACTTGAACGGTTATAGAAGGAGACGTGATCCCTTGAAATTTGGAATAGACAATCGTGTCCATTATGGAAATAATGGCTGACTCCAAAAGAAGGGCAAAACCCTATGATCAAGTGGCTACAAATGGAGGTTGCGAGTTGATCCAATGATGGAGAATTACTGGTAAATCCTATATAAGCTAAAGCCTTACACCAAACAGAGGTATCTGAATCGTTTCACTCCATTAACATTATTAAATTAAGCTCTGCAATCAGCCGGGCACCTGTGGTGATCCATTGCTAACTTAGCCTTCGAAGGTGGCTTCTTGACTACGCGATCGGCCCACATCTAACCTTGTTTTGTAGGCAAGCAATGAGGAATCTGAGGGCTAAAACAGTTTTTGGATGCATCATTTGGCGCTGTCTGTGGGAAACGCTTAAGAAAAAAGCCATGGTAGACACCAGATCTATGAGACATCAAAGTCAGAACTTCCAGCCTCCTCCAAGGGAAAATCTTCCTCTTCTAGAGGGAAATCCTGTTCATGAAGGTGAACTTCGCAAAGAAGAAGCAATAACCAGGGGAGTTCACCTAAACGACCCTAATGGTGAGGTTCAAATGGTTACAATAATTAAGGAACAAATGAATCAAATGTAGGTTCAATTTCTGGAGATGCAGGCTATGCTTTGAATGATGGCCAAACATCTAGGAGTCCCAAGAAACCCGAATCTCCACGATCGTGAAGAAGTGAGAAGGCAGACTCGAAGGACTTGGAGAAGAAATTCTCCAGTGAGGGGATGTTCTCCCCGAATAGGAAGTGTGACATCCCCCTAGCCAGTACCCTAAGCGTGATACCCGGAGGTGTGATCCACAGTCCCATAGATATGTTTAAGGTGATCAAATACCCACATTAAACAATAATATAATCAAGAGGAAAGAACAATCACTCTATAACTATATTAAGAAACAAATCAAAGAAAGATCTTAGAATAAATCTCAAAGTATAATCAGAGTGTGGAATAAAATGATAGCAATCAATGAAATAACTATAGAGTATAGCGGAAAATAACTCTATAGATCAAATGCGGAAGTTAGGTCAAAACTCTAAGTAATTACAATTGAATAGGGAAACTAAGTCGAATCATACAACTCCGTAAACTCAAATAAAGTATGTCTAAACATGAAGACTTTCGTATCTAAATACGGGCACTCTAGCACCAAAAGAGGACTAATCCTGGTATGCACCATCGTCACACTGAAATCTTCACCGTTATGTTCGTCACAGCCAAGATCTTGCATGTAATATGAGTCACTCGCCGTAACCTCATAGTCCTGGATCTCACAGTCATAAGCACATGCAATTAAATCTAAAGAAAAACATATCCCTCGAAGGGTGAGCTCATCATAATTCAACAAGTAGTTCAATCACAATAAACAACTACAAACAGTCCAGAACAAGCATGATAAATGATATGAAACAATGATGCAAGTATGTTTCTAACTCTATATATGCTGGTCTCTAGTGGCAGACCCGCATTAAGATAGAACACCATACTCCTTTGGGTTGTCTCAGTCACCCTTCCCTCAACCATCTCAGTATCTTGGGTTCGCCATAGTAATTGGGTCAGGGCATCCATCTCAGACATTCCATGGCTGGGGTTTAGCTCACCACTCTCTCACTCCACCATTGGCATGAGTATTGGCGCATGTCAGGTTTATACCTAGCCCAATGCATAGTCCTCTACTGAGTCATGTGAACTCGGAGTTGGATACCTCCCTTCCGTGCACCAGACAGTCCGTTCCGGTATGATAGCCTCGCTTATGTGCCTAGCCAGTCTGTTCTGGTACCTCCCTTAATGAGTCATCATATCCTATGGCTCCAACCAACTTGGACTACAGACTCTTAACCCTATTGGTCATCCATACTTTCATGTCCTCTCACAGGTTGGTTACCGGTCTTGAGCAGCCATGAGCCCAGGCTTATTATGTGCAACCCTACCAATGTATGGCCCCCACAATGTGATTGTGTCCTCTCACGGGTTGGTTACCGGTCTTGAGCCCTCACAATCCCCATTGCTGTCATGGGTCACTTAGCTTCAATACCCTTGCCGATGGGGTTAGATATGACAGAGTTTTCTAACCAAACTCATTTAGACAAGTCCTAGGTATGACATCTAGTAGTTGCGAAAACTGCCAAGGGGCACCATAGGAGTGCTTCCCATTACCACCTCCACTGGTGTCCAATGATAGAAACGTTGAAAGGGCATTCCCCAATCCACAACCACACTTAGGCAATCACATCACATTATGAATCCATAAATATCACAATAAAGCCCAACTCACAATCAAATCAATTCTCATTCATACAAGTATGCAATTTACATAATGAGACATATTCTGGAATTACAGAAGTATAACATTATAGAGAAAGCTCTATTACAGTAGCTAACACTTGCGTATGAGTTCTAGCATATCAAAGCATATAATCTTGTTAATTGTGAGTGAATGTACTCACTTTGTATTTGATTCGTAATCTCTGAAGAAAGAAGTCAGAGGTAGGTCCAAAATCACCAAAATAACCCTAAACAAACAAGTATAGAACATAAGGATCAAACTCTAATGTTCGGAGACGAAATGGAGACAAAACAGAGAAAAGTTGTTGTTAGGCACCATTTTGGTCGCTTGAGGCGACTAAGCCTTCTGTGGTGTACGGATAGCAAACCCCAATTTTGGTCGGAAACTTCTCGTTTGAGTTTGGAACACCCCGAAATTAATAGGAGAATTCTAAAATAGTATAATAAGACTATCTAGCATGATCAAAGCATCTAACATGGTCATTGGACTAGAAGTCTATCGGATCACATAATAGGCTTAATCTAGAATCGATCCATAGATTTCATGGATAGACTAGAATGAATGGGGATTCATTCTAGAGATAAGAAACAATAGATCATCATAGAAAATTCACTTAGGAATAGATCTAATATAGGTTAAGGGTCAAACAACACAAGTAGAATTAAGATCATGGAGATTATACTAGGTTTAATATCAAAATCACACTGTGTTGTCCACGGGAAGAATAGAGTGAATGGAAATTCACTCTAAGACTATGAGGATCAGAGATTAGGTCATTACAGTAGTGTAAGACCTTCCTCACAATCATAACAATGGGTTGAAATAGTAGAGAGAATATATCTGGAGAGAATATATGTGAATACTAACCTTGTAGAAGAAGATTCAATTGACGAATCTCTCATAGATGCTTGGGATCAACCTTGGCCTTGAAGAGGAAGCTCCAGGGTTCTTCTCACGTTCTCCAATAGCTAAGAGGCAAAGTACCAATTAGATCAAAGTTTGAATATATAGGGCTCCAAAAACCTAATTTCCCTAAAAGTGACAATTCTGTCGGCGGCCAGCTTTGGTCGCTTGGCTTGGCCGCCCTAGGCAATCGACCAAGGCAGTGCCTTCAGGTCAATTTCTGAATCTTGGTTCTCCGGAAGCCATATTCTCCACTTGGGCCCTCTTCCAACTTAAGAAAGGGTCTTACTTGATTGTGTAGGACCTTCCAAAGGTGTCAACACTGTACACAAGGTCCATCTTCCAAGTCCATCTTCAAGCTACAACTTCTATCAAAGTCATTTAGGGTTTCCATAATAGGATCTTCATTATCCACCTCCATTGGTTCTAGGTCAGACCCAATAGGTTCAAATGAGAGGGTCCATAGTTGTCTCCTAGCTTGACTTTGGGTCTTCGGACCTACAAAATAGATATCTGGATTAGGGTTAGTGAGGGATTTCACAGGAAGAAACCTGACTGAGGGTCAGAATTTCCATCAAGAAAAGAACCAAGGCCTGCAAGAAGCGCAGGAAGAGCGATCGGGAATAAGGACAGTTGAGTTACCGAGGGGAGACGAACAGGAAGTGCGGGATCATGCACAAGGGAGTCGAATTGGAACTCTCACCAGGGTTGAGCATGTGAAATCCCTCACAATCCTAACCTAAAAATCCATGATGTAGGTTCAAAAACCCAAAGTGAAGGTAGGAGACAATTGTGGGCCATATAATTTGAACCCATTGGGTTTGACCTAGAACCAATGGATGACCAATGGATGTTGACAATGAAGATCCTATTATGGAAACCCTAACTGACTTTGAAAGAAGATTCAGTTTGAATGATGATGGACTTGGAAGATGGACTATGAGAACAATGTTGATACAATTGAAAGGTCCTACAAAACCAGGTAAGACTCTTTTATAAGTTGGAAAAGGACCCAAGAGGAGCTTGTGGCTTTCGGAGACCAAAATTCACTTTTGACCAAAAGGTACTATTTGGTCGACTGCCTTTGTTGCCCCAAGTGACCAATCCTCCCTGAGACAGATTTGGTACTTTTGGAGAACGTGGGAAGAACCCTAGAGCACTCTCTTCAAGGCCAAGGAATATCCCCAAGCATCCGTGAGAATTTCCTCCATTGAATCTTCTTCTTCAAGGTTAGTAATTGCTCTCATTCTCTTTAGACCTATTCTCTCTTCTGATTCTACCCATTACTGTGATTATGAGGAAGGTCTTATGCTACTGTAATGACCTATTCTTCTATCATCATTGTCTTAGAGTGAATCCCCATTCACTTTATTCTTTCCGTGAGCAACACGATATGATTTCAGTAAAAGCCTAGAATGATCTTCATGATAGTACTCTTGTTTGAGTTATTTGGTTTCTAATTCATGGTAAATCTATTCCTAGGTTACTTTCTGACCATGATCTAATGTTTTCTTATTTCTAGAGTGAATTCCCATTCACTCTAGTCTATCCGTGAAATATGTGGACTGATTTTGGATTAAGCCTATTATATGATCCATTGGATTTCTATTCCGTTGACCATGTTAGATGCTTAGATCATGATAGATAGTCTTCTTATACTATTTCAGAATTTTCCTATTAATTTTAGAGTGTTTCGAAACCTAAACGATGAGTTTTCTATTAAAATTAGGGTTTTCTATATACATACATAGAAGGCTTGGTCGCCTAACCAGGTCACCCCAAGCGACCAACCCAAGTGACCAAAGGGTATAGTGACAACAACTGTCCCTATTCTGGTCATGTTTCATCTCTGATCCTCTAGGGTTTGTTCCTAATACTTAATCTTTGTATGATTAGGGTTTCTTTGGTATCTTTGGACCTAACCTTTGATCTATTCTTTGGAGTAGTTCACTTATATTTAACATGATTACATTCTTCATTATGTTAGAACTTGTATGCATGATTTAACTACTGTCTTAGGACTTATTCATTATTGTTATATCTCTATAATTTCAAAATGTGATTCCTATGTTGATTTGCATATTTGTAAAAATGTGATTGATTCTATTATGAATGGATTATGATATGATATGCTATATGGAATCATATTGTAATGTGATTGCTTAAGTTGTGGTCGTGGAATGGGGAATGCCCTTCTGGTATTTCTGTATTGGGACATCAATGGAGGTGGTATGGGACGCTTTCTTATGGTGCCCCTTGGCGCTTTCTATTATTACTGGATGGCATACCTAGAACTTGTCTAGATGTGTTTGGCCAGGAAACCCCGTCATATCTCACCCTATCGGCGTGGGTTTTGACACTAAGTGACCCGTGGCAGCAATGGGGATTGTGGGCGCTCAAAACTTGTATTCAATCCGTGAGAGGATGCAATCACATTGTGAGGGCCATTCATTGGTAGGGTCGCACATAATAAGCCTGGGCTCATAGGCACTCAAGAGCGGTAACCAACTCGTGAGAAGACATGAGAGCTTCCCGTTTATTATATGTGGATGAGAATTAGGGTTAAGAGTCCATAATCCGAGTTGGTTGGAGCTATATAATACGATGATTCTAGGGAGGGAGGTACTGGAATGGACTACCTAGGCACGTAAAGGAGGCTATCAAACTAGACGGACTGTCTAGTGCACTAAGGGAGGTTTCCGACTCCGAGTTGATGTGACTCAATAGAGGACTATGCATTGGGCAAGGCATAACCTTGACATGCACCAATACTCATACCAATAGTGGAGTGAGAGAGTGGTGACCTAAACCCTAGCCATGGAATGTCTGAGATGGATGCTTTGACCCAATTACCATGGAGAACCCAAGATACTGAGATGGTTGAGGGAAGAGTGACTAGGACTACTCAGAGGAGTATGTTGTTCTATCTTAATGCGTGTCTACCACTAGAGACTAGCATATATAGAGTTAAAAGCATACTTGCATTATTGTTTCATAACATTTGCATCATGCTTGTTCTGAATTGTTTGAAGTTGTTTATTGTGATTGAACTACTTGTTGAGTTCTGTTGAGCTCACCCTTTAGGGAATATATTTTCTTTAGATTTTGTTGCAGGTACTAATGACTGCGAGTGCCAGAACTATGAGGCCACGGTGAGTGACTCGTATTACGTGCAAGATCTTGGCTATTACGAACATAACGGTGAAGATTTCCAATGTGATGATGGTGTGTACCAAGATTAGTCCTATTTTGGAGCTAGAGCGCTCATATTTGGATATGGAATTCTTCGAGTTTAGACATACTTAATTTGATTTTATGGAGTTGCATGATTAGATTTAGTCTTTCCTTTTATCTAGTTGTAATACTTTAGAGTTTTGAGCTACCTTCTGTATTGATCTATAGAGTTATTTTTCACCATACTCTATAGTTATTTTCTCTGATTGGTATCGTTTTATTCCACACTCTGATTATACAATGAGATTTATTTTGAGTTCTTTCTTTGATTTGTTTCTTGATATAATTTTACAGTGATTTTTCTTTCCTCAACATTGACCAAGGCAGCTCCGAAACATAATTGTTCTAATTTTGGAAGTTTTAGATTTTGGATCTCTATATATATGTAACCTCGGTCTAAACCTAAACACTTTGCCTCTTAACTACCGGAGAACGTGGGAAGAACCCTAGAGGCTCCTCGTCAAGCCAAGGAAGACCCCCAAGCATCCAAGCAAGGTTCCTACTTTGATTTCTCTCCAACAAGGTTAGTGTTCTATCCTAAACCTTTTAGATCTATTCCCTCTACTACTCCTGCTAGTTGTTTTGATTGTGACGAAGGTATTACACTACTGTAGTGACCCAATCTCTAATCTTCTTAGTCTTAGAGTGAATCCCCATTCACTTTATGTTCTCCTTGAAGCCATATGATGTTTTTCTATATTTTTGATCTAGCATGATGCCATGATTTACGCTTACTCTAGTTTTCTATTTTATTTTGTGTTAGACCTGCTCCTTAGTTGTTTTCTTTATATGATCTACTATTCTCTTACCTTTAGGATGAATCCCCATTCATTCTAGCCTTTCCATGAAGATCTGTGGTTTAGGCCTAATTGATGATTTGTTGGAATTCTATTCCAATGGCCTTTTTAGATGGTTAGATCATCATAGATCGTCTTAGTATGTTATTTTAGAATTTTCCTGTTAATTTCGGAGTGTTCCGATGTGTTTCGTGGAGTTTCCGACCAAAGTTGGAAGTTACTGTCCGTACATTGCATGCTTGGTCGATCCTACTTGGTCGATACCATCGACCAACGGACCATGACCAAGGGTGTTGTTGACAGCAACTTTGCCCCGTTTGTCTCCGTTTCGTCTCCGACCTTTATAGTTTGTTCCTTATGATCTATACATGTTTGTTTAAGGTTGTTTAGGTGATTTTGGTCTTGCTCTCTGATCTCTCACTTGAAGGTTACAAAGTTGGATACAAGGTGAGTACGCTCACTCACAATTGACAATTTACATTCTACGCTTTGTTAGATTTTGTTTACTTATGATATCTATTGTTTAACATTCTTTTATATATTGTTTCATTTTTGTAATTATAGTAGGATGTTCATAATGTGATTTACATACTGAAATTGATTATGTTTGACGGAATGCAAATCGGATCATATTGTGTTATGTATGGAATCATGATGTGATGTGATTGCCTAGGTTGTGGTAATGGAATGGGGAATGCCCTTTTGGCGTTTCTGTCATTGGACACCAATGGAGGTGGTACGGGACGCATTCCTATGGAGCTCCTTGGCACTTTTCCTGACTATTGGTTGACATACCTAGGATTGGTCTAGAAGTGTTTGGCTAGGGAAACCCCTGTCATATCTAACCCTATCAGAAGGGGAATTGAGACTGAGTGACCCGTGGCAACAATGGGGATTAGTGGGCACTCAAGAAAGGTAACCAACCCGTGAGAGGACATGAATCACGTTGTGGGGGCCATTCATTGGTAGGGTTGCATGTAGTAGACTTGGGCTTGTGGGCGCTCGAGATTGCGGGAAGCATGAGAGGACACAAGAGCTTCTCATTTACTATGTGTGGATGACCAATAGGGTTAAGAGTCTATGTAGCCGGGAAGGAGACAATGACTCTAGGGGAAAGATACCAGAAAGGATCGCGAGAAGCGAGGAATGGACGTATCCGACCCTGAGTAGATGTGACTCAGTGGATGACTTACATTGGGCTAAGTTTAACCCTGACACGCGCCAATACTCATACCAATGGTGGTGAGCGATAGTGTTGGCTTAAACCCCAGCCATGAAATGTCTGGGAAGGATGCCTTGACCCAATTACCAATGGAGAACCCAAAAGACCGAGAAGGTTGAGGGAAGAGTGATATGAGACCTCCCTAGAGGAGTATGGTGATTTATCTTAATGTGTGTCTGGAAATAGAGGCCATAATATATAGAGTTAGAAGCATACTTGCATTCATTGTCTCATGTCATTGCATTTATGTTTCTTTTGAATTGCTTGTAGATGTTTATTGTGATTGAACTACTTGCTAAGTTCCTTTGAGCTTACCCTTTGGGGGATATGTTTTTAGATGCTTTTGCAAGTACGGAAGAGAACCCGTGCTCCGGTACGGAGGACCCTTCCCTACATGGTACAACTATGGATGTCATTGGAGAAGGTTATGACCAGTGGTGTGACCAGTACATAGATGTGGACTACGCTGATCGCTCCTATTGACGGTAGAAGACATCGTCTTATTCGTCGGTGGGATCGTGAGTTAGAAGTTGACCCAAAGTTACAAGAGCACAATCCTAAGGCGAAGAAGATGAAGACTAAAGAAGAAGAAGAGCCTATGGAAGAATTTGATTAGTTTACTTTTTGTTCTTCTAGAGTTTTACTTTTAATTGTAATAATTTTAGACTATGCTTTAGAATTTCGATCTACCTTCCGTGTTTGTTTGTAGAGTATATTTTCGCTATGCTCTACAATTATCTCTTTTGTTTGGTACCTTTTATCCTGCATTCTGATATTCTATTGTGATCCTTCTGTGATCCTTTCTAAATTGTTTATTAAGTTACTTGAATACAATAATTTGTTCTTGCTTTTGATTATATTATTGTGCTATGTGCATATGATCACCTTAAACTTGATCTTTGAGGCTATGGATCACACACTCGGATATGCCAGATAGGATAACGACTGGTGGATGTAACAAGATTTCTCAAGACCGGTAACCAACTCGTGAGAGGACCTAAATCACATTGTGGGGGCCATTCATTGGTAGGGTTGCACATAATTAGCCTGGGATCATGGACGCTCAAGACCGGTAACCAACCCGTGAGAGGACATGAGAGCTTCTTGTTTATTATATGTGGATGACCAATAGGATTAAGAGTCTACGTATCCGAGAGGGAGACTGTAACTCTACGGAGGGAGATACTAGAATGGATTGGCTAGGCATGGATGGGAGGCTATCATACCAAAACAGACTATCTAGTGCACGAAAGGGAGGTATCTACCAATGGTCATGGTGAGAGATTATGGACCTAAACTGTCACACCCCGCCCGCCGGCCTCGGTTACCCGCCCGACAACCCGTGGGTGCAATCCGTCACAAGATCCACGGTTTTAGTCTATCAATAATAATAAATACAAATAATGTAATCAAGAGCAAGAATAGAGCAATAATTATTAAAAAGGCTATAGGAGTCCAAATACTCCAATAAATATCCAAGAAATAGCCAAAGGAAAGAATCAAGAATCAAATGTAATATCGAGTTCAGCGGAAGCAAAATAAATAAACTAGATAATCTTCTCTTTGGTTTTCTTTTCTAAATCTAAAAAGTAGTTTCTAAATTAGCAAGTAAAGATGTCCTCCAATCTTTCTTCACACGATCATCAAAATCCTGGGAATCTGCCTCCGTCGGCCATCAATGGGTTGCTAAAAGTGCACACAAGCATCTTCAGGAGGCTCCATGCTTTGCAAGTCCATGTACCACTGTCTGTCTCACATCAGCTTCATACGAGAAGGCTCTTTCATATGAATCATCTCCAACTTCCGACGTTGAGCCACCATCTGTACAACTCATATAATATATACAATGAAAGGAAGGAGTTCTAACGAACTCAGTAAGGAATAGACAATTCTCATATATATGTCAATATAATCCACGAATGCATATATGAAATGATACAAATGGTATGCAGAAATATGAATGATACTAAGATCTAACTATGCAAGTCTCTAATAGCTGACATGCTTTAAGATATACACCAGCCCTCCTCTAGGTAGGTCTAGTCTCTCTGATCCGGCAAGGACTGATTACCTCTGTAGGGATCCTGGGCAAAAAGGGAAAGTCCACACCTAGCTCTCAAACCATGGTTGGGGGTTAAGTCAACACTCTCTCACCACGATCATTGGCAATGAGTACTAGCGCATGTCGAGGTTTTTAATCCAATGCAAGTCATAATGGTAACATACTATATGGAGTCCAGATACTTCCCCTATGGCACCAACCAACTCGATTCAGTATCCTTCGCAACCTAGGAGTGAGAACCCTCACGGACTGGCTACCGCTGTTGGACTCCACTCCTTAACCCTATGGTCATCCACATATTATTGGGGCGGATGCTCTCATGACTCCTCACGACACCAGGTCCGTTCCTTGGACATCCATGAGGCCAACCCTAACATAGGCAACCCTACCATTGCATGACCAACAGTGGGCCACTGAGTCTCCGCACAAACTGGATACCGCTGTAGGATGAAACATAGTCACGTCACCATTGTCACGGGTCACTCGGCTTCAATTCCCCTGCCGAAAGGGTAATAGCATGTGGGGTACCTAGCCATGCAATTCTAGACTCTCCTAGGTATGTCATCAAGTAATCATGATAGTGCTACAGGCATCAGTGAGCATGTGTCCCATACCACAGCCCTCTGATATCTCCAGCCAAGATATCCCAATGGAATACCTCTTCCATCACAACTATACTACATCACTCTTTATCATACCATGAACAGTTGTGCAATATCATAAAAGATGAAGTACATTAAGGAACACCACAAACAACAAGTATACAACAAGATTCACATGCTTTATACAATTACAACAAGTTACATGATCAAAGAATAGTAAATAGAACAGCTGAATCATCATGTATATGTAATTGCATATAAATAAGAATGCATGTCCTTACCTATAATTTAGTAGAAGTCCTCTAACTTGCAATCCAAAAACTATTATAAGACTTTTATTTGAAACAGAGAACACCCAGGCATAGGGTTACAAGAATGTATAAGAGTCCAAAGTCAAACAATTCAAAAATCAAACCTACATGTTACTGGAAACCAGCCGGTTGCTTGTGGCGGTTGCTTAAGTTAAGCGACCTCCACAAGCGACCGCCCCTGTTTCAGACAGTTTCCAACTCCGAAAATTGGACTTTTGACCATCCGATTTCAATCCGTTTTAGGATGATCTTAGTCCGAATTTCAAGCTTAATAGGTCTAGAACAAAGGGGTAAAAAGAAACCCTAAAATTAACAAATATTTATTACCCAAATCATTCCCCTTGATGGGATCCATCCATTAAACAAATGCGGGGATTCGTTTCTGGACAGGATCTCATCAAGAACATTGAAAAGGGAGATACAACTAATCAATTGGGTAACCACTAACAAAATGGGGATTGTTTCATATCAATCAGAGGTTAAAAAGAAGAGAATAGCAGATGGAGATTCATTACCTTAATCAGAATCACCAAGAATAGAAGAGAAAAGGTTCCATATCATTAACAGCACTTCGCCCACCTTCTAGCACGTTTCCACTACCGCCTGATGGCCCAAAATAGCAATCCCGAACATAATAATGCGTTAATAGGGCGAGGGGTGCTATTTATAACGAACAGGGGGCAAAATAGGGCATTTTCCCGCAAGCAGAACCGGGTGGTCGCTTAAGGCGGTCGCTTGGTTTAATCAACCGCCACTAGCAACCGCCCCCAAGTATATTGCTATACAAGGGTGCTTTGCTTAGGGGGTTGAAACCCAAACACAACCTAGCCCTAATCAACACTTGGGGGATGTCTTACCTTCATTCCAGACATCTCCAAACACCACTTGCCTTCAACCAGAGATCCAACTTCCTAGTAAGGCAGATTCTTCAACAACAGAATCCAGATCCATGGGTTATGGATATGGATCATGGACTTCTATCTGGACACTCCACAAAATTAATTTGACTAGACCTTCAGGTTCTCGGACCTGCAATAAGGATTCTGGGTTAGAAAAACGGGGGTTGTTACATAAACCCCCAGCCATGGTTGATTGACGTGGACTGAACCCCTTTGTCGGATCCCAATAGAGGTAAACAGTCCGTGAGGGACCAGAGTGGCTAGACCTACCCAAAGGAGGGTTGGTGTTATATTTTAACGCATGTCTGCCATATATAGACTTGCATAGTTAGATTGATAGCTGCATACATATATTGCATATCATTCCTTAAATATGTGTTTACCTTGATACACTATCAATATGTATGTGAGATGTGTTTCCTTATTGAGTTCATCAGAACTCATTCTTTTTGTGTATTAAATTATATTATATAGATGGGAATACTGGATCAGGAGAAGTTCCGTATGACTGGAGCGACTCCTATGAAGAAGATGTGGTGGCGTCAATGGGTGACAAAGATGTATGTCATGAAGCCATTTCTGGATGCATGGAGTGCGTTATAGCACCTATTGACGGCAGAAGGAGACAGATCGCTCAACATTTTGAGAAGTCTTTGGAGCAAAGATGGATAGCTCCTTACAATGCTATATTTGAAGAGAAGACCATAGCCCTCGAGAGATCTAAAAGAATTAAACCAAAGTAGTTTTATTTTTGCTTCCGTTGAACTCAATCAATTGTGGAACATACTTGATTCTTTTCTTGATTCATTCTTTGCAGTATTTGGACTCCTATAATACTTTTCATTTGAATTATTTGAATTTACTCTTGCTCTTGATTATTATTACTTGCATTTATTATTATTGATGGTAAACCGTGGGTCCTGTGACAGATTGCACCCACATGTTGTCGAGAACGATATCAGCAGGTGGGGTGTGACAGTTGATGACCCAACAAACCCATACAAACGAGTTGAGGTTGGTTTTATTAAATCCTCTTCCATCTTCAATTTCTGATATGCCTCATAAGACAAGAGATCTGTTTATGATATTGTGCCTACCAGCACTCAGTGTACCTCACGACGACCAATTTCAACCTTTATTATGACTGTGTCATCATGTGGAGCACACACACCTTTTTCATCTTCCTCGCCGAACACGATGGTCTCTTTAGGAATCAGCCTCTTTCTTTTCTTCACAATCTCTCCCGATCCTATAAACTTTGACTTTGCTTTCAGTCTTCTAAGGGGCTTAGGTTCTGATCCTCCAAATATTGTGAGGATTGGAGACCGGATAGATCCCGTTATATCCTTTCCTTTCTTGGAGTTGGAAGCTTCAAGATGATGGTCCTTGCCTCTTGATCATTCTCTTCTCTTTTCTCTAGTTATTCTTCTTTCTCGATCATCTTCTCAATGCTTTATGTAATTTGCCAAATGCCCTTGGGATATTAGCCTTTCAATAGCCACCTTCAAGTGCATGCTCTCATTAGTGTAATGTCCATAATCCCTATGGAAACAACAATACTTGTTCATGTTTCTCTCTTCAAGCTTGGATGCCATCTTGGGTGGCCATATCAAGGTATCTTGATCCTTTATTTACATTAGGACCTTTGAGCGTCGGGCATTCAATGGAGTGTACTTTGCATGGTCGGGTAAGCATTGTCTCCATCTCAATCTTCCCTTGTTTCCATGATCATTGTTTTGTGCTTTCGAGCGTTGGCCTTTTTTCGAAGCATTTTGCTCCTTGTTTGTTGCCTTCACCACTCCTTGCCGAGTGTCACATCCCCCCAGCCGGTACCCTCTCATGAATACCCATAGGTGTGATCCACAACCCCGAAGATTAAGTTTAGAGCAATCATATACCCACATAGCACAATACTATAATCAACAGAAAGAACAAATCATTGTATTCAAGTAATTTAAGAAACAATCAAATATAGATCTCATAAGGTTCACAAAAGACTATCAAAGTGCGGAATTAAACAATATCAGAGTAAAGCATATAACGGAAATAAACTCTAAATCAAAGCAGAAGGTAGATTGAATCTCTAAAGTATTACAACTGAAAGAAACAAAGGAATCTAAGAATCGTTCTAAAGCTAAACGAAATGAGTATCTATGTCCATCAAACAATGTCTAGACTCAAATGTCTCCGTCTATAGTACGGGACACTCAAGCTCCATGATCCGGCTAATTCTAGTACGCTCCGTCATCATATGGGTATGCTTCACTGTATTGCTCGTAGTCGCCAAAATATTGGAAACCATACGAGTCACATGCCATGGCCTCATAGTTTGGGATCTTGTAGTTATCAGTACCTACAACACAATCTAAAGAAAACATGTTCCCCGAAGGGTGAGCTCAAAAGAACTTATCAAGAAGATCAAACATAACAAACAATTTTAACAATCACAATCTCAATAACATGAACAAGGCATGAATGCAAATGAAATGAAACAGTATGCAAGTATGCTTCTAACTCTATATATGCTGGTCAATGGTTGGCAAACATGCATTAAGATAAATCACCATACTCCTCTGGGTTTATCTCAAATCACTCTCCCTCAACCTTCTCGATCTATTGGGTTCTCCATGATAATTGGGTCAGGGCATCCTTTTAGAATTTTCCATGGTTGGAGTTTAAGTCAATACTATCGCTCACAACCATTGGTATGAGTATTGGCGTGTGTTAGCGTTAGACCTAGCCCAATGCAAGTCATCTACTGAGTCACATCTACTTAGGGTTGGATATATCCATTCCTTGCTTCTCACGATCCTTTTTGGTATCTTTCCCCTAGAGTCACCGTCTCCTTCTCAACTACGTAGACTCTTAACCCTATTGGTCATCCACATATAATAAATGGGAAGCTCTCATGTCCCCTTATGGTTCTCGCCTTCTTGGGCGCCCACAAGCCCAAGCTTATTGTATGCGGCCCTACCAATGAATGGCCCCCACAATGTGATTGTGTCTTCTCACGAGTTGGTTACCGGTCTTGAGGGCTCACCAATCCCCATTGTTGCCACGGGTCACTCGGTCTCAATACCCCTTCCGATAGGGTTAGATATGACAGGGTTTTCCCAAGCCAAACTCTTCTAGACCAAAACCTAGGTATGTCATCTACTAATCAGGGAAGGTGCCAAGGGGCACCATAGGAATGTGTCCTATACCACCTCCATTGGTGTCCAATGACAAAAAGCCAAAAGGGCATTCCCCATTCCACAACCACAACCTAGGTAATCACATCACATCACATTATGATTCCATACATATATCCAAACAAGATCCATTAATAAATCACATCATTCCCATTCATAATAAATATATAATTCACATCATAAATAGCATACTATAATTACAGAAGTAAAACAATATAGAAAAGGATTTAAGACAGTGGCTATCACATGCAAACAAATCTAACAACATATAGAATACAATTATGTAAACTGTGAGTGAACGTACTTACCTTGAATTCGATTCGTAATCTTCGAGAAAGAGATCAATGGGCAAGTCTAAAATCTCCAAAATAACTCTAAACAAGCATGTATAGAACATAAGGAACAAACCCTAATGATTGAAGACGAAATGGAGAAAAGTTGTTGTCACAGGCCCCTTTGGTTGATTGGATCGACCAAAGCAATCAACCAAAGGTATGCTATACGGACATAAGCTTCCAACTTTGGTCAGAAACTCTTAGAACGATAGTGGAACACTCTAAAATTAATAGAAAAAATTCTAAAATAACATATGGAGACCATCTATGATGATTGAAGCATCAAACATGGTCATTGGGGGTAGAGATCTAATTAATCACATAATAGGCTTGATCTATGGATTCCCATGGAAAGACTAGAATGAATGGGAATTCATTCTAAAGATAAGAAAATGGTAGATCATGCATAGAAAACCACCTAGGAATAGATCTAACATAGATTAGAATCAAATAACGACAGTAAGAATATATCATGGTCTCATGCTAGATCAAAACATTGAAATCACACCGTATTGTCTACGGAAAGAGTAGAGTGAATGGGGATTCACTCTAAGACTATGAGGGTCAGAGGTTAGGTCATTACAGTAGTGTAAGACCTTGCTCACAATATTAACAAAGAGTAGAAATAGTAGAGAGAATATATCAATAGACTATAGGATTGAATACTAACCTTATAGAAGAATAATCAATGGAGGAATTTTGCTTGGATGCTTGGAATCAACTTTGGCTTTGAAGAGAGAGTGCTAGGGTTCTTCCCATGTTCTCCAGAGGCTTAGAGGCTAAGTGGTTTGAATTAGATCGAAGTTTGAATGTATAGGGCTCTAAAAACCTAAATTTTCCCAAAATAGATAATTTTGCCCCGAGGGATGCTTTGGTCAGTAGCCTTGGTTGATTGGATCGACCAAAGCAATCGACCAAGGAGGTCCCCTTTTGGTAAATGTTGAATTTTGGTTCTTGGAAGCCAACTTTACCACTCGAGTCCTCTTCCAACTTAAGAAAGGGTCTTACCTAACTTTATAGGACCTTCCAAAGGTGTCAACACTGTACTCTTGGTCCGCCTTTCCAGTCAAACCTCATCCAACTCACCTCTTCTCCCAAATCATATGGGGTTTTCATACTAAGATCTTCATCATCTACAACCATGGGTCCTGGGTCAGACCTAATAGGTTCAAATTGAGAGGGTCCACAACTATCTTTTCCTTTACTTCAGGTCTTTGGATCTAAACTATGGATTTTCGGATTAGGATTTTGCGGGATTTCACACCGAGTGTCAAGGATTTCTCTTACTTCTGCTTGCTTTTGGCATCTTTGAACAAGCTCAACATACGTGTTTAGCATGTCTTGCAACAACAACTCTAGAAGTCGTTTGTTAGAAAGACCTGTAAAGAGTGTGCTTTTGGCCACTTGCTCATCAAGGTTCTTGATCTCCATGGTTGCTTTATTGAATCTTTGCAAATAGTCCTTAATAGACTCATTTTTTGCTTGTTTGATGGTGAATAGAGTCTCTTCAGTTTTCTTAGTTTGTATCCCACTCTAAAACCGACCGATAAGCTTCTGATCAAGCTCATCAAAGTCAGCTATCTTTTAGAGGGTACGTTTGAAAAGCACTTATGTGCTGCTCCCGTTAATGATGACTCAAACACTTTGCACAAGATCTTGTCTGAGTTGCCAGCAACCATCATTGTTTGTTGGTGGTACCTCATATGGGCCACTGGATCCCCACATCCATTTAACAAAGAGAAGGTCGGGAGTCTAAAATTATGGCAAAATTCATACCTGGCTATAGAGTCAACAAATGGGTTTTTTCTAATAATCATGTATGTATCATCTGATTCTTGCCCTTCGTGAGTGTCCCAATTTCTAGTTTATGTCTACCAACTTTCTATCGATCTGAACTACTCTTGTGTTCAAGTTTGAATGCCATCTCTATTTGATCACTGAGATGTCGTTGAGTGTGTCCGTACTCCTCTCTCGATCTTGGTTAGAGTCCCTGTTCGGCTTCCTTGTGATTGATCTTGTGCCTCTAGGTCTTTTCTCCTTGGTAACTCTCCCGCCCTTCTCACTCCCGAACGTTCTCCTCCTTCTGGCAGCCTTAGCTTTCTTTCTAATGGATGATGGAAGTTATGGCCTTCTTTTGGGATCCTTTCCCTTCGCGGAGAAAGTCCCCCTACTGGGGAATTCCTCCTTTCAGTCCTTCTCCTCACGATCATGGAGATTCAGGTTCCTTGGGACTCCTAGACACCTAGCCATCGTTCAAAGCATGTTCTGTATCTCAAGAAACTGAATCTGCATTTGGTTCATTTATTGCTGACTTTGATTCATTTGTTCCTGGATGACTGAAATCATCAGGATCTCTTCGTTTGAATCGTTCAAATGGGCTCCTCCAGCCACCTCCTCCTCCTCGTGATGTTCACCCTCAAAAACACGTTTCCCCTCCAAGGGAGTAAGATTTCCATCTAGTGGAGGTTGAAAATTCTGATTTTGATGCCTCTGAATCATAGATCTAATGTCACATCCCCATTGCCAGTACCCTATTTGGAATACCTGGAGGTGTGATCCACAGCCCCAAAGATCAAGTTTAGGGCAATCATATACCCACATAGCACAATAATATAATCAAGAGCGAGAACAAATCATTGTATTAAAGTAAATTAAGAAACAATCAAGTAAGGATCTCAGAAGGATCACAAAAGAATATCAGAGTGCGGAATAAAACAATATCAAAGTATAGTGTAATAGTGGAAATACACTCTAAAACCAAAGTGAAAGGTAGATCGAAACTCTATGGTATTACATCTGAGAACAAAAAAAAGGAACTAAGAACCATTCTAAAGCTAAACAAAATGAGTATCTATGTCCATTGAACAAAGTCTAGACTCAGATGTCCTCAACTCCAGTACGGGACATTCAAGCCTCAAAATTCGGCTAATTTTGGTACGCTTTGTCATCATGCGGGTATGATTCACTATAGTGCTTGTAGTCGCCAATATCATGGAAACCATACGAGTCACAAGCAGTGGCCTCATAGTTCAGAATCTCGAAGTCATATGCTGCAACACAATCTAAAGAAAACATGTTCCCCAAATGGTGAGCTCAAAAGAACTTAGCAAGCAGTTAAACCACAAATTAACAATTATAACAGTCACAATCTCAAGAACAAGATCAAGG
Source organism: Hakea prostrata (assembly GCF_041222555.1). Taxonomy (NCBI): domain Eukaryota; kingdom Viridiplantae; phylum Streptophyta; class Magnoliopsida; order Proteales; family Proteaceae; genus Hakea; species Hakea prostrata. The sequence continues at coordinate 22,008,100 of NC_142604.1, forward strand.
CATAAATGCAAATGATATAAAATAATATGCAAGTATGCTTCTAACTCTATATATGCTGGTCTCTAGTGGCAGACACGCATTAACATAAATCACCATACTCCTCTAGGTAGATCTCAATCACTCTTCCCTAAACCCTCTCGATCTATTAGGTTCTCCATGGTAGTTGGGTTAGGGCATCCCTCTCGGACTTTCCATGGTTGGGGTTTAGGTCAACACTATCACTCACCGCCATTGGCATGCGTATTGGTGCGTGTTAGGGTTATATCTAGCCCAATGCAAGTCATCTACCAAATCACATCTACTTAGGGTTGGATACTTCCATTCCTCGCCTCTCACAATCCTTTCCGATATCCTTCCCCCTAGAGTCACCATCTCCCTCTCGGCTATGTAGACTCTTAACCCTATTGGTCATCCACAAATAATAAACGGGAAGCTCTCGTGTCCCCTCATGCCTCTTGCATTATTGGGCACCCACAAGCCCAAGCTTACTATATGCAATCCTACCAATGAATGGTCCCACAATGTGATTTGTGTCCTCTCAAGGGTTGGTTGCCGGTCTTGAGCGCCCACAAATCCTCATTGCTACCACAGGTCACTCGGCCTCAATACCCCTTCCGATAAGGTTAGATATGACAAGGTTTCTCCTAGCCAAACAATGCTAGACATGCCCTAAGTATGTTAACCAGTAATTAGGGAAAGCACCAAGGGGCACCATAGGAAAGCATCCCACACCACCTCCACTGGTGTCTAGTGACAAAAATGCCAAAAGGGCATTCCCCATTCCCCAATCACAACTTAGGCAATCACATCACATCATGATTCCATAACTATTGTAACAAAATCCAATTCACAATCCCATCATTCATATTCAAATCAAATATGTAAATCATATCATGAATATCCTACTATAATTGCAGAAGTAAAACAATATAGAAAAAAAATTCTAAAACAATGCCTAACATATGCGTACAAATCTTTTCATAGTATAGCACATAATGATGTCAAATGTGAGTGAACGTACTCACCTTGAATTCCATTCATAAACTTCGAGAAAGGGATCAAAGGACAAGTCCAAAATCACCAAAATAACCTTAAACAAACATGTACAGAACATAAGGAACAAACCCTAACAATCGGAGATGAAACGGAAGCAAAACAGAGAAAAGTTGTTGTCATTGACTCTATTGGTGGCTTGACTGTTGGTGACTTATAGCGACCAAAGGTAAGTGACCAATGCTTTGTTGTACGGACAAAAAATCCCAAAATTGGTTGAAAACTCTTCGTTCGAGATCAAAACACTTTGAAATTAAAAGGAAATTCTATACCAGTAAAAGAAGACTATCTAGCATGATCTAAGCATTAAACAAGGTCATTGGAATAGAAATCTAATAAACCACCTAATAGGCTTGATCCGCAGATCGATCCATAGGTTTCACGAAAAGACTAGAATGAATGGGGCTTCATTCTAGAGATAAGAAAATAGAACATCATGGTAAAAAATCCACTTAGGAATGGATTTAGAATAGATCAAAGGTCCAACAACACAAGGAGAATAAGATTATGAAGATTATACTAGGTTTAATACCGAAGTCTCACTGTGTTGTCCACAAGAAGGATAGAGTGAATGGGGATTCACTCTATGACCATGAGACTATAAGAATGGGTCATTACAATAGCATAAGAGCATTCTCACAATCCCAACAATGGGTAGAAATAGAAGAGAGAGTAGATCTAGCGAGAAACGGATCGATTACTAACCTTGTAGAAGAAGAATCGACGGACAAAAACTTTGACGGATGTTTGAGGATCTTCTTGGCTTTGAAGAGGAGGCTCTAAGGTTCTTCTCATGTACTCCAGAGGCTTTAGAACATTATGAGATGAATTAGAACGAAATTGGAATATATAGGGTGTTGGAATTTATTAATATGATTAATAAATTAAATGCCCAAGGGCAATATTGGAAACTCACTATTAGGGCGGTTACAAAATAGGGTTATATATTTTGGTAACCACCGCATTAGTGAGTAAGTGTGTGATTCATTCGCACGAGATTTATCTCTAAGAAACGGCGGCTCCATCTCTCTCTCCCTCTCTCTTAGAATCGCAGGCTTGGAATTTTTTTCCTTTCCTCGTTTTTTATCTTCATTCCATTAATCCACGGCATTTGGGTTGTGGATATCATTCCCTTTCCTAGTGATTGTGGAATCACCCCGGTAGAGCTTTGGTGGTGGAAAGAGAACGTGGATCCAGATCTAGACTTCCGCTGCGAATACTTCATAAAAGGGAAAGCGAATCCAGGTAAGGAATCTTTTCCCCGTCAATTAAACAATATTGATATATGGAGTATCACCAACATTGGTATCAGAGCCATTGGTTCCCACGGTTCTTTGTTCCTCCCCATTGTTTATTTTAATTGTATGGATCCAATGGGAGGATCAAGGGTTTAATACGAAACCCATGGGAGAATTGATAGGCTTTATGGAAACCCTTATTTTGGTTCGGATCCGAGTGGGAGATCCTTGTGAATTTCCCTAATGAAGATTTGCATGAATTGATAATCCATGATGATAATTTTTTGTTTAAAATTTATTGTTGGATTTTTTTATGTATTTTTGGATGATTTTTTGGGTGAAAAAAACGTGTTTTACCGTTTTTGGAAAAAATTTCGTTCATAAAAAAATCCAAAAAAACGCCGTTTTCGATCACGATGCGATGCCGACGGAATTTCCGTCTCGGGCATAAAGGCATCCGGACATCCGCGGCAAAAGCGGAATTCCATCGGGAGGCGGCGACGGCATCCGTCCGGGAGATGGATTTTTTTGGATATTGGTCCGTCCGATTCAGAATGTGTTCTAACTTACTGGACACCAATGGCCCGACAATCTGTGTGATGTTTGGGCATTGAGGGCCTATTGGGGCCTAGTGGGAGCTAATGAGGTAGAAGTGTTCTGTGTGAACCACCTCATAGCTTTAACATGATTGCATGTTTTATTTTAATAAAACCATTTTTTATTTTGGGTCTATCAATCATGTTTCTTGCACAGAATGAAACTAGTGTATAAGTCTATGTGGGTTTGCATGAGAATTTGATTGAATGTTTGTTAGCATCTCTTTTGGTTTAAATGCTTATCCCATAGGTTGACTATGCTAGTGTGATTTGTTGTTGCTTGAGTTGTGTTTTATGCTAGAATAGTTGAACTCATCCTAGTATGTAATGTCTCTAGAATAAATGGCTGCTACCAAGAGCATTGTTGCTAACTTCGCGAAAGGAGATAAACCGAATGAGAGGTATTATGACCTTTGGCACCGAAAGGTGCAGTATCTCCTAGAAGAATAGAACATGCTGGAAACCGTAAACTAGACCATGTCCCCACCTGAGGAAGGTACCACTGCACAGTATAGCAGGAACCTTGAGCTTTACAATGCCTGGAAGAGGAAAGACCGGGTAGCCAGGATTACAATCTTGAGCTCCATGAGGGATGACCTGATGCTTCGTTATGAGAAGCATAGGACTACAAAGTTTTTGTGGGAGGCTGTGAAGTTCCAGTATGGAGGGACTTCCACCACAAGAGGCCGCCAGCTCGGACTCACCTTTGACGGTTATAAGATGCGCCAGGGTCACACCATGAGGCAGCATATAACCATCATGTCTAACATGATTAGTGAGTTGAGCGCATGTGGGCGCCAGAAGACTGATGAGGAGCAAGTCTCCGCAGTCATCAGGTCATTGCCAAAGACTTGGGAGCATATGAAGATCTTCTTGACTCATGTTGATGAGGTCAAGACATTTGATCAAGCTGCCAAGCACCTTGAGCTAGAGGAGGATCGGATGTTGGCCGATGTCCCTCACACTGAAGTAGTTGCTGCTGAAGCAAGCACTAGTAAGGGTGCAGGCTTCAAGCGCAAGAAGGAGAGAGCTCAACCTCAGTGGTCTAGGCAAAGTAACAGAGGTGGGAACAGAAACAAGAGTGGTTTATGAGACATGGTTTTAGAGTTGTATTTGAAAACAATTCTTTGGTTTTGTATCTGGGTGATACAGTTTATGGTTATGGTTTTCTTCTGAATGGTTTCATTGTATTGGATACAATTGATTATTCATATAATTCTAGTAGTGCTTTTGTTTGCCAAGATACTGTGTGTATTGATTATAATTTGTGGCATGCTAGACTAAGACATATTGGCCTAGATAGGATGAATAGATTGGCAAGAGAAGGTCTCTTAGGCCAAGGTTCACTATCTGATTTGCCAACCTGTGAGTCATGTCTAGTAGGAAAAGCAACTAGAAAACCATTTAAAAAGGCTTTGAGAGCCTCTCTTCCTTTAGAACTTATCCATTCAGATGTGTGTGGACCCATGAATGTGCATACTAGAAAAGGACAGGCTTATTTCATCACATTCATAGATGACTATACACGGTATGGTCACATTTATCTAATTTCTCATAAGTCAGAAGCTCTGGAATGTTTTAAGAAATTCATGAGCTTAGTTGAGAATCAGTTAGATAAAAAGATTAAAACTCTTAGAACGGATAGAGGTAGAGAGTATCTCTCCGATATGTTCAAAGGGTTATGTGATGAAAAGGGGATATCTAGACAACTTACTATTCCGGGGACTCCACAACAAAATGGGGTTGCTTGAGAGGAGGAATAGAACCTTGCTAGACATGGTGAGATCCATGATGGCGCAGGCAAATCTAGCCATCTCTTATTGAGGAGATGCTTTGCTGACTGCGGCCTATATCCTCAACAGAGTTCCAACCAAATCGGTTCCTTCCACACCATATGAGTTGTGGACCGGAAGGAAGCCAGATTTGAGTTACTTGCGCGCATGGGGATGTGCAACATATGTTCACTCTACTTCTCACCAATATGGAAAGCTTGGACCCAGAGGAAGAAAGTGTATCTTTGTGAGATATTCTGAACCCTCAAAGGGCCATGTCTTCATTGGACTAGATGAGAATGAGAGGAGAACGGAACTTGAGTCTAGGGATGCAACATTCTTGGAGAATTATTTTCCATCTCTTTTAGGAGTTAACAAAGAATCATCGGAATTCTTTGAGATACAAGATAGTGGTCTTGTCACTCCAGGGATTCAGATTTTGGATAATGAACCTGGGGTTCATCCAGAAGATCCTAGTGGGAGTGGGAGTGCAGATGTGATAGCTACCTTAAACGGTGAGCGATCTGACATGCACTTGCGCCGTAGTGGGCGCGGGCTAGTTCCTCGTCAATGTTTCGACATAGAGGATGAAGCCTACATGGTAACTCTTGAAGAGATCGACTGTGAGATGACTTCAGTCAATGAGCATGAACCAAAGAGCGTGCAGGAAGCTCTTGTGGGGTCAAGCTCAAATGAATGGTTGAAAGCAATAAAAGAAGAGTTGGAGTCGATGAAAGTTAATCATGTCTGGGACTTGGTTGACTTGCCGCCAGGCCGAAAGGCAATTGGGAACAAGTGGGTTCTCAAGATCAAAAGAAAGGCGGATGGATCTATTGAGAGATTCAATGCTCGTTTAGCGGCTAAGGGCTACACCTAACGAGAGGGCGTTGATTATGAGGAAACTTTTTCCCCTGTGGTTAGGTTTGCCTCAATTCGCCTCATACTAGCCATTGTTGCTCAGTTGGACTTGGAGCTTTATCAGATGGATGTAAAAACTGCTTTTCTCAATGGAGAACTTGAGGAAGAGATCTATATGGATCAACCTCAAGGCTTTGAAGCAAATGGACTTGAGCGCAAAGTGTGCAAGCTTAAGAAGTCCATATATGGCTTAAAGCAAGCATCTAGACAGTGGAATGTGCGCTTCCACCAAGCTATGATGGAAAATGGTTTTTCCATGCTTAAGGAAGACCACTGTGTTTACACCAAGAGATCTGATAATAATTATGTCATTCTGACACTGTACGTAGATGACATACTTATGGCTAGCAATAGCAAGGAGCTATTGGAAACCATTAAGAAATGGTTGTCCTCCGTGTTTGATATGAAGGACATGGGTGAAGCAAGCTATGTGCTTGGTGTCAAGATTGTCAGAAATAGGCAAAAGAGATTACTGGGTTTATCTCAAGAGACCTATATTGACAATGTCTTGGCGAGATACCAGATGCACAACTGCAAACCAAATGATACTCTAGTGGAGAAGGGTTTGCATTTGAGCCTTGATATGGGTCCTAAGACTCCAGAGGAGAAAACCAAGATGGAAAGAGTTCCATATTCCAATGCAGTGGGTAGCCTTATGTACGCTATGATGTGTACTAGGCCGGATATTTGTTATGCAGTGGGTTTGGTTAGTCGGTACCAATCAAACCCAGGCATAGAGCACTAGAAAGCAGTCAAGAGGATATTGAGATATCTCAGAGGAACGAGTAACTACATGTTGTGTTACCAAGGATCGGATTTGCGGTTAGTTGGCTATAGTGATGCCGACTGGGCTGGAGACATCGATGAGCGCAAATCAACCTTTGGATATGCTTTCTTGCTGAATGGCGGGGCCATTTCGTGGTGTAGCAAGAAGCAGGCTTGTATATCCCTCTCGACCATGGAAGCAGAGTATGTGGCATGCTCAGCTGCGGTTCAAGAGGCTGTTTGGTTGAGGAGATTCCTTCGACATATTGGGATTGTGATGACATCCAAAGAGGCTGCCCTTGTCTACTATGATAGTACGGCAGCTCTTAGCTATGTCAAGGACCCCAAGTATCATGGGAAGACCAAACATATACAGTTGAGATATCACTTTGTTAGAGACATTACATCAAGGAAGAAAGTTGTACTTAAGCACATATCTACTAGTCAGATGGTAGCTGACCCTCTTACCAAACCTATAGCCAAGGATGTTTTTATTTCTCATGTAAAATCCTTGGGCTTGCGTAGATTGTGACTTATTTTTGTACTGAGACTTTCTTATTAATGAGTAATATGAGTTCATTCCAGCATTTATTCTTATTCACTTTCTGTGTGATTGTGTTTCTTCTAGCATAAAACAAGATATGTCAATAGGCAAGAGAATGGCTCACTCACACGAGCATTCGCCTCTGGCGCCTTGGAGGCGAGCAGAGATGAGACGGATTGTGAATGACTTTGTGTAGGTCAATTCATAATCATGATGTCGCCTTGATTTGGAATCAAGATGAGTTTCTCTATTGTGAAGAGAATCGACATGAATGTTCCCACTATTCATGTTGCATATAAGAGCAAGGTGCGAGTACTTTATGTGGCGCTAGGGTGGCGACAATAAAGAAACTCGGGTTAGGCGCAAGAGGTTGCGACTAGACTAAGACCTGTATGGTGTTGAGATGGACATACGTTTTATTGTATATAGAATGCTCCACCATAGCACATATATCATACTATGTGTGCTTAGCGATCATTGGAAATAAGAGGATGGATCCCTGCTCCTCTCATTGTGTGAGTCCTGGACCTTATGGTCCATTAGTGTTCTTAGTGACTTTCAACGACATCATGAAACAAAGGGTTGATGTGGCTACTTTGGGGTGTTACCTATGGTCATGATTGATTCGACCTAAAGGGGCACTACCGGAAAAGGAGTCAATCCTAAGTGTAGTGATGGTCTGGGGCGAAAGGAAAGGTTTGATTCAACTGCACCCTAAAAAGTGTTTGTTGGCGCCAACTGTATGTGTTACAGTAGTGAACATTTTAAGGACAAGAAGGTGATCTCTCAGAGGGATCGAGATACCTTTAGTCTGGTGAGTTTGAATAAACCTAGGACATTGTGTTATACTAATGCTTATTTGATTTGTTTCTATGAGTGATGTGCCATTCTGGCCTTCTGGAGAAGGTTTCTAGTTTGGGGCTCACGCGTGCAGGTATATCACCGGTCGCACAACCCATTTTGCCAGTATGACTTGTGGATATTAGTGTCTGGGACACAGGTGGTCTATGTATCTGGGATACATAGTGAAGAGATCAATATATATGTATATCTGGGATATACATGTGTGTCTGGGACACAAGAGGTCTATGTATCTGGGATACATAACAGAGAGATTGAATATGTATATCTAGGATATACATGTGTGTCTGGGACACAAGAGGTCTATGTATCTGGGATACATAGCAGAGAGATTGAATGTGTATATTTGGGATATACAAGTGTGTCTGGGACACATTGAAAGATTAACACTTGCCCTTGTGCAAGTGGGAGCTATTGGAATTTATTAATATGATTAATAAATTAAATGCCCAAGGGCAATATTGGAAACTCACTATTAGGACGGTTACAAAATAGGGTTATATATTTTGGTAACCACCGCATTAGTGAGTAAGTGTGTGATTCATTCGCACGAGATTTATCTCTGAGAAACGGCGGCTCCATCTCTCTCTCCCTCTCTCTTAGAATCGCAGGCTTGGAAATTTTTTCCTTTCCTCGTTTTTGATCTTCATTCCATTAATCCACGGCATTTGGGTTGTGGATATCATTCCCTTTCCTAGTGATTGTGGAATCACCCCGGTAGAGCTTTGGTGGTGGAAAGAGAACGTGGATCCAGATCTAGACTTCCGCTGCCAATACTTCATAAAAGGGAAAGCGAATCCAGGTAAGGAATCTTTTCCCCGTCAATTAAACAATATTGATATATGGAGTATCACCAACATAGGGTTTCAAAAACCTAATTTTCCAAAAAGTGACCAAACTGTCCTTGGGGAGGTTGGTCGCTTAAAGCAACCAAGAGTAAGCGACCAAGGTTGACAGTAATGTCAAAAATCAGATTTTTGGTCTCCGACGACCACAAGCTTCACCTGGGTCCTTCACCAACTTATCAAAGGGTCTTACCTGACTTTATAGGACCTTCTAAAGGTGTCATCACTGTAATCTTGGTCCGCCTTTCTAGTCAAACTTCATCTAATCTCATCATCATCCAAACTCACTCGGTGTTTTCCATACTGGGATCATCATCATCTACCTCCAAGGGTTATAGGTCAGACCTAATGGGTTCAAAATGAGATGGCGCAACTGTCTTCTTCCTTCACTTCGGGTCATCGGACCTACAATATAGATTTTTGGGTTAGAGTTAGGTAGGATTTCACATCTAATGTCTATCATGGCTTCTTGAAGTGTTTCCCACAGACGGCGCCAAATTATGTGTCCAAAAATTGTTCAATCCTTATGCGTGGCTACAAAACAAGATTAGAAGTGGGCCGATTCCACGGTCAAGAAGCTACCTCTAAAGGTTAAGTCAATAATGGATCACCACAGAGCTCTGGCTAGTTGCAGAGCTTAATTAAACAACGATAAGAGAGGGAAATGATTCAGATACCTCTGGTTCGTGTGATACTTAGTTTATATAGGGTTTAACTTTTATTCTTGATCATCTGATTCATTTCTGATCCTTCTTGGTAATTGTCCTATCGTAGAGTTTTTCCTCCTTCTTTTGAAGTCAGTTGTAGTTTCCATGTATGGCATGATCGTGTATCCCGAATTTAACGGAGCACGTCTCTTTCCATAACCGTCGGGTTCCGTCACACTTAGGCTACTTATTGGTTCAACCTTTGAACTGGTCCCAACCGGGGTCCTTGACCCAATTGCCGTTGAACCCAGTTTTGCTATTATTTGATCTCTATCAATATCCTACTCAAACTCACATAATCTCAATATGAATCATGCAAGGCATAGGTCACCTTCTATAAGAAGGTATGTACATCACAATCTAAGTAACTAATGAAGCCTACACCACAATGGACGTAGATGTCATTAATCATTGAAGCATTCTAAATCATGTCTCTCTCTCTCTCTCTCTCAAATACGTGTTTTCTGTGGAGTTAGTTCTATTTTTGAGGTCACATTGGATATAAGACCAACTATCTCGACCAAAAAAACCGAGACTTCGCATATGCCTCCCCTGTGCTATAGAAAAAGTCAATTTAAGGACAAATAATCGTTTCTATGACCAATTTGCCCCCTTTTTTTTTTTTTGGATGATTTTTATCTGGACCCCCTGAGGTTTGGTTTATGTCATTTTAGTCCAAAAAAATTGAGACTTTGCATTTGCCTCTTCTGTGTTATAGAAAACGTCAATTAATGACAAATTATCACTTTTATGATCAATTTGCCCTTATTTTATTTTTAATTAAAATTTTTTACATACACACTCCCCACATGCTATGAAACTTGTGACTCCCTTTTAGTCCAAAAATTATAGAGAAGTCCTAGAATTTAAATAAATTTTAAAATATGACCAAAATACCCTTATATGTTAAGATGACTCAATTACCCCTTAACTTAAACCCTATTAACAAAGATTAACCTTAAATGGAGATGGGCGTTTGCTACTTGGTTGAGTTGAGCAAATGGGAAATGAAGAAGATGGGTGAAGGGGGAATCTCTTCATCCATCTCGGCTAAGATTCTACTTTCCAAATAGGGTTTAAGCTAAGGGGTATTTGAGTCATTTTAACATATAAAGGTATTTTAGTCATATTTTAAAATTTATTTGAATTTTAAGACTTTTCTATAATTTTTGGACTAAAAGGGGAGTCACGAGTTTCATGGCAGGTAAGGTGTGTGTAAAAATTTTAAATAAAAAAAAATAATGGCAAATTGGTCATAAAAGTGATAATTTGTCCTTAAATTGATTTTTTTTTCTATAACACAGGAGAGACAAATGCAAAGTCTCAGTTTTTTAGGACTAAAAATGATATAACCAAACCTCAAGGCGAGTGCCGATGAAAATTACCTTAAAAAAAAAAGAATAAAGGCAAATTGGTCATAGAAACAGTAATTTGTCCTTGAATTAACTTTTTCTATAATACAGAGGAGGCATATGCAAAGTCTAAGTTTTTCTGGATTAAAAATGACAAAGACAAAACCTGAGGGGTCAGATGAAAATTATCCCAAAAAAAAAAGAAATGAAGAATAAGAATAAGAATAAGATAGAGGCCGTATTAATCTATTTATTGAAATACGTCCTAAAAAAACTAGATTTGAAGTTACTGGGAGTCTCTATGGGCTTACGAATCAATGCTCTCAAGTTGACAATATATTGGACCATGTAGCTGCTCTAGCTTCGAAAATCTTGAGTTCTATTAATTGTCCTTTAGGATCACAAGACAAAGGTTGAGTTGCCGTTGATATCCCCTCTTTTCTTTTTTCCTCTCTGCAATTAAAATATCCGTTTTTTGATCATCCCATTTATTCGAACTCAATAGTCCCTTGAATGGAATATTTGACTTTGACTCATTGGATGCTACATAAAACTTCATAAACAGTTACAGTTTTGAGGTAAATTGCAGTTAATGGAAATATTAAATACTCAAGCGAACAGGATTTGCATGTGGAATGTAATCACCTTTACTGAATAATTTTTAGGTTTACATGTGCGTTTCTAGAAACTAGCTTAGTCATGAAGCAAATGGAAGCTTTGAAATATAATAATCAGAGACTACTTGCATTCCCATATGCAAGCACATTGGATACCCATTTGTTAAAAGAGATGTGCAGAAGATCTGTGAATTAAGAGATCATGAACAGATTATCTTACTAATTAATCTCAATAGGTATCTTATGTTTTAGGCTTTTTAAGAAAGCAACAACATGAAGACATGATCCAATCTTTTGGCAAAGATCATTTGCTCACTTCTGGTAAAGCACAGTACACAGAAGTACTGTTGTTAGCTGGTAAATGTACCGTGATGGATTATTCTAATCTTTCCACAAATGGGTACCTCCTGAATCTTCTAAATTAAAGATCAACTCATCTTTTAGAATTAAATAATTAGAGCTGCCAAATGTCAAACATGAATGAAGTTTACAGTCACATTACAGAAAGAAAGAAATAAAGGAAAACAGATTCTTATCTTTTCACTAAAAAAGCTGATTTAAGAGAAGTGATAGATGGAAACAGTTTGTTTATGATATACCCAGACAGCACCCAACCGTTATAGCCAAAGAAACAGTTGATTTTTGGTGTAATTACACGACACCAATCAATACATCCCAACAGAGTCTGGATCTTCTACTTCTATGGGTTGAAAATCGTGTTCTTTTTTTTTTATTCTTTTGTATTAATTTAAGAGTGGAGTAACCTCTGAGCATCGATAAAGTGGATCAGGATCAGAGGCGGTTTCTTTCCTAAATATATAATGAAAGAATGTGAGGAGAACATAATCCTCTACTTTCGTGGGTAGAGTTGTCAAGTTATATACATTCTCTTTTGTTATCTTCTTAATTAGTTGTTTGACACTAACCCACAAAACAACTTAATCATAAAGAGTTTATGATTAATGGATCTCATCACCATTAATGCTCATGTTATGGTACCATAAATGCTAATCTCATGCCCCCATTAAAGTTGACCCATCATCGCTACTGTTCATACTATTTACTACTCATCCATGTTGCTCATCTTCCTTACTGGTACAGGTACACGATCGAACTCGATGATTTCTAGATGCATTAGGTTGAAGCATAGTGTCTTAACAAGCAAGAAATGACCCATACAATACAAGAAACAAATGGAAATAACGAAAAATAGTTATATAATGCATAGGAAGGTTAACATTGTTTATGAGTTTGCCTACTTCCGCAGTAAGATAAGATTTGCTTTAGACAATGGAGAACGAGTTATGATTTGTTTTCTAGGTAATATCAAATTCATTGAGAAGAACGGTAAATATACATACAACTAAAAGGCAATTGCTTGCAAAAAAAAAAGTCTATGACAGCAAGATAGAGGTACAAAACCAAATAAGGGAGAACCAATGACACTACAATGAGAAGCAAAAGAATAAGATCACAAGTTTGGCTGTGAGGAGATTATGTCCCTTAAGAATGACAGCACAACACCATTCCTCAAATTGGGGCGAGTATAAGAATATAAAAATCCCTTTCCATCCAAATGTAAGGATAGCAATGCAATATTAGAATACAAGCTTAACAATGCTAAGTCTGACCGGCAAAACAACATGCTCTTTTGATACTTCTCTACCACATAATAGGGGTGTAATACACTGAAGGTCTTGTCTCTTATTCATTTAGATCGTATTCAGAAGTGGCTCCCACCCCTATTGTGTGGTGGAGGAATGTCCGGGGAGAACAAAGTGATCCAGACAACACAACTTTAACTTAAATGTCCTTAGTATGGAAACCCCTTCCACCAAGCTTCAATATATGCATATCCTTTTTCTTTGTGTCTGATTAATTAGATGGGATACTAATACTGATATCACATTAAGGATCTGATCTTAAACTCTTACATATAGTCACTATTTTCTCTATTTTCTGAATAATGCTTCCAAGCACTACACAAATGTCCTTTCTTGTAATTTTTCCAAGTGCAGTATTTGATGAATGCCACAAATTTTCATACAGCCTTACTAGAAATCGGTGCAACTCAAGCATTGTATTTTCCATTAGTTTGTGTGTGAGTGCAAACCCTCACCAACTCCAACAGGTATGTATAAGAAACTCAGCTTCCCAAAGCAGTTAAGCATCAGAGTTCAATACATGGCTTCAGAAAAATGAAAAGAAAGGAGACTTTGGATAACTATAATTTCCAACTTGTTCTCCCACTAGAAAAAAAAAAAAGTCTACACTATTCATTTCTCTCTCTCTCTCTCATTTGCCTTCACAGAAAGATAAAGGAGGATAAAAAGAAAAACAATAAATTATCTGCACATGGGCTTTGGAGGATGGCGAGATGGAGTGAGCTCAGCTTCTGATGAGCAAAAGCCAGAGATCTCATTCTCTCCACCAAACCCAAAATCATTCATGATGAAAAGCTCCTTCTTCTGCTCCACCACATTTAAGATCCTCTCAAACACAGATACTTCACAAGGAATCCTTAAAACTCCTTCATTTTGAAATCCAAATTCTTCTTCTGCTTCTCTCAGTAGGATTCCAAATGCTTTGTGACCCAGATACTGTGTTGGGATTGTGTATCTCTTCATTTCCCTTCCAACACAGACAGCTAGGTATCCTTTAGGTACAGCGTCACCAGAAACTGAAGAAGAAATGTCAGTGAAAGACAATGTTCTCTTAAGAAAATTGATGCTTTTGCTACCATTACCACTATTGCTGGTGTTGCTGCTGCTGCTGCTGTTCTTTGGTGCATTCGCAAGCTTCTTCCACTTCTTGAGAATCTGTTGAAGCCTAACTATCTCACTGATCTTGTTAGACTTCTTGGATTCCATGGGTTCCTCTCAGCTGGTAAACACTCTCTACCTTTCTTTTCTTCCAGAAATGCTTGTTTGAGTAGTGAATCCTAAATGAATTGTGTTGCAATTTATAGAAGTTTGGTCACCTCTTGTTTATTTTTTAACATTTTCTTTGTCCTTCTTTTAACCTATTTTCATTTTTTCTTTTACCTCTCTCTCTCTCTACAAGGATCTAACCCATCAGGGTTTTTATCTTATAATCATAAATAATTAGAACTGGCGTTAAGAAATCTCTCTCTCTCTCTCTCTCGGGTTCTGCATTAATAATTTATGGATTCAGTTGCTGATCCAACTGCCCTAACAGTCTAAACTCATGAGGTATCAGGTATCTGGTTCTTTCGAATACAATACTGGTCAAATTTGCATTGGTATCTTCATTTGGTCGATATTAATTGAGTTTGTGCTTTTAAAATCACTTTTTCTGCTGCTTCTAATATTTTAATAGATTTTTAGTCCGTGGAAGATCGAGCAAGATGGCAATCAAGAGAATTCCATGTGAAACGCCCACTATATGGAAGATGGTGTTGAGAATTTCAACGCCTCAAAAGAAATGAAAGGGATATTATATTGTAAGGAAACTTTCACCCAAAAAACCCAAAGGAAATTGTAAGGAAATAGAATGCTATCTGGTTGTCTAGCTTTTGTCCCACCATATATAACCTGTTGAGGGGAGATATTGGAATTTCGATTAAAGAGATATTTCACGTTGTAAAGGAATAAAATGGTCATTTTATTGAGACTCTGTACGAATGCCATGGTCATGCAATCAGGCGATGGTCTTTTCTCTAATAGTGATTGATCATATAATTTTAACATGCAATGCTTACTTGTGCAGAGGCAAACTACACTTGAAACGACTAGTCCATCACTCCAGAAAGAAAAAAATTGAAGTCTTCAGGGTCTTCAGGGTAGAAGAGTATACTCATCTCACACGCTCCATCATGTTAGAAGGGAGCTCATTTCTAAGCACTAACAAGGTGAACCCAAACCTAATGGTAGAAGGGTGAAAGTGGAGCACGGTCCTGTATAGACGATCTCATCCATTTATCGCATACTCTCATGGGCCACAGGTTGAACAATCAGATAGCTATCCTCTACTATACTATGTGGTACCTATGCATAGGCAAAAGCCAAGTGAAATATTTGAAATTCCACCATGTTAGTGCCCCTATGCACGCTTACATTGGTCTCTTACACTGATGGGGCCACTGCCAAAAAACAATCTTCTACCCGTATATAGAAAAAATGCTAATTGGGAATGTATAGTACACAAACTTTTGCCTTGAAATGATACCATCCCTTTAAAAGAGCTTCTTCTCTTCCTCTTTCTTTTTTTTTTTTTTTTTTTTTTTTTTTTGGGGGGGGGGGGGGGGATTTGAACTCTAACCTCCTACATAAAAGTGTTGGTCTTTTGCCATCTCATTGAGATCGAGTTTGATCTTGGCTTAGGATGAATGCTGGTGGTTTGCTTATTTACACATGTAAGTCGAACAGGGATTGTGTTTTTAGTGGAAGATGAGTGAGTAACCCTTAAGAACCTGCTCTTAAGAGTGAAACAACTAGAAAAAGTTGCTAATATCCCATAGCTTACTAAGGCAATGATCGGTAACTGGTCAGTGTTGCATCTAGAACTTTGGCACTAACTGAGTAGCAGGACGACCTCTTCAGAGCTTTTCATACACTACCCAATTAAAGGGATGATCTGCACTTACAAGAAGAGTTAGAGGGCCTGACCTGGAACTGCCTCTGAAGATCAGATTAGTCTAGACACAATAGTTGAAGGCACTGAGAGGGGTTCACAAAGCTTAAGCAATAGTGGAAGATAGTTCTTCACACCTCACGAATCCCATGAGTTGGATTTATATAGAGGTTACCTCTAGGTGATTACTCCATGATTCTCATTCACCTAGTGAAGCATGATGTGGGTTTCCTTTGGGAGCATATTCCCACTTTCGGCAATCCCCATACTTGACTCTAATTGAGTTGTTGCTCCAAAAGTCACTCCACCATATCTCACTATGGACACACTGGAGTGATTACTTCTATAACCAGCCCCTTTGACTTAGTCTTTCTTCAGAGACTCTTTGAATGTGGTTCTCCAGACCCGAAGTTCTTGTTCTCCTAATCCATGTTCTTTCCGACGTGGTTCTTTACATACATCTGGATAGAGGTTCATCACATCTATTCTGACAGGGGTTCTTCACATCTATCCTGGTTGGGGTTTTTCATGTTTATCTTGACTTAGTTGTGGTCTAGCCCATCACCATGGGGGTTCTTAGGTTGGTTCCTTGCGTAGCCCTACAATGGGGGTTTTCAGGCTAGTTCCTTGCCTAGTCCGACCATTCGGGGTTCTCAGGGCTGGTTCCTTACCACTACAAGAGCCTCCCATTCCATGTGGTCAATTTCATTTGACTGGATGGATTGCTCATTTTGCCAGGTGCCCTAATCTTGGGTACTTATTTTAATTTCTCTTCTCCTTTCCCCAATCTTTCTTGTCTTAACTCCAACTCTGTCTCTAGACTTTGTCCTGACAAATCCAAAAGCCCCTAGTTGGGTTCTTCAAGAGGTGCTATTGTCCCTGTTTAGGGGTGCTCGGGCTGAGCTATTCGACTCAGGCCTTATCTCCTCATCAAGAGTTACTATCATCCCCATTTAGGGGTGCTCAGGTTGAGCTTCTCGACTAAAGCCTCATCCACTCGTCTAGGGGTACTATTTTCTCCATTTAGGGGTTCTCAACTGAACTTCCCAACTCAATCTCCTCATTTAAGATGTATTGTTATCCCTATTTAGGGGTGCTCGAGATGAACTACTTAGCCTCTCGTCCACCTCAAGAGGCATAAATATCCTCGTGAACATGTTCTCGGGTTGAACTACTCAATCTCTTCCTTCTCATCGAGAGGCACAAATGTCCTTGTAAAGAGGTGCTCGAGCTGACCTACTTAGCCTCTTTGTCCTCATCGAGAGATGCAAATGTCCTCTTAAAGAGGTGCTCATGCTGAACTACTCAACATCTTTGTCCTCGTTGAGAGGCAAAAATGTCCTCTTAAAGAGGTACTTGTGCTGAACTACTCAACCTCTTTGTCCTCGTTGAGAGACTCGAATGTCCCCATAAAGAGATGCTTGGGCTGAGAGCAGACTTCTTGTAAATATTGTAATAACCCTCGTGATTCTAACCTAGAATCCGTTTTGCAGGTCCGATAACCCAAAGGTCTAGCCGGGTTAAGTTGTGGAGTGTCTGGATAGAAGTCTATAATCCATATTCAGAACCCATGGATTTGGATTCTCTTGATGATGAACCTGCCTTACTTGGAAGTTGGATCTCTGGTGGAAGGTAAGACCTCCCCCATGTGTTGATTAGGGTTAGGTTGAGGTTGGGTGTCAACCCCTTGAGCAAAGCACCCTTGTATAGCAATGTACTAGGGGGTGGTTGCTTAAGGTGGTTGATTGAACCAATCAACCGCCCCAAGCGACCGCTAGGTCCTGATTGCTAGGTTTTATCCCTATTTCGCCCTCTATTTGTTATAAATAGCAACCCTCTCCCTATTAATGCATTATTATATTCAAAATTGCTATTTTGGATGGTTAGGCGACAATGGGGACATGCTGGAAGGTGAGCGAAGTGCGGATTGTGATCTGGAAGCTTCTCCCTTCTGTTCTTGCTGATCTGGTTGAGGTAAGTGAATCCCCATTCACTCAGTCTCTCTCTTCAGCTATTAAATAGTGTTGTTTTGTTCCCTTTTTTGTTGTTTGTGATCCTTCTTGTTATGGTATCCCCTTTTTAATGTTGTTGATGGGATCCTGTCCAAAAACGAATCCCTGCATTCGTGGAAATGATGGATCCAATTAAGGGAGGATTTTGGGTGTTAGATCTACGTTAATTTTTAGGGTTTTGTTTTACCCCTTGATTTTGGACTTGTTTGGTTCAAATTTCGAATTGAAATCGGATGATCAAAAGCGTGAGTTTCGGATTTGAGCATTCTATTTTTGGGGCAGTTGCTCAAGGGGTTGCTTAAGCCAAGCGACCAGCTGGGGTTCAGTGAGTATGTGGCTTTTGGCTTTTATCTGATTTGACTCATTTCTCTTATATGATCATGTAATGTTGTATTTAGGAGGACTATCTTTTTTGAAAGTCTTATAATTATTTTTGGTTTGCGTTCTAGATGACTTCTACTTATTTACACGTAAGGATATACATTCTTGTCTTTTTGCAATGACTTGAACATGCTAGATCAATGTCTTTCTTTACTATTCTTTAATCATATATCTTGTTGTAATTGTATAAAGCATGTTGATCTTATTATATACTTGCTATTTTTGATGTTCTTTTATGTACTTTATCATTTATGATATTGAACAACTAGTTGTGGTATGATGATGATTGGAGTATTGTAGTTGAGATGGTAAGGGTATTCCATTGAGATATCTTGGCTTGAGATATCAGAGGGTTGTGGTATGGAACACATGCTCACTAATGCCTCTAGCACTATCTTGACTACTGGATGACATACCTAGGAAGTCTAGAACTACATGGTTAGGTACCCCACATATTACTACCCTTTTGGTAGGGGAATTGAAGCCGGATGACCCATGATGATGGTGACATGACTCTGTTTTATCCTACAGCGGTAACCAATCCATGCGGAGATTCAGTGGTCCACTATTGCTCATGCAATGGTAGGGTTCCATATGTTAGGGTTGGGCTCATGGACGTTCAAGGAGCTGACCGGGTGTCGTGAGGAGTCATGAGAGCATTCCGCCCCAACAATATGTGGATGACCATAGGGTTAGGGAGTGGAGTCCAATAGCGGTAGCCAGTCTATGAGGGTTCTCATTCCTAGGTTCGAAGGATATGGAACCGAGTTGGTTGGTGCCATAAGGCAACTCATCATAATGAGAAAATGTTCCACTTAAAAAAAACTAATAAATAACAACACTTACAACGCCTATTATTTTCAAAAATCTCTATATCCTCTACTGAAAAATGAAGACTAAGACTGGAGTTTCATGAAAAAAAATAAGCCCTTTATCAATATCTGGACTTCATCTAGTGTGTTACCATTATGACTTGCATTGGATTAGAAACCCCGACATGCGACAATACTCATTGCCAATGGTCATGGTAAGAGAGTGTTAACTTAAACCCCAGCCATGGATTGTGCCAGGTGTGGACTTACTTCTTTACCCAGCATCCCAATAGAGGTAATCAATCCGTGAGGGATCAAAGTGACTAGACCTACCTAGACGAGGGCTGGTGTATATCTTAAAGCATGTCAACTATTAGAGACTTGCATAGTTAGATCTTAGTAGCATTCATATCATGTATGCCTTTCTGATTGTGTTGACATATGGATGAGAATTATGTTATCCTTACTGAGTTCGTCAGAACTCATTCCTTTTCTTGTATGTATTATATTATAAACTGCACAGATGGTGGCCCAACGTCAGAAGTTGGAATGGATCCGTATGAAAGACCCCTCTCATATGAAGAAGATGTGGCACCGTCAATGGGAGACGGAGATAACTTGTGCGGGAGCTCCTACGGATGCATGGAGTGCGCTTATAGCACCCGTTGATGGATGGAGGAGACAGGTTGTCAGACAATTTGTTGACCGTCTGGAGAAGAACTGGAGAACCCCTTTCCTTGCCAAGCTTGAGTCACAGTTTTTAGCTTTAGAGAAAGAAACTGGAAAGAAGATAATTTAGTTTATTTTTTATTGCTTCCGCTGAACTCACTATTCTTTTGATCATTGATTCTTTCCTTTATTATTTTATTGGAGTATTTGGACCCCTATAATCTTTCTATTAATTATTGCACTTATTCTTGCTCATGATTATCTATTACTTCCATTTATTATTATTGATGATAAGACCGTGGATCCTGTGATGGTTCGCTCCCACGGGTTGTCGGGCGGGTAACCGAGATTGGCGGGTGGGGTGTGACAAATATCCTCCTGAAGAGGTGTTAAAAGACACAAGTATTTGAAGTCAGCTAAAAATTACAATTCATTGAAACTAAGATGGAATAGTTACATAAAAGCTCGATCTAGGCATTTCAATCTTTACCTCTTTTTGGTCAAGGACTTCTCCCAGTATTGTTTTAACCTTCGGACGTACTTTTTCGAGTTGACCCTCTTGGATAAGCTTTTTAATTTCCACCTTGAGGTTTCTACAATCATCTGTGTAATGGCCATAGTCTTTATAAAAACGACAATACTTAGTCATCTTTCTGTCTTCTGGTCAAGAGTGTAGTTTACATGTCCACTTCAAGAGGTTTTAATCCTGAATTTGCTTGAGGCTCTTTGAATGCTTGGTATTTAAAGGTGTGAAGGTATCCTCATTGCCCTTGGTGATCTCTAGCAGAGATTTAGTAACCTTTGAGACCATGGCATACTTCTAACACCTTTTGAGTGGGGCTGCATAAGTCTTGGGCTTGTCTTGGAGTTAAGATTCTAGTGATCGGGAATGTGTGATCCCATCCCATGGTGCATTGTACGCTACTGTATCATCTAGTTCTTTAATATCAACCACAACTTTATCAAATCTCAAGAGGTAGTCTTAGATAGAATCGTGTCTTCTTACTCCCAATGCCATTTCAGAATCGGGCAATGAATTTTCTCCCAAGTTCCCAAAAATTATGAATAAATCCCGGCTTTAGGCTAGTGAACCATTTTATTGTTGGGCCCTTGAGGGAGGCCGGGAAGGTTTGGCATAACAACTCATCCTCTCTCCCAATTACTATCATTACTGATTTGTAATAACTAATATGTTCTCAAGGATTGGACTTACCCTCAAAAGGAACAAATGCCGATATAATGATGTTAGGTGGAAGTGGCACTCTCATAATTTCACCTAAGAAGGTCCTCAATCAACAACTTCGTAGTCATCATCATGATCCTGCTCATCAAGCTTCTTCTCTAACTCATCCGTCTGTCTCCTGAGCCCATTGTCATTGCAGTATCTTCTTGGAGGTGATCGAATGCTCTCCTAATCAGAATAATGTGAAGGTGGTAGGGTTGGTGATCAGGTTCAGTTGGCCAACCCCCTGGGTTTCCCGACCTAACCACAACTCCATTTGCTCTATGAATTTCTCCTTGGTGTCTCCTAGGTAGATCTTGAGTTTGCCTAACCCCAAACAAGCGATCAGTATTTCGCAAGTTTTACCCCTTGGTTCCTTTCTCAATCACGTTCATTTGGCTGCTTGAACCTACTTCACTGGTCCTATCCATCTTGAACCTCATCCTCTGGACATCTTCTAATATGTACAAGTTGAATTGCCTCGCATAATCTTCCTTCTTGAGTATTCTGGTCAAGTCCTAGTGGTATGCGATTTGGTCAACAAGACCTCTCGCCACTCCTTAGAGCTCAAGCTTTTGTTGTTGCATTTCTCTTTGCATATTTTGTAGATTAGTTGTTGTTGTTGTTGGCTTTGGTGGTTGATTCAAACTGTGTTCTCCATGTGGAGTAGTAAAGGTTCACAAGGGGTTCTCCAAGATCTGCATTTGATTTTTGTTTTGTTGATAATGAGGTAAGGGGACCTGGTTCCTCTCACCTTCTTGATCACGTTTAATCTCGGTCTCCCAATCTTCTATCTGATTAGTAGCCTGATTGGTGGTTTGAAATACTTTATTCATTGTTGTTCATCTCACCATGGCTCTTTGTTTGTTTTCCTCAGAATCCGCCAATCTATTTGTCACATCCTCCCACCGGTCCCAATCCGCATACCGAAGTGTGATCCGCCCAATCGGTTCGAGTAATCAACCTCCCACTAACATAACATATCTACATAATATCGTGTCGTAACCATAGATCCAATAATAATCTTATTCGTCTTTTCTGTCTTCGTGTGTCTCCCCTCTCCCCTGTTCTCTGTCTTCCCTCTCGTCTTTGTTCTCAATCTTATAACTATCCCTTGTTATCTCTTCACGCCTTCCCTCTTGTCGGACTGCTCGTCGCTAACCACTTGCGGTCTTCGGTGTTTGTCGTCCCATCACCTTCCTGGGTTGCCTCTTCTCCTTGCGCTTCTTCTCGCTCTGTTTCTTGTGTCTACCTTGTACGGTGGTTTCGCTCTCGCGTTAATCCATTCTTCGTTACCCATTGCTATGTTGGCCTGTGTATGAATCTAACTCTTATTGCTGGTCTCTGTTGGCGCATGCTTTGTCATGCCCGTCTTCTTTGGGTCTCATTCACTCATCATCGGTTGGTATGGGTCCGCTCCCTCGGGACTTCCATGGCTGGGGGTTGGTCCCACTCTCTCACATCACCATTGGTCTGTCCGGCGCTGTCGGGTTGCCTAGCCAATGCGTCTTCTACTTGTTACATCAAGTCGTCCGATCGTCCATTCCTCGTCCCCGATCCTTTCCGGTTCCTTCACCTGGTCCTCTGTCCCCGCTCGGCTCATCCCCTTTGGTTTCCACATATGGTCGGGCTCTCCGTCCTCTCACGGGTTGGTTCCGGTCTTGCGCCCGTGGCCCAGTCTTCCATTGCAACCCTCCATTGCCCCCACATGTGATTCCTGTCCTCTCCGGGTTGGTTCCGGTCTTGCGCCCTGTCCCCTTGCTCCCGGGTCGTTCGGTCTCATCCCCTCCGTTGGGTCCGCATCGAGCATCCTAGCCACACTACTGCGTCCTTATGTCATCCACGTTTGGGGTGTCCGGGGCTCTCCGGCATCCCATTTTCCCGTGTGTCCGGCGGTGTCGGACACCTCTCCTTTCCAACCTCTTGCATACCGCATTTTCATCTCCATATTGGTCTTCATATTGGGTCATATTACAATCCTTGTATTTCGTGTTCTACATGAGTCAATTCAATATTGTATGCTCTGTATCGCGTCCCGTGTATACATTATGTCTAATTGTTTACAGATTCAATTGCTGTATCTTTTGTTGTTGGTACCATCCTTACCTTTTATACTTGCAGGAATCCTAAGAATCGTGTCTTGCAACTTGAGGGTCCTACGTGTATCAACATATTGGAGTCCCTCGAGATATCAAACATCCAACGCCATCTGGAGTTCTGTCTCTTGGTCGTTGGTTGGTCTCCTCTCGCCAATGGCTGGCCTACAATCGGTTTTGTTCCTTTGGTGGTTCGGGTACTCGGGGTCTACTTGTGTATCCTCATTGGGCCTCCACTATCGATCGTCTTCGTTACTTGACGTTACCATTTAGATCAATCTGGTTCTTGGATTCGATGAATCATACGACATGGAGATGAATCTTGATTCGTGATATCTGGAGGCATACTTAGATCTTCGTGCCTAGATCATATCTATGGACCCTACCATGTGTCTGTCTGTTCATGAAGAAGCATGGTTGGTGAGGCCTGGTTGTAGATCATGGTCTGTGCCGCTTGACTACTAATATGATCAATATGTAGATCTAGAGATCATTTTAATCGATGACAGCAGTCTGTTTGATCTGATTCCTTCGCTTGCATGATCTGGTTAAGATCATTGCATTAGCCATTAATCCTTGGAAGTCTGAGAGACAAGTCCATAGTGTTAGCACGAGTGCCTCTCCTCTTTGTCTCAACTCAGGAAGTGGTGGGGAGAGGAGAGTGTGACTACCTTTGATGCAGGGGGTTTTGCGAAGATCCGTCAAGATAACACCAAGGATGCAGGGAGATGACTGCGGGTCTTTGGTTCGTTCCGTGTTTGGGGCGGAAATACGGTAGACTCGAGTTGGACTTAAATAGAGCAAGCAGCCTATTACCAAAGACAAACCCATTGGTCGGTGGTTGGTCGGTGGTCCACGACCTCGCGTTGCCATCGTTCACTCCTACGGGTTGAGGCCCGGATCAATCCAATCCTAGGGGTTTTGCCACTATCGTGACTTACCTAATAGGTGATGCCTTCAACCATGTAGGGCCTCCAGTCCATCAACTAATCCGTCTTCATCAGTTCGGTTTCCATAAATGACCTCATCATCACTCTCTGGATTCAGCCGCCCGTCCTCCCCGGGTGGCCCGCTGACTTCTTACTTTACTTGGTCCTGGCCTCAATAACAAAGTTTCCAGGTCAAGGTTAGGGCTGGGTTTCATACTATTGCATCTAAAACTTCTTGGTGCTACCTGTGTAGTAGGACAACCTCTTCAAAGCTTCTCACACGCTACTTGAGTTGTGAAATCCCCGGTTTTCTAAGCCATTAACCCATGATTTCAAGACCCCGAACTTGGGCCATTTGAGTCGAACCTGAAGATTTGAATGCGGACCCAATGCAAGTGGATGACCCTAGTGATGACTCAACATCTCTCCTAGAATTTAAGAGGAGAGAGAAGGTTAGTCACGAAGGATTCAAAAGGCGATATTGGCACATCCAGAAATCAATGATGGAGAATCCAAAATGACGAGATAATTTCACCCAAGCGTAGATAATCGAAAGACCTTTCTTTCAAGCCAAAAATCAACGGAATCGGACTTTGGTTGGCCCCTAAACCAAAGGCTGGTCAATTGGACCGATTGGACGGCTGGTCGACCGCCCACTGCCCAATTTGGGGCAGAATCAGGTTTTTACTATTTAAAACCATATTTTAAGTTCTATTCTCTCATACTCGCATTTTATAATGCTAGTACAAGGCTGAGGCTAGGGGAGGAGGAGAAACCAAGAGGAAGAGTGAGTTCTAATCATATGGAGGCATGCCAAGACCCAAATCATTAGAAAATGTGAGAATCCTTAAACCCTCTTCTTTAAACATAGTTTTGTGGGTTTCTTTTTTCACTTTGGATATGGGATTTCAGTAGTTGAAGCATGTTAGGTATATTTAATGCTCTTAAATAGTTGTATTTATGTTGTCCTCTAGTTTGTGAGTTGTTTGTGCCAATCATTGCAAACGATTTCGCGTTTTGACTCGCTGGAGACGCCCGCGGCGATTTAGAGAGCCAAATTTGGGCCTTTTTGATTTAGAACAAATTGGTCAATTCAAAGGCCAAATTTGGGCCTTTTTGATTTAGAACAAATTGGTCAATTCAAAGGTGCCTTTAGGACCTTATTGCTGCCAATTATACATTCCCAAATTTTCATTTCGATTCGACTTCGAATCGGTGGAGAATAATGACTTATTGCCGAAACTATGTTGAGAACGGCGGGTTTGAACCTATTTGACATTAGGATTTTGTTGGGTGATTTTGGGAACTCTATTAAAACCCAATTGGATTCTAATTTATGTCCATTAATCTTCTTACATGATTAGGTTTATTTTGATTATAATCACCGACTCGTGAGTGTGAAATTGGGGACTTTGGAGAACATAATCAAATTGAAAGGTGAGGATTTACTAACCATGTTTTGTATTATTAAGTGTCACTATTTTAAATTCTATTGGTGATATAAATTGCTTTAAATTGATATCTATCATTATATGCTTGTGTGTGGCTTTGCGCAAACGTAAGGTAAGGTTGGAATGATTGAGTTTTACTCTTTATTTTGACTTCTATTATTGATATGAAAACGATATGAGAATGTTTGAGATGAATGATGTTGAATGAGATGACTTTTTTTATCCTATTTTACTAACTAGGGTTGTGGGTTCGCTCATTACCCTATTGACCTTATGTGATTGCATCTAGACCAACTATATGAATGAAAGGTGTCTAGTAGTGTTGGGCTAGAAATCCCTATGAGTACTACTACCCTTTCGGTAGGTATTGATGCCGGTTAACTCATGATGCCAGTGGTTGGGTCCTGTGTGTCAAGCAGACCCACTATCATCATAGTTTGGTAGCATTGCATATTACAGATAAGGGCTCCTGGGAGCTCAAGGCCGATAACCAACCCGTAAGAAGACATGGAGAGCATCTTGTCCATTATATGTGGATGACCATTGGGTTAAGGAATGGACCCAACAGATGCCTCTTGAGGATTCCATTCATAGGTGGGAAGGTATCGAACCAAAAGGGCACTAAGCATGAGGGGAGATATCCAGAACATATATAGTACAAGACCATAGGACCTTGCATTGGGCCTAGGTATAACCTTGACACGCACCAAGTCTCATACAAATGGTAATGTGAGAGAGTGGTGACTTATAACCCCAACCATGGCTTGACGGACTTTACCCAACAACCGTGAAGAACCCAATAGACATCTCTTGTTGAGGAAGAGTGATTGTGTGAAATCCAACCCTAACCCAGAAACCCTATTGTTTGTAGGACCTAAGACCCAAAGTGACAGCTCACCTAGCCATTCCACTAACAAGAGATGGCTTTTTATTTTTATAATAACAAAGAAAGTCAGTGCTCACCCCCAACCAAAGCCTTGATGAGATTGAACCGTAGATTGGATTTTGACTTCCGCTCCTACAACAGTCGCGACCTTCTTTAATTCAAAAAACAAAAAAGAAAGGCGAATGGTTTGGCAACAAGCAAACGGCTTTCT
This sequence comes from Hakea prostrata, assembly GCF_041222555.1. Classification (NCBI taxonomy): domain Eukaryota; kingdom Viridiplantae; phylum Streptophyta; class Magnoliopsida; order Proteales; family Proteaceae; genus Hakea; species Hakea prostrata. The sequence continues at coordinate 22,034,630 of NC_142604.1, forward strand.
ATCATAGTTACAAGGGGGGCTGTTCGCCTTAACTACTTAAGTACCAAAGGTTGCTTTCGGTTGGTTTTTTAAGGGGGCTGTTCACTACAAGCTATCAGCGAAGTAGAAGACAACTATGGGCCATCTCAGTAGAAGACATGGTGTTTGATCCAAAACCCATGGATATTGATGATGGTGCTCTCTACTTAGAAACCTAGTCTGAGTTGGAGAAGAAGATGCACATTGATGAAGAGAGTGGTTATTGGACCTAAAGCCTATCTAGGCATGGTTTAAAGGCATCTCTCAATGCTAGGTAAGTTGTATGATGTGTTGTGAGAAGCCCATTCAAAGTTATTAATGTCACATCCACCCAGCCAGTACCCTACCAGGCACACCCAGGTATGTGATCCGCAGTCCTAAGGATCAAGTATCGAGCAACCATGCTCCCACATACGCGATAACACAATCATGAACAATAAGAATTAAGGTAAAAGCATATAATAAATGACATCAAGAATAAGATAAGAATAGATAATCAGAGTGCGGAATAAAATGATACCAAGTGTATAATCAAAAGGAAGGAAGTGAGCGGAATTCACTTCTTCAGTGGCAACGGAAAGTAGTCAAATAAAGCTAAGTTACAAATCCAACATCTAAAAGAGTATATCAAAGAAAGTTATAATTACATATCCAGGTTCCAAAATGACAGCATAAAGGCCTAAGCTAAGGTCTCCTCAGTTTTATACAATATATCCTCATAGGTGTACACAAAGGAAACTAAGTAGGGCATTTCCCACACCAGGGTCGGGCTAATCTTGGTACGGAGGGTAACCACCCTCGGTATCTTCACTGTAACCTTTGTAAATGGCCAAGACCTTCAATGTAGTATGAGGGATCCTGGTCCGCCTCGAGGTATGAGCCATCAGCTTCTTTGGTACCTGTAGAGAAATCTAACAAAACAATTGCACAAAAAGGAATGAGTTCGAGAGAACTCAGCAAGGTAGTTATTCCATAATACATAAACCATATGTTACAAGTCATAACATGATGCAAGATGATATGAAACACATGATGCAAGTATGATTCTAACTCTACATATGCTAGTCTCTATAGTAGACATGCTTTAAGTCATAGCACCATACTTCTTTAGGTAAGTCTCAATCACTCAATCACCAGTTGGTAATGGGTCCTGCATCCCTTGGGACAAATCCATGGCTAGGGTTCAAGTCACCGCTCTCTCACATCACTGTTGGTCTAAGTAGTGGCGCATGTCAGGGTGAAGCCTAGCCCAATGCAAGTCATCTACTTAGTCATATCATGTCAGATCCAGATAAATCCATTCCTCCCATCCCAGTATCCTTCACACTAGAGTCACGGATATTACTCACCGGACTCACCAACCCTATTGGTCATCCACAAATAGTAGACGGGAAGCTCTCACGTCCTCTCACGGATTGATTTGAATTGAGTTGGGTTTTCTCCTACAAGTCAATAAACAAGTCTAGAGTAGAGAAATACCTTCGAAACAAAACCGGAAGGGCATCAAGCACTTCAACTAAGCTTCCCCTCTTCTAGGTGTAGTTTCTCATTGAACACTAACAATGCGTCCAAGTAAGGGGCATCACTGTCAATGTCCATGGGCTCCAAATCATACACCAAGTCTTCAACTACGAGGGCCCACAAGTCTCTTCTTCCACCACTTCGGGTCTTCGGACCTACAAACATCAAAGGATTCGGGTCAGGCTCAGGGTTAGGATAGGGCTGAGTTTCACAATTAAGGTTTGACCCATCAATTCCCTAAATTGGGGTTGCTGTCATGGTTGGTCGACCAACCAATCAACCAACAGGGTTAGTAGGGTTAAAATTGGAAATCCTGGTGATTTTAGGACTTTTTATGCTATTTAAAGGGGGGAACTCTGTGGTTTTTTCTCTCACAATCAGTTCTAAGCCTCTGGAGAACGTGGGAAGAACCCTAAAACCTCTCCTCCAAAGCCAAGGAAGATCCTCAAGCATCCGTTCGAGTTTCTTCATGGGTTCCTCTTTCTAAAAGGTTAGTAATCAATTTGTTTCTTCTTGATTCATTCTTTCTTCTTTACTTTTGATCTTCTGTTTATGAGAAGGGTATTACACTACTGTAATGGCCTCTTCTTTGTTTCTCCTAGCTATAGAGTGAATCCCCCATTCACTCTATATTCTTGAGCCATATGGTGATGTTCTTGTTTCTTTGATCTTACCTGAATGCTTGATTACTCCCTTGTATTGTTTTTCCTACAAAGTTTATGATTGTGGGGAAGGTTTCATACCATTACCTATGACCTTCCCTTGTGTCCTCATGATTGAGGAGTTAATCCCTAATGTTCCTTGGACCATTGGAAACCCTTAATAGAGAGATTTTGGGAGGAAACCCTTGGGTAGCCCTCATGAGAGAATATCCACATTGGGTAACCCTCATGAGAGAGTATCCAATTGGGAACCCAATTATTTCTAATCCTCCCCAATTCCATTCTTGATTTTGAAATACTAATTTTATGTTTCCCTTACCCTCTGTGAACTTACCTTGGGTTATTTTCAGAACCAATCTAGGGGAACCTTCATAAGATGATATTAAATTGAAAACCCTAATCCTTTATTAATTATTGGGTCATCCCCAAAGCTTTACTTGATATGGTTTGTACTCTTTATTCCCTAGGGTGAATCTTTATCCTCCCTAGCCTTTCCATGAGAGCCATGGTTAGTGTATGTTAAGACCCTAAATCTTTATGGCTCAATCAAGAACCTATCTTTTGACCTTGACTTGATGCTTTGATCTTTTTAGATAGTCCTAGTATGTTCTAGGAAGCTCCCCCTTCGAGTTTTGGACCAATCGGATTTCAAATGAAGAAGTTATGATCAAATTAGGGTTTGCAGCCCCGTACTGTCCCATTGGTCGACTAGTTGCTCAAGCTGGGCAGTAGACCAACCAATCAACCAACACAAACAGTAGCCTCAAATCTGCTTTATTTGCTTCCGTTTGACTTCTAATCTTCTAGGTCTTATTCCTAATCATTATTATATGCTTGTGTAGGTTTTAATTGCTAGTCTTGGACCTCTTCCTCATTATTCTACGGAATCCTTTAAAGATTACTTAAGGTAATGATGGTTGATCCCTAATAACCTAATATGCATGTCTACTTGTATTTGTTTTAGAATTACATGATCATATCACCGCTGTAATTAGTTTTTTATAATTATATGGCTGTTGTAGTTCTTCAACTACAGTAGTACTTGTTCTTATTATTCAATTGTTATTTCAGTTATGAATGATTATATGTTGTATTATCAGTTGTGCTTGTGAATGACTGATTGTGAATGTGATTGCCTAGGTTGTGATTGGGGATTGGGGAATGCCCTTTTGGCATTTTTGTCTTTGGACACCAGTGGAGTTGGTATGGGATATTTTCTTATGGTGCCCCTCAATGCTTTCCCTAATTACTGATTGACATACCTAGGGCATGTCTAGAAGTGTTTGGCTAGGATGTCCCTGTTATATTAGACCCGATCGGAAGGGAATTGAGTCCGAGCAACCTATGGTTGCAATGGTGATTTGTGGATACTTAATAGCGGTGCGTAATATTCATGAAGAGGACATGAATCACATTGTGGACAATCAATACCGGTGCATAATATCCTTGAGAGGCCATTCATTGGTACGGTTGCAAAAGTGGAACATGGGCCCCTAAAATCAAGACCAATGAAATGATCCATGAGAAGAAACGATAACTACCTATTAGCTTGATGTAACTAACCAATAGGGTTGATGAGTCCGTAGTCCGACTTGATGGCTATCATAAAGATACGTTGACTCTAGGGAGAACGATACCGGAAAGGATCCCGTGATGGGAGGAATGGAAGTATCTGGATCTAAGTTGATATAACTAAGTAGAAGACTTGCATTTGGCTAGGCTTAACCTTGACACACGCCAGTACTCATACCAATGGTGGTGAGCGATAATGTTGACCTAAACCCCAGCCATGGAATGTCCGTGAGGATGCCTTAACCTAATTACCACAAAGAACCCAAAAGAAGTGCATCAAAGCATTGAGGGAAGAGTGACTAAGACTACCCAGAGGAATATGGTGTTCTAACTTAATGCGTGTTTACCAATAGAGACCAGCATACATAGAGTTAGAAGCATATCTGCATTGTCCATTTCATATCATTTTGCATTCTGTATGATTTGCTTCCATGTGTTATTATGTTATTATGGATTGAACTGCCTTGCTGAGTTCTTTTGAACTCACTCATGTTTGCAATATTTTCTGTTAGACTTCTCTGCAAGTAATACTACTACTGTTGACTATGATGGTCAGTACTATGAAGACCAAGTTGATGACTCATACAATACGGTTTATGGTGACTACGTTGGTGAAGTCTATCAGTACGAGACTGATACTTATCAAGAGTAATTCAGTTTTAGCACTTGTGCGCTAGTGATGGGATATCGTTCCATCCTCTTTTTGACTTTTATTAGATTCAATGAGACCATAGTTTAGTTTTGTTCCCCTTTCATTTTGGGAACCGGTTGTAATCTACCTTTTTTATCTACTTTTCCGTTGTTGCCGTGGAGTGAGTTTCCGCCTCATTCTACTTTTTTATTTATTCTATTGGTATCATTTTCCGCACTCTGATTGTAATCTTGAACCTTATCTTGATATTTTGATTAATAAAGTTAACATTTGATTTAATCTTGTTCTTGATTATATTATTGTGAATGTGGGAGGATGATTTCCTCGAATACTGGATCTTCGGGACTGTGGATCACACACTCGGGTATTCCAGATAGGGTACTGGATGGGTAGATGTGATAGATTGAGACCACCCAAAGGTGACTGGTGTTTTCTTAATGCATATCTACCTTAGAGACTTCATGGTAGAGTTAGGAACATATCATCGTAACTATACCTTATCATATTTTGCCATTTACTTTATTACTATTTCGTGGGCATGATGTGGATGTTATGGATGAATGCATGTCATGAATGTTAGTTAACTTCACCGAGTTATGTGGAACTCCCTCCTTTATTTGTGTATTTTTCTTTAGATTTTTCTATATGTGAGACCCCCTTCCAAGTGGAAGATTTGTCGCAAGGAAACTTTTTGGAAGGTACAATTGAGGGAAAAGTGGAAGCACACCAAGCTTCGTGCTCGTGCCTCAATTGCTCCTATAGAGATGGCTTTTAATGATAAAGACCTTGCCATCCTTAGGAAATCTCTAGTATCTTTCATGTCACTTTTCTATATTTACATGTTGATTTATTTTGGGAGAGGCGAGGGTATCTTTTACCAAGACCCTTCAATATTTTCCGCTGTAGACACTTTTTTTTCATGAAACTCTGATGTTATAACTTTTGATTTGAAGTCTTGGACGATTGTAACTATTATTTCAAATTTGATAATTTTATACTTGAACTTGATTTATTCTTGTCCTTTTAATTATGCTATATCATATGTTGTATGGATTTGTCACTGAACTTAAATCTTGTGGTATATCTCCCCCACGGGTATTCGGGCATATGACGAGATCCGGTTGGGTGGGGTGTGACACAAGTAGAGGGATGACTTGCACTGACAAGAAGAATTAAAGCAACGACTTGGGGTTGGTCGGGGAACCGCCTCCAACAATCATGTTAGTCTAAGCACAACAATTGAAGGCTCTATGAGGGGTTTTGAAAGTGTAAGCAATAGTAGTAGATAGTAGTTCTTCATACCTCATAAATCCCATGAGTTGGGTTTTCATAGAGGTTACTTTAGGTGGTTACCCCATGATTCTCATCCACCTAATGAAGTGTAACATGGGTTTCCTTTGGGAGCATGTTCCCACTTTCAACAGTCCCCATACTTGACTCTAAATTGAGCCATTGCTTTGAGAGTCATTCCCCCATATCTCGCTATGGGCATTACGGGGCAGTTACTTCATAACTAGCCCCTTGACTTAATCAGAGATTCTTTGAATGTAGCTCTCCAGACTCAGATTACTTGCTCTACCAACCTGTGTTCTTTGACGGGGGTTCTTCACACCTATCTCAGTAGGGGTTCTTAGTGTTTATCCCAACTTGGTTGTAGCCTAGCCCAATTGTGGGGGCTCTCGGACAAGTTCCTTGCCTAGCCTCACATAGGGGTTCTCAAGCTGGTTCCTTACCACTACAATCAGTTACAGTGGGGTTGAGACATGACCAGACTCCAAAGAAGATAGTAGTGGAGAATTTTCTATAATGTGAAAACCTGATGGAATAATACCATGTGGAGGAAAAAAACCCATGAGTTGTAAATTTTTTTTTTTTTAAGAAAACACAATGATGGTATTAAAGAATAAGCATCGACTAACTGTGTGCTCACAGTCACAATAATACAAAGAATACACTAGTTATCACACTAGTTATCAAATTGACTAAGTAACCCATGAAAAGAAACATTCGAGTTCTCTATTAGAGTCTGACCTCTGCATACAATCATGGGCCAATAGACCATGTGTACTGGCATCAACGATGCATTCATTATTGCCTTCCTTCGGGATGAGTGGTTCATTTCACTTCCTTCTATGTTTAGGCACATGGGTACAAGACGTACACTCCCATATAAAGAACTGTCTTCAATTACCTTTGACTTGAGCCCATCATTATATGTTGGTTGAGAAGCTCATGCAACAAAGCATGATTGTTTAAAGTAAATTACGATGAATATCAATTATCAAATTAATTGAGAAATGGTTCAGTAATTGAGAATTATACTTAAAATTAGAAAACTAGCAAGGCTCCAACCCTTACTGTTGTTCCCAATATAGAATTAAGTACACTAAATATGATTAGAAAGATTAAATCATTAATTTAAGCTATTATAGAAGCTCAATTCCATGTGAACTTGGGTTTAGAAAACATTTCCACTTGACCAACTTGGTCTAAACAAACTAAATATAATAGGCACTCATTATTAATTTGGTCAAGGTCAAAACAAGCATCTTAAGTGGTTTTGAATGAGGTTAAGCTGATTTATTACCTTTCTCTCCAACTGATAATGTGCTTGTGAGTTTTAATAATTAATTAAATTGAAATTATGTTTTTCTTTTTTTTTTTTGAAAAATTTGATTATTAATGTGGTTAGCATCATTGTCCAGTTACTTTTCGCACACACCCAGCGAGACGACCAAGGAGCTTGAGAGGGACTAAAAGACAATGTTTGTATAATTTGGATTGCTTCTAAAATCAATATCACTCAAAGATTAAAGTATCAGTCAGAATCTTCATTAATGGTTTATTTTCCTTAAAAGACAAAAATACCCCTGTGGTGATGTGAATTCAAGGAAATATCAGTAATCCTAAACAATTTTATATTATAGCCATATGAAAGATTTGCATTGCATGGATAGGGTACTTCACATCATCGGATGAGTATTTTTGTCTTTAGAGAAAAATAACATGATAAATTTCAAGGAGTTGACTTTGTTTGCTAAGACTAATGATTCATAGTATGAAGTCAAGGGTTAGATTTTCTTTGGGTTTAGGGAGGAAACTCCACCTTATATTTAAATTATATATAAAGCTATTCTTTAAGAATGTGCCTAAGTTGTGCTTAAACTGATCCCAATGAACTTTAGATCTGAAAATAATAATAATAATAATAATAATAATAATAATAATAATAATAATAATAATAATAATAATAATAATAATAATAATAATAATAATACCTTTTTTTTAATTAAGAGCTTCTTTAATTTCTCTTGATTAAATTTTTTTTGGGTGTACCCTTAATTTAAAAGATTGAACTCATATTATCTTTTCAAAATAATTAAAACTTTTAAATAAAATAAAACAAATAGAGAGAGAAGGGTTTGTTGGTATTAATGATAGAGGCAAAATGATTGCCCAGGGTCATGTGAATATGTAACTCAACTTGCCCAATGGTCACCAGGCTCACATGGTAGATTCAAACCCCACACAAAATTAAAACAGAAAATTGGAATTTCTCTAAAGTAGAATAAGTCCTTGGGACTTGATCCCATGGACCATGAGAATCAGTCTTGCAAGATTTTACATTGGTTTTGCGGTTCCTTTGACTGCTGATGTTAGACTGTGCTTTTACCAAAAATAAAAAATAATAATAAAAGAAAGAAAAAGCTTATCTTTGTGCATTTATTCAGTGTATGTATCATGCAAAAGGCACTCACTTGGCCAATTTTAATAGGTTTAATTATGTTTCAACTTTCAAGTATGACCGAAATCGAAATTGAATTTTTTTTTTTTAGAAGAAAAGAAAACATTATATTACTTAAAAGCACTTACAAATATTATTTTGCAATCCATTACATTCTACTTCTAAATTAGTTGCCATTAGTGCTAACTTACTAATCCAGTTATGGAGCACAAGGGATGGGGAGGGGATGGGGAGCATCAAATTTAATTACTTGAGATGTCCTAGCAATTTGCATCAATTGAGATATTACATTTAGGGGCTAACAATTAGTTCTAGGTTTAGGTAAAAGATTCGGTAATGCGCGATGCGTACTCCAAACTTCTCACAATTTTATCTTTTGGGCCTTTGCTGCTACAATTCCTGCTTTGTAGACCAAAAAGTGTTGCCTCCAATTCATCCTCCATCTTTAGCTTACCAAAATTGATAAACCTTATATGTCCACCTACAGCAATCCCCATGCTCCATCTTGCCACTTCCATCCATTTGTTAAAAATCCCTGCACATATTAACACCGGAGTACCATTAGGGGATATAAATGGGCAAATGTGTTGTTCAACATAATTAGAAAAATTATCATCATCATATGTGGCATTATCTATTATACAAGGGTCTGAATTCATATTTTCCTGTAGCTGCAATGGTACAATCCATCGACCTACTCACGAAAGTACCATCAACGGGTTGGGCCTTTTTTGTGTAAATACCACGCATTCTTTTCTTGCCATATAAAGTAACAAGTTATTATAAAATTCAAAAAAAAAAAAAACCAAATAGCCTAAGCCTTATCCATCTGAGAACAGAGGTTCTGACACATGCTCAAAAGAGATGTATCACTCCAATTCTCCATTCGCAATCCTAAAGGTCCATAGGTATGAATTCTTTTTGTCCATTCACATGAGACAAAAATATGCCAAACGGTTTCAATTCCATTCCCACATAAAGCACAATCGGGCTGTGTATTCATCCATTGAGCTAATTTAGCTTTGACAGGTAATCCATCATTCAAAACACTCCAAAAAAGACTTTAAATTTTGGGTGAAGTTTAAGTTTCCACATAAACTTCCACCAATCCGCAAATTGATCAACCTCTGGTGGATAGAGCAACTGAATTATCGCGCGGAGGGCTAATTTAATTGAAAAGTCCCCATTCGGGGACAACCGCAATAACCACATATCATGTTGGTCAGTCAGTGTGAGTGGCAGATTTATGATGGGGATGAGGTTAGAAGAGTTTGAGGAAAGCTCCCTATCAATCATTTGTAGGTCATTGAACACTTCAGCCATCGTAGCCTGCCTACTCCATAATGTGAAGTCTTGTGAAGTTGACAACATATTCTTGTTGCAGAGACAACCATGGATCAAACCACAAGGACGTTTGACTTCCATCTCCCACCTGCCGCCTCACCATTGTCTTGAGTTGTGCAAAAGTGTTGGAGATATTGTTCCAAGTCCAAGAACCTTGTTTATTCTGCACTTTGGGATCAAATACATATATAATTGCTTTTGATGTATCTTGCTCTCAAAACCCTAGCCCACAAAGATTGCGGTTGAGTGATGAATCTCTAGCCTTGCTTTAGTAATAATGTTGAGTTAAAATCTTCCATTTTCTTAAATCCCAACCCTCCCTTTTCTTTGGGTTGGCAGAATTTCTCCCATGAGATTGTATTTAACTACCTGCTCTTCCCGGGTTTCCCATGCCAGAATCTTTAGCATAGAGCATCAATTTTTGTGCAAATACTCTTCGGGAATCTTAGACATTGCATCTGATAGAGAGCCATTGATTAGATTGCTGACTGCATTAGAATTCCCTACCTTGCAAAGGATAGAGTATTCGATTTCAAACACGCTAGCTTTTGAGTCATCCGATCCAGAATAGATTGTAGGAGTCTTGTTTTCCGTGTCCCCATTAGCAATGTCATCCCCAAGTATGTAGTTTCTTTCTTGATTTCAAACATCCGTAGAATTGACAACATCCGATTCCTCTCTTCTATAGGTATATTTCGATTAAAAAGCACTACTTTTTTCAAAGTTGATTTCTTGCCCTGTTAGATCCGTGAAGAGTTCCAATACCGCTTTCAGAGCAAGTATTTCTTCGGTCTCGGCTTTGCAGAAAAGAGACATATCATCTGCAAAGAAGAGATGAGTAATTTTTGGTGCCTCACGTCCCATCTTAATTCCACTCAATAGGTTCAAAGTCCTCAAGATGATCCGAAGTTAAGCTTTTGAATATATAGTTAAGGTTTTGATAAGTCATAATTGCATATTGTCTTATCCTCACTATGTAAGGATTTTTTTTTTTTTAATAAAAATAATTACTCATTAAAACGAGATGAATACAAGAATGCTAAACATAACTCAGACATCTAAGAGAGGAAGGGGCCCATTCCATCCAATTTGTACAAGAAAAAGCTATCTTAGCTTTATACAACTTTATTACCATGTAATTAATGCACAATACTAAGCTGTATATGATGAAGATGGAATGAGTGGTTGAAATCTCAACCCCTCGTTTCGTATATTTTATTTATTTTTTTATTACTTTTTCAACCGTACCTTCCTATAAAGAAAAAAAATATATGCAAAATGAGTGATCGAGATTTTGACCTAGACCACTCAATTCGATAGTGGCCCATAAGAAGCTCAATGCTGCACATTTAGTGCGCAACACTGAAGTTGAATTCATCTTTACTAGGGTGTCCTAAAAATAAAAAAACCCGTTCACTTAGATTCAATTCGAAGTCTATCCATCCATTTGAAGCCTAGTGTAAAAGGCCTTCCCTGATCGCAAAGACCTCCCATTGGGTTGCATTTTGTGGTACATGAGACAACCATCTTCACCACTCTCCTTGCATCACAAATGAGAAAGCCAGTTCCCCCTTTGCCTTGTTGCAATGATGCATCAGTGCTCACTCTAAGCTGGATGCCAAAAGGAGGCTCCAAGTCTGTCGTGTCCTTGGTTCATTAGACCACAGCATGTTGCTTGAATTGAATTTCATATAAACTTTTTGGGCTTGTTGAACAACCTCAATGGGAGTCCACTACTTCCTATTGAAAATCATGTCATTCCTCGCCCACCACAAAGTCCAACAAATAAAGGAACTTATTTGTTGCTTAAGCCTACTATTTCTTCCTATCTACTGGGATGTGCAGTCCATGCTACAATGAGTTGGTCCAAATGGTTGATTGCCTCAATGGGATGAAGGAGAGATCCAATGCAAACCACGAAGCTCGAGCAAAGGGGCTTTCAATTAAAATATGTTCAATGGTTCCCTGGGCTGCTCCGGCCGCAACGGATACATATTCTGTGCCCATGTTGATCCCCCTATCAGCCAAACCTGTTCTTGTACCGAATTGTTGCGCACATCCTTGAAATTCTCTGATCTTTGGGATTGTATGGCATTTCTAGATCTTCCCTCATGCTTCCGGTTGTACCCTATGGCTGGTGATTTGTTGCTAATCGAGTTCTTCCCTTTCCTTGCATAGGAGGTGATGACTGATTTTGCAGTATATTGACCTGATTTGGAATAACCTCACACCTGCAAAGTAGCTAGGTTTGATTCAGTGTTTTGCTCCATAGTGAATTTGGATGCTTCCGTAGTCTCCATGCTTGAGTGCCTAACAATGCCAAATTCAGGCAATTCAGGATCTCTGAATCGAAGCCTCCCATCTCCTTTGAGTTTGTACATTTGTTTCCAAGACACCCAATGTTTATTATGATCTTCCTTCTTGCCACCCGAACAGAACTTTGTTTTCCTCTTCCTTAGAGTCTTGTGATGAGATTTTGGAAGATAGAAATGAGATGTAACATACGAGTTAGATGCCAACGCAGCTGATTTTAGGGGAACTTCAAACCCAAAAAAAAAAAAAAAAATTTATGACAGCTTCACTTCCAGCTTTTGCAAGCATTTGTGAAGCCCAGCTGTGTATTTGCTTGGACCTTTGTCAATTTATGTCCTGAAGGAGTTCTTTCTTTCCACAATAGAAGTGAAGCTAGAGGAAAGGCCAAACTCTTGAACTTTGGAGTTGTACTGGGACTAAGGATCAAAGTTGACTTGGAGTTCTCGATGATTTGATCACTTGCCCTACAGTATATGTCAATGCAACCCTTGAGGTTGTGTATTTCCTAAACCTTCACCTCTCCAAATAAGAGACTATCATTCGCAAAAAGGAGGTGGGTCAAATGGCTTATCCTACCTCTAATTTTCTCACCTTGAATAAAGCCTGCTTCTTTGCATTGGATGAGAAGAACATGGTACAAACAAAGTAGGGATAGGAATCTCCTTACCTAATGCCTCTGGCCAGTTTAATAGATCTCCCAGGAGCCCCATTAACTAAGACAAAATAAGAGGCTGTGGTAATAGACCCCATCACTAAGTCTACCCACCTCAAGTGGAAACCCATTAGTAAGATCTCCATATATTCCCAATTCAAACTATCATAGGCTTCTTGCCAAAAAAAAACTATCGTAGGCCTTTTTTATGCCGAATTTCATGGCTAGGATTATCTTCTTACCTTTCTTCCACAACTTTTGATGACAGAAGAGTTCTTGGGCTACTATTACATTTTAGCTACAATTTTTCACTAGCACATTATATATAAGCTAATTAGCATGTATTGGTCTATTCTTTCAGCGTAATCAGTCTTAGGGACTAAACAAATGTGAGTTTTGTTTACTCATGAAGGGAGTTTACCTAAGGTGAACATTGCTTTGACAAACTCAACTAGAACTTTCTTCGCCATGTCCCAATATTTGTTAGAAGCAAGCTGGGAGGTAGCTATTAGGTCCCAATGACTTGAGGGGAGACATTCCAAATAGAGCTGCTTTGATTTCATTCACCTTAGGGATCTTCAGTAGCTTCTCCTGGGAATAGCTATCAATCTTGACCAGTTAACGTGTACCTCGACTACATTCTCAGGGTAACTTTTATATATAATATAAATATTGTTGGGATTTAATATTTATTAATTTAAATATATATGGCCTAAGGGAAAAACTGAAAAACACTTTTAGGTAATTACAAAATATAGGGTTATATATTTATAACCACCGCATCACTAAAAGGGAGTGATTCATTCATGCGTGGGAATTTTTCTAGTGAAAGGCAGCTCCCATCTCTCTCTCCCATCTCTTCAGGAAACGCAGGAAGGGTTTCCTTCCTTTTGCTTTAGATCTCCTTACCATCCTTTCCACACGGCATTTGGGTTGTGGAATTTATTCCCTTTCCTAAAGATTATGGAATCACACCGGTGGAGCTTTGGTGGAGGAACGAGAACGTGGAATCCATATTACTTCGCTGCAGATATTCTATATTTAGGAAAGCGAATCCAGGTAAGGATCTTTTCCCTTCAATTATAGAATTGAAAATTACATGGAATATTACCAACAAATATATTGCAAGGTTTCACCCCCAGCCCAAAAAAAAATAGTCAAACTCTTGACCTCATACTATGACATTGGTCTTTTACCAATTGAGCAAACCTTCGGGGTTGCTTCAAAGAGAAGTAATTTTTGATTCATTTCGCAATACAATAGTTTTGTTGTTATGCTATTCACCCTCATCTGGATCTTCCATTTGAGAATTGAGGACATTAGTTTTTCCATCTTGAAGAGAAGGAATAAAGAGCATGGATTTGAGAATTGATATCTAGCTAAGAAAGTAAGAGTTCCCACATACAACCAAAGGCAGGTCATTTTTAGGGAATTTATTAAGAAAAAGATGCTCTTGAGATTCAAAAAAGGCAAAGCTGGTGCTAAAAGCTTTCACAAAAATAGAGTTTGGGGGGACAATTTTTGTATGCAACCTTAGCTCACCAAATTTTGCTTAGAGGTTGTTTCAATACTGTGACCTCAGGTTATAACTATGGTCCACTAACCATTGCACCAAGACCACCCTTTTTTAGAGATTCTAAAATGATTAAGCTAAATTCGACCCATCTAAAGAAGCTAAATTTGAACCATCAACAAACTTCACTACGTTACTGGAAGAAAAAGAAGCTTGAGAAGAATGAGAGAGGGATTTGTCGAGTATAGGAGGGACCTCGTTTTGTAAATTAGATTACTTTTAAACTTTAAAATGTAAAAAATAAAAATTAATATTTACAACTATACCCTTGCCATATGATTCTTGACCGTTGGATTGTATCTTGCTTACGTGGCTCCATCGGGACCGTCAGCAGCAGCCAACTGCTGCTGCCACAAATAAAAATCCGTAGCAATAAATGCAATATTTTGGAGATGAAAAGATGTTTCAACTTTATTCTAATGATCGAGATCAAGAAAAGCAAGCCAAGCATTCGGTCTGGGGGCTTCTCCCGATCACTCGGCTTGGGGGGCTCATGATGAGGATAAATTAGCATTGAACCATGTTTAACCACGATCAGGTCACGGGTCAACCATACTCGATGCCTAACTGAAGGTTTGACCTGTTAGTTACGTAAAGATAAAGGAACCCTATAGTTATTGAGATAAACTTAACCCTGTAGAATTCATGATACATGATTGAGTCATACCTGGTAACTATGAGAGACTGACAATCGTGCTAATTAGGGTAACTACACCAATCTCTGAAAGAAGGGTAAAAACCCTAAGATCAAACGGCCACCGAGGAAACATATGAATTAATCCAGCGGTGGGGAATAAAAGGTAAAACCTATTTAAACAAGAGAGTTACGCATAGTAAAGGTATCTGAATCGTTTCCCCCATTATTATATTCAATTCAAATTCTGTAACTTGTTAGAGCTTTGTGATCAGTTACATTACTAACTTAGCCTTCAGAGGTGGCCTCCCAACCTCACAGTCGGGACACATCTAACACTATTTTGCAGGTTGTTCCCCAAGGATCTAAGTGCTGAGTAGATTTTGGACGCATCAACATGGCATGAGATACCTTCCAGAGTTGGTGAAGAGCAATGAATAGGAAACGATCGTCACTTGCATCTGCTGTCAACATTGTGTAAATGACACCGATTCTTGTTCCAGCCAGAACGTCAAAGAAATCGATAATTCAAGATTGTGAATCTCCAATTTTGGCTTGGATATGATTTTCTAGATGAATTAAGGTCAGTGTAGTTGCAATGCCTTTTGTTTGATGCATTTTTCTTATGATTAATGAATTGTTAATATTGTATTATCAAAAAAGATTGATTGTTAATATTTTGATTAATAGGGTTTTTTTAGTATCAATTTTCATTATCATTTTCTAAAAATCGTTTTTTTCATTTTGACATACCAAACTTATTTTTTATTTCATATTTATTCTCGATAAAAGTTACCAAACCATTTTTCACTGGACCAAGAATGAATTTTTGTACTTATTTCTTTTAAATAAGCATAATAGAGAATGAAAATTAATACAAAAAGAGCCTTAATTGGGTGCGTAGTGGTTATCAAATTTTAATTTTACAAACTAGTTATTTCTTTGATTTTACCTTATCCCATTTTCCATGGAAACCCAAGCCTAAGCTTCTCTCGTTTTCCATAGATCCAAACCCACAAGCCAAACCCATTTCATTTCCCATAAATAAATCCAAAACCCGTTATATGATTCCAACAAACCTAATCTTAATATCCCTTTTCCGGAGCTCATATTACCATTCCCAAAATCCTAAACTTACTTCAATTTTTTTCGAGGTCCAATGTCACATTCCTAAGGCCCATTTCAACCATCAACACAAAACCTTTAGAAGCGCAAGCCCATTTTCGCCATTCACATATACATATTTCCATTTTGATATATTTTATACATCCAAGCCTATTTCATAATCAAAATTTCATCTTGACCGAAAAGAAAAAGATTCAACGCATCCAGTCGTTGCGTGGTTCTAACTTCTAACATCATTCAAGTATTCCAACTTCCATGGAGGGTAACATATTTTTATACTTGCATAATATTGGTGTTCTATATGGTGCATTACATAGTATAATGTTAGGTTAGCCGTAAAAAAAAGAGATTATTCAAAAATAAATCTAGTATAAACACTAGTTCAACCGAGAGGATCCAAGATGCTAATACCCTCCCACGTACATAACAAGACCCCTTTCCTTTAATCCTCAAGCTAGTGCAATAGGATTCTCATCCTGTTTTTTTGTTTAAGGTTCACTTTGATTACATCCTCAAAGGGAGTTTTATCGTTCACAAGTGTCGAATCTATGACATCTTCACTGAAAAGTATGGATCTTACCACTCTACCAACCCTGCATTGACTTCTCACCCTGTTACACCCTACCCTAAACACGCCAAGCTTACTCTTGTAATCTAATGACCACGTCACAATCCTCTCTATCGGACCATAACCATACATCCAATCCATGGGTTATAATCATAGGCAAGGAAGTAAAAGGAATACTATAAGTAAAGAAGTCTAATGTTAAGGAAAAGATTCATAATCACGCTCTCTCTCTTTCTCATCAGTTAGTTGCATGGCCAAATATAATAATCCTTGTCTCATCTAGTGTAGAATCCTTTAAGCCCAAATTAAGTCCATATGCACAGGTATAGCATGCAAACAACACATAATGCTTGGTGTCTCCTGGTACGGTGGTCGTCTCTCTACTATCACCCTCATGCACATAGGCCTCCTGCTCCCGAAGGCATCTACAGTTATCTCATCATCTAAAAAGAGGGTGTTCCACACGATGAATTTTGCTTAACTCATCAAGGGAACACACAAGCAATACAACAACTGAATGAACATAATACTACATGCCACATAGGCAATATAATATAATAAAATATGTTGGACGGAAGTCCACAGACTAATTGTTACACATGTGTTATTCCCAGATTGACACTGAGAGGGGGGGTGAATCAGTGTCTTCAAAAATTCACTATAATGTGGCTGGGTCTACCAAACAGTGTACCACTCGTAGCTATCAACTGCACAAGGACACGTCCACCACACACCACAATGTGGCTGGGTCTACCAGACAGTGTACCACCACTCTGCAATCAAGGTACTCCAATATGTGCAACAAAGAAAAATAAACAAAAAAAGCAATGCACCAAAGTTTACGTGGTTCGGCCAAATTGCCTATATCCACGGAGTAATACCCTACCTAGGGTTTCGTATATTACTCAATACACTCCTAGATATTTTGACTGCTACAACAGTCCAGGAACACCAATCCCTGCTATAGTCTAAAATGCAATTTAGACAAGGGCACCAACCCCAACCCCCTAGACAAGCTCCAAATTGCTAGGTCACAATGTAAATCAATAATTCAAGTTCCCCAAATTACATTCATGATCTAGGTTCTTCATCAATAAACATAACCTAGAAAATAATAGACAATAACTTGTGAATACGGGTTACCTCAACTTGTGTAAGATGCATGGTAACAATATTTGTTTCTCTTTTTCTCCAACTTTTTTTTTTTGCTTTTCAATCTTTTTCAGTTTTCTCTCTTTAAAAAAACCATACAACCATGTTCCCTTCTTTTCTTCTGCTACTTCTTCTTCCTTCTCTTTCACTTTCTTTCTTGTTCAGCAAAACAAAAGACTTCTTATTCCCAAGCTTCAGATCTCCAAAGCCAACCAACGTCTTCTGGTTCGACCTCCACGCTCTTCCCAAGCTCCTCAAAACGTCATTCCTCTTCTGCTGGAGTTTGCTCTCCTTTTATAGATTAATTAAACTCAGAGTTTGAATCAAACTCAAAGTTCCTATCCAACTTAAACAATGAGTGTTTTGACGTACAAATTGGACTAACTTAGAGATCTCCAATGAACAATCCCACCGTTGGATTTGAAGATCAAGAAGTCGTGAAGCTCTCCTCCAAAAATCGGCTCAATCGGACACTGGATGACCATCCGATGAAGAAGTTGATCAAAACTGGACAGAGACCCTCTAAAACGGGATTCTTGAGTTTTCTTTATTTGAATTGGATTCTTTCTCTCGAAACCTTTTTGTGTGTTGCTGTACCATATTAAAGCCAACTTAAGTTGCCAACAATGACAACACCTTCATTTTAGGCCAATGGAACAACAACATGAATTAATGGGAACCAACCCTTCAGGGGTTTGACCTTTGCTTTGTGCCTAGCCACCTCTCACTAGCCATACCAAACTGCCAAATGCCCCTCACGGTTTCACTCTTCACTGTGGAACGTACAATGCATAGTCTAGTAAATGGTGCATTGTTGTTGACTTTGGTCCTCAGCCATCAGGTCGAAGTCCCACAATGAATGAGCCAAGTGTCTTCTCACTAATTCCCACCAGTCAACCACCACTGGCTACCCAACTTCTTTGCCGCAGCTTGGGTAAGGCCATGACATGGGAAAATCCCAAGCCTGCAAGGCTCATCTACTCATCGTGCTACTCAAACTATGGCACACTAGCCTGTATGGGTTCAACTTTCGCTTTGGATTTGCACCCCCAGAAACCCTATTAGAGTTACTTTGAGACCCCTTCACAGATTCAACCTTCGCTTTGGGAAGTCCCTTGAGAACCTAATGAATGATTATTATGTTGCCTTCGATTTAATTTTGATTAACAATTTTGATAAGAGGATAACATATCATCATAGTCGTTTATATGTTTATCTATTTTTTCCTAAGAGTTTTTTACATTTGCCCAACTTGCGCTGGGCTAAAACTCGTATTGCCTCCCTTAAGTGACCTAAATTACGTCTAACCCACAACTTAACAATTTCCGTTAGTGTTCAGTTAAGTCCCAATATGAAATGACCAAAACATCCTCTCAATGTTAAATTTCTAAAGTGCCCTTGTTTTTCATACCATACCCAACCCTTAGGTGGGTGAAGGGATTCCTCCTTCACCCATCTTCTTACTGCACCTTGCCGAAACTTATCCACCACCGCTAGAAATGACCACAACCTCTCCCCAAAAGACCGTCGCTGCCCCGCCTTCCTTCTGCTAAAAATCAACCTTTGAGGGCAGTTTCAATTTGGGTTATGTGTGAAATCCCCCATGATCCTAATCCGGAAACCCATATTGTGGGATTGAGAACCTAGAACGTGAGTAGAAGACAGTTGTTGGCCATCCAAATAGCGATCATTGGATTAAAACCTAAACCAATAGAAGTAGATGGTGAAGATGATGAACATTCGGAAGATCTAACTAGAATGTTGACAGACTTGGAAAGTGGATCAGGAGTTCATTGACGGCACTTGTGGGAGGTCACATAGATCTGGTAAGACCCCCCCCCCCCAATGGGTGTGGGCTAAGTGTTGAAGCAAAGCCACGAGGAAACCACCCTTGAAACTCGCTACACATCCCCCCGCCAAGTACCCTAACAGCGATACCCAGATGTGTGATCCACAAGTCCCATGGTCAAGTTTTAGGCTATCATATACCTACATTACACAATAATACAATCACGAGCAAAGAATAATCAATGTTTAACTTTATTAAGAAACTAATCAAAGAAATAATCTTGAAGTATAATCAGAGTGCAAAATAAAATTATACTAATTAGAGAAAGTAACTATAGAGTATAACGGAAAATAACTCTATAGGTCAATGTAGAACAGTAGATCAAAACTCTAAAGTAACTATAAAGTTATTATAATTGAAATAAAAGTCTAGAAGAAATCAAGAATAAGACTATTCTAAGTCTTCCATAGGCTCTTCTTCTTCTTCTTCTTCTTCAATCTTCACCTTCTTCGCCAAGGGTCTATGCACCTGCATCTTCGAATCAGCATCTAACTCACAATCCCAACAGCAAGCAAGACGGTATCTACTACTATCAATAGGAGCTGTCAAAGTGGTCGATACCGGTGTATGGGTCGTACCATTGGTCACTAGCTTCTGCCATTGAGTCCGCAGCTACATCAAATAAGGAAGGGTCCTCCGTACTAGTGCACGGGATCTCTTTTGAACTTACAAGGTCATCTAAAAATATATCTCCCGAAGGGTGAGCTCAACAGAACTGAACAAGCAGTTCAATCATAATAAACAATTACAAGCAGTTCAAAACAAGCATAATGCAATGATATGAAACAATGTATGCAAGTATGCTTCTAACTCTAAGTATGATGGTCTCTAGTGGCAGACACACATTAAGACAGAACACCATACTCCTCTGGTTAGTCTCAATCACTCTTCCCTCAATCATGTCGGTAACTTGGGTTCTCCGCAGTAATTGGGTTAAGGCGGAATCCCTCTTGGACATTCCATGATTGTGGTTTAGGTCAACACTATCGCTCACCACCATTGGCATGAGTATTGGTGTGTGTCAAGGTTATACTTAGCCCAATGCAAGTCATCTACTAAGTCATATCTATTCGGAGTCAAAATCCTCCCTTTCGTGCACTAGAAAGTCTATCCCGGTATGATAGCCTCCCTTCCATGCCTTGGCAGTCCGTTCCAGTACCTTCCTCGATCCCGACTTTCAACCCTATTGTCCATCCACATATAATAAACGGGAAGCTCTCATGTCCTCTCACGGGTTGGTTACCGGTCTTTAGCGCCCATGAGCCCAGGCTTATTATGTGTGACCTTACCAATGAATGGCCCCCACAATGTGATTTACGTCCTCTCACGAGTTGGTTACCGGTCTTGAGAAATCCCATTGCTGCCATGAGTCACTCGGTCTCAATACCCCTTCCGATAGGGTTAGATATGACAGGGTTTTCCCTAGACAAACTCATCTAAACCAAATCTTAGGTATGTCATCCAGTAGTTGGGGGAAGAGTCAAAGGGCACCATAGGAAAGTGTCCTACATCACCTCCACTGATGTCCAATGATAGAAACGACAAAAGGGCATTCCCCATTCCCTAGTCACAACTTAGGCAATCACGTCACATCATGATTCCATAAATATCACAATATAATCCAAGTCACAATCACATCTGTTGGGAAATGCCATGTTAGCATTTGCCACATCAGTCTCTATTGGTTTTGATGATAATAAGCATGAATTACTAATGGCTATATTGAGTTATGATGTTTTAGTTCAAAATGAGAACAAGTGGACCAACTCCAAGTCAAAGCCATATGCAAGTCAAAGCCAAGATCATGCCAAGATAGACATGAAGATGGACATGAAGTCTAAGTCAAGATGACCATGCCAAGATGGACATGAAGACCGTTGCACAAAATCAGGTCGAAGATCAAGTCGAAGATCAAGACTTAGGTTGAATTAGGGCTTAGGACACTCTCGCATACACATTCATGTAAATGCACCAATTATATGTAATTCATATTACTAGAGTGACCTAGGACATGTTAGTGAGGTGTACAATGCTTAGGGTTGACCAAAAAGTCCAAAAACCCAAGCCATGTCCCAGCCCCAACTTAAGTCAGCAAAATAGAGTTCAGACGGACAGCCGTCTGAGCAGACGGATGTCCGTCTGTACTGATAACTCTGTTTCTCAGAAAACAACAGAAGGCCAGACGGAATTTCCGCCCGGCGGAGGCGGATGCCGCGACGGCCGGGCGGACGGATGTCCGTCTGACCGCTCCAAGCCAAACGGATGACCGTCTGGGCAGACGGACGTCCGTCTGGCCCAGATTTGACTATAACGACTAGTTTAAAGAGAATATCATCTACAGCTGTTTGCAACGGATACTTTTGAGACGGATGACCATCTGACCAGACGGACATCCGTCTGGGCTGAAAAACAGGACAAAAATTTGTCCGTTTTCTATCCGTTGGGGATTGGGTTTTGGCACTCAAAGGTGCTCTATATAAACCCAATTCACCTCATTTGAGAGCAACAACACTCACACTTGATCACCCACTCCCCAAGTGATCCTAAAGCTCTCAAATTGCAAGAAAGCCTTGTGCTTTGCCTTTCACCTTCTCCCCAACCTTGAAGAACATACCAAGGTGTTAAAGTAAGCTTGTGGAAGTCAAGCTTGAGGCGATTGAAGGCTTTGGTGGTGCATGCATTTCATATCTTGAGCATACAACTCTTATTGCATCACACACACACAAGAGGTAAAGTGTCACACCTCTTGTTAAGGTAACATCCTTCTCTTGTAACTGTTTTCAATTCTAGTCTAGGTAGATTAGAATTGGTTTTGGGTACTCTTGCCCGTGAACAAAGATTGGTTGGGTGCTCTTGCCCTAAGATAAACAAAGATTGTAAAGGGTGCTCTTGCCCCGTAACAAAGATTGTAAAGGGTTTGATCTCTACCCATTGTATTGAAAGAGAATCATTAGTGAAAATCTCTCTTGAGGCCAAGAGAGGAGTGGACGTAGACTTGTAAAGTCGAACCACTATAAATCTTGTGTTGTGATTGCTTGTCATTGTTTAAATTCATTTGAATTCTCAATTTACCTTGTATTTCCGCACAAACCGAAAAATTGGGACAATCCACTAGTTGCAACCTAATCACCCCCCCCTCTAGGTTGCACCAACAACATCATTCATATTCCATAACAATATGTAAATCATGTCATGAATAGCCTATTGTAATTATAGAAGTATGACAATATATAAAAGGTATAACTACAATAGCTAACACATGCATATAAGTCATAACATATTAAAGCATGTATTTGTGCACATTGTGAGTGAACATACTCACCTTATATTCAACTTCGTAAACTCCAAGTAAGAGATCAAAGAACAAGTCCAAAATCACCAAAACAACCCTAAACAAACATGTAGAGAGTATAAGGAACAAACTCTAATGATTAGAGATAAAATGGAGACAAAACAAACAAAACTTGTTGTCTAGGCACCCTTTGGTCGATTGGCCTTTGGAAGGTTGGATCAACCAAAGCGATCGACCAAAGTTAATGTGTACGGACAATAACTTCCAACTTTGGTCGAAAACTCTTCAAACGACATCGGAACACTCCAAAATTAATAGAAAAATTATAAAATAACATATTAAGATTATCTATGATGATCTAAACATCAAACAAGGTTATTGGAATAGAAATCTAATAAACCACCTAATAGGCTTGATCCGCAGATTCTCACGGAAAGACTAGAATAAACGGGGATTCATTCTACAGATAAGAAAACAGTAGATCATGCATAAAAAACAACCTATGAATAGATCTAACATATATTAGAATCAAATAATTACAGTAA
Source organism: Hakea prostrata (assembly GCF_041222555.1). NCBI lineage: Eukaryota > Viridiplantae > Streptophyta > Magnoliopsida > Proteales > Proteaceae > Hakea > Hakea prostrata. The sequence continues at coordinate 22,057,847 of NC_142604.1, forward strand.
GAAAAGACCATGGTCTCATGTTGGATCAAATCATCGAAATCACACCGTATTGTCTATAGAGAGAATACAGTGAATGAGAATTCACTCTAAGACTATGAGGATCTGAGATTAGGCCATTACAGCAGCGTAAGACCTTCCTCACAATAAAAACAAAGACTAGAAACAGTAAATAGAATAGATCAATACAGAATATAATCAAATGCTAACCTTATAGAAGAAGATTCAATGGAGGAATTTTGCTTGGATGCTTGGAATAACTTTGGGCTTGAGAAGGAAGCTCTAGAGTTCTTATCACGTTCTCTAGAGGCTAAAAGGTAAAGTGGTACAAATTAGATAGAAGTTTGAATATATATATATATATATATATATATAGGGCCCCAAAATAGACAATTCTGTCCCTGGGCTTGCTTTGGTCGGTTCTTGGTCGATCCAAGCAATCGACCAAGGCAGTGCCTTAGGTCAAAACTGCTGAATTTTGGTTCCCATAAGCCAAATCCACCATTTGGGGTCCTCAACCAACTTAATGAAGGTTCTTACTTGACTTCATAGGACCTTTTGAAGGTGTCAACACTGTACTCAAAGTCCACTTGCCAAGTCCATCATCATTCAGGCTACATCTTCTCTCAAAATCAAACAAGGTTTCCACAATAGGATCTTCACTATCAATCTCCATTGGTTCTAAGTCAGAGCCAATGGGTTCAACAGAGAGGGTCCCAGTAGTGAAATCTCGCAAAAATCCCAATCCAAAAATCCATAGTGTAGATCCGAAGACCTGAAGTGAAGGAAGAAGGCAGTTGAGGACCATCGAAATTTGAACCCATTAGGTCTAACCTAGAACCAATGGAGGTTTTTAATGAAGATCCTAGTGTGGAAACCCCGTATGGTTTGGAAGAAGATGTAGTCTAAATGAAGATGAACCTTGAGTACAGTATTGACACCTCTGAAAGATCTTATGAAGTCAGGTAAGACCCTTCCTTATGTTGGTTGAGGCCCCAAGTGTTGGTTTTGGCTTTAGGAAGCCAAAATTCAGCAATTTGCAAGGGGGGAACCCTTTGGTCGATCCCTTTGCTCGACCCAATTGACTAAAGCAACCGACCAAAACAACCTCGGGGCAAAATTGTGTATTTTTGGAAGTTTAAGGTTTTGAAGTCCTATTTATATGTAACTTTGGAATAAACCTAAACACTTTGCCTGTTAACTTTTGGAGAACGTGAGAAGAACCCTAGAGCCTCCTCTTCAAGCCCAAGGTTGATTCCAAGCATCCAAGAGAAGTTCCTCCATTGATTCTTCTTCTAAGAGGTTAGTATTCAATCCTATGCTTCATTGATTAATTCTCTCTATTGTTTTAATTGTGAGGAAAGTCTTCTTCGCCTTGGGTTTATGCTCCTGCAACTTCGGATTAGCATCCAACTCAAAATCCCAATGGCGAGCATAACGATGTCTACTGTTGTCAATAGGAGCCATCAAGGTGGTCCACACCAGTGTACTGGTCATACCACTGGTCACTATCTCATGATGTCCGTAGCTGTACCATATAAGGAAGGGTCCTCCGTACTGGTGCATGGGATCTTTTATGTTGCTGCATGGTCTTCTAAAAACATATCCCTCGAAGGGTGAGCTCAAAAAAACTCAACAAGTAGTTCAATCACAATAAACAACTACAAGTAGTTCAGAACAAACATGACACAATGATGTGAGACAATGAATGTAAGTATGCTTCTAACTCTATATATGTTGGTCTTTAGCGGTAGACACGCATTAAGATATAACACCATACTCCTCTGGGTAGGTCTCAAATCACTCTCCTTCACGGCTCTAATGTACGTCTTTTGGGTTCTTCGATGGTAGTTGGGTCATGCATCCTTCTCAGACATTCCATAGCTGGGGTTTAGGTCAACACTATCGCTCACCACCATTGGTCTTAGTATTGGCGCTTGTCAGGGTTAATACCTAGCCCAATGCAAGTCATCTATTGAGTCACATCTACTCGGAGTCGAATACCTCCCTTCCGTGCACTATATAGTTCGTTCTAGTATGATAGCCTCCCTTCCATGCCTGTGCAGTTTGTTCTAGTACCTCCCTCCCTAGAGTCACCATCTCCCTCTCGAATATGTGGACTCTCAAACCTATTGGTCATCCACATATAATAAACGAGAAGCTCTCATGTCCTCTCACGGGTTGGTTACCGATAACTCTATGAAATAGAGTTAAGATTTATAACTTTTATACTTGAGATGGCTTGATTTAGGAGTATTTTGTCTTTGTTTTAGTGATAGTATTCATTAGGTGTTGTTTTATTTAGTCTCAACATGTTGCATTTTGTTTAGTTCATTTTTGTCACATTGCATGAATTTCCCTTCTTTTTATGGATGAATTTGACTGTTTCTCTTTCTCTTGAACATGTAGGTGAAGATTCATAATAGAAGAACATGTCCTCTAACTTTGTTGTAGAGTTGTTGCTGCATTGCTACAACAACGGAGCAGAATATTCTCAGATCCAATTCAAATGGAATTGACCAAAAAGGGCTAACTTAAGTGGACTAAATTCTTGTAAATACATGATGGTTTTTAGCCCTTGATCTCGGGAGGAAGGTTCTAATCCTATGGCCAGAATCTAACCTAATGATTGAAGACATTTATGGAAGAAAAAGAGAGGCAAGGAGAAAAGGAGAGATTGGACCAAGGTGTGGAAGAGAGACTTGGCTGAGAGGATGGAGGTAGAGAACGAATCTGGAGCTCTTGTGGAAGCAAGGAGCTGCTGGAGTTGCTGATTTGTTTAGAAGAAAGCTGGAGCTCATGTGGAAGCATTGAAGCCTTAGTTTATTCTTGTTTTTATAACTCTATCTTCTTATTTTCTAGTCTCATGTCAACTATACTTGGTTTTATGCATTTGAATTCTATTATGGGCTAAATCTTAGCTGTGTTGGGATGATAGTAGTACCTAAACCTGGATTTTGATATATAACTAACATGTGTTCTTTAATTTTATTGCAATCCACTTTATTGTTAATGAATTCAGCATGTTATATTGACTAATTTCAGTTCTTGGATGATCTTCCTTGAATGAATGTTATGATTTCATTAATTGGAAAATTAATGGAGTCTAGGTGTTTGTTGAATTGTGTGAGTTAGCATCATCTTTAATTAGGTTGTGTTAATTAGTAGGTTGGGTAGGAATACCCAATTACCTCACATTATCATTGATTGGATTGGGTTTAAATTGCATACTTAATTCAATTCTTCATAGGAGTATGCAGATGTTGATTTAGGATGCTAGCTTATGTGTATTGGAAAATACCATATTGCCATTCATTCCAAGTTCTTGATTTATCTTGGGGTTGTAGTATTGCTTCAGTATTTGTGTTATAAAATTTAGGGGAAGGGAAACTTGATTCCTAACACACTTGTCACTCATTAAGTTTCTTTCATTGCTCAAATCTACATTTTATTTCCTTAGTTTTCTTTACCTGTCATTTGGTTAATTAGTTAGACAATCACCAATCAACCTTGTTAATTTCATTTAAATCAATTTTACTTTTACATTGAAAGTTAAGGATATAATTCTCCGTGGGATCGATACTTTACTTATCATTTATTACTTGATTGTGATACGTATACTTGCGTGATATCTTGAGATACAAGCAACAAGTTTTTGGCGCCGTTGCCGGGGAATTTTGTCTTTAATAATTAGTGTATAAGTAAGTTTTAGTTATCTACTGAAATTTCTTTACTTTGATATTAGTTTCCTTTTATTCTCAGGTGCTTTTACCCTTGTATGAGTCCGCTGCCTGATCCAGAGTTGATACCCTTTGACTTTGAAATCGAAAGGACATTTCGAGCTAGAAGAAGGAAGTAGCGAGGTTTAGTAGCAGGTCCAACGATGGCTGAAGCAATGAGAAATGGGTTGAATAATATTGAGAATAATATGGCAGCTGAGGGTGATGATAGAGATAGGGCCATTAGAGGATATGTTGTCCCAAGGTTGCATGAGCTGAATCCAAGTATAGTAAGGCCAGAAATTCAAGCATTACATTTTGAACTTAAGCCTGTGATGTTCCAAATGCTTCAGACTATAGGACATTTCAGTGGGATGCCAACAGAAGATCCTCATCTCCATCTTAGACTCTTCATGGAAGTAAGTGATTCTTTCAAGATACCGGGAGCAACTGAAGAAGCCTTGAGATTGAAGCTATTCCCTTACTCATTGCGGGATAGAGCAAGAGCATGGTTGAACTCCTTACCTCCACAATCAGTAGCCACATGGAATGATTTAGTAGAGAAGTTCTCGATGAAGTACTTCCCTGCATCAAAGAATGCCAAGTTCGAAATGATATCACCGGTTTTCAACAGGTTGGATGGTGAATCTTTGTATGAGGCATGGGAAAGATTTAAGGAGCTCTTGCGTAAATGTCCTCACCATGGTATTCCTCATTGGATTCAAATGGAGACTTTCTACTATGGTTTAAGTGGACAAACTCGATCCATAGTGGATGCATCAGCAAATGGGGTTATATTGGCAAAGTCTTACAATGAAGCTTATGAGATCTTGGAGAGAATGGCCAACAACAACTACCAATGGCCAGCTGAGAGAGGTGCTGCAAATAAGAGAGTGGCGGGATTTATGAGTTAGATGCGGTGACAACTTTAACTTCACAAGTGTCATCCCTAACTAGTGTGTTAAAATCAGTAAACTTGCCTACAACTGTACAAACTCAACAACATACAGCAATCTCGTGTACATATTGTGGTGGGGAGCATGTCTTTGATAGCTGTCCATCTAACCCAGAATTAGCTTACTATGATGGTAATTTCAGCAATGCCAATAACCCATATGCCAACACCTATAATCTTGGTTGGAGGCAGCACCCTAACTACTCTTGGAATGCTCAAGGACAGAATGCAAGCCCATCTTCCATCCTGCCTCGACCTCATCCGCTTCCAAGTGCTCAACAGCAAGTGAACATTCAACCTATGGAACCATCTTCATCATTAGAGCTTTTATTGAAGGAGTATATGGCAAGGAATGATGCAATGATTCAAAGTCAAGCATCTTCATTGAGAAATTTGGAGAATCAAGTTGGACAGCTGGCTAGTGCTTTAAGTAATTGCTCTCAAGGATCATTGCCATGTGCTACAGAAAATCCTAGATCTCCAGATGCAATAGAAGAGTGCTTTGTTGTGGATGTCCTTGAAGAGCTGGTTTCCGAAGAGTTGGAGGCGAGTGTATTTAAAACCCACTAGAGCTTTCATTGGCAATAGAAATTGAACAAGTGGATGATGAAGCAAGTAGATATATGGATTTGTTAGAGGCAAGATCAGCTAAGGCATTGAGTGGGAGTAGATTTGAGTCTCTTATATTATCTGAGCTTGAAACTAAAGCCCCTAAACCATCAATTGAAGAGCCACATATGTTAGAGTTCACACCTCTTTCAAAACACTCTCAATATGCCCATTTGGATGCAGCCAAAACACTCCATGTTTTTGTTTCAGAACTGCTAACAAAGGAGCAGGAAGATATGCTACTTGAAGTGATGAAGAAGTGTAGAAGAGCAATGGGATGGAGTATAGTAGAGATCAACGGGATCAGTCCTTCAGTATTAAAGCTTAAAATTTGGTTGGAGGAATGTTGCAACAGGTACATGAAGCAACAGAGGAGTTTGAGTCCAATTATGGAAGGTGCACAAGAAGAAATCATTAAATGGCCTTGGGAACTAGATCATGCAGTGGATCAAGCATTATTGGGGAGCACCATTGGAGCGGGAAAAATCTTCAATCATCCTTCAAGAGGCTTAAAAAGAAGGGAGGTCACTTAGATTTCATTATTTTTAGTTTAATTGTGTGCTAGTAGTTCATTAGGGGTTTAATAAAGTCATGGGTAGTTCATAATGTGTGATGGGAAAAAAAAAAAAAAAAACACTGATAGATAATTTGCTGACAGGTGTCTTTGATGTGCAGGGAGTGTGGGGAACAAACAGAGAGTGCTTGGGTGTTTTGCCAAACTTATCATTAAATCAAATTGCTGAACAGAGCATGTTTCAATATCCAGCAAATTTCACTATCTTTGTTGTAGCGATGTGGCCACAATGCTACTACAAAGTTTTGATCCTCAGCTACGGGTCTTACATGTTCTGTTGACACATTATATTCTCTGTTGAAAATTACATTCTGTGTTCGTTGCTATAGCAAAGCTGCAGCAAAGCTACAACAATGATTAAACCACTCACCCGACCCGGTTTCATCTCAAACCCAACCAACCCATCAAAAATACACTTCAAACTTCTATCAGACCATGCTGAACCCATACTGATTCGAACCAATTTCATTTTTTTTTAAAACCCTTCTAAACCAATACCAACCCAAACCCATAAAACCTCTCATTTCAAACCAAAATCAACGAAACACTCAGCTCACTTCGTCGACTCTCACGGCTCCATCGTCTCCTCCACTGCAACTCATCCTCCTCTTCTCTTCCATTTTTTGTTTTTCAAAGACTTTCACACCTCCATTTACCTACATTCACCCACCAAAGCAATCTTCTTCTTCACCGATAACCCATCTTTCACAAAAACCCTAACTTTTTCCCCCATTCCATCCTCGCATCACTTCTCAGAGGACTACCGGTGCCGTACTGGGTTTCGGGCATGTTTTTGTGGTATTTCGACCTTCCATCTTCCCTACACCACATTAGCTAAGTGTTCTCCCCATTTCTTTTCTTTCATTCTATATTTTTGAACTTTCTGATTTGCTGTGTTTTTGTTGAATGTTCAATTTGTGGTTTGTGGGTTATGTGTTTGTTCTTATGCTGTCTTAGTGTATGTTTTCGTTAGGGTATATGCAACTTTTCTTATTTGTTTTAGGTGTTATTTTGGAGCTACAATCACTTGCACACACCAATACAGCATTTCTGGGTCATCGTTACCCTATGCTCATATCCTCTGTTTTTGTTCTTGCCATTTACACCTAAAACAACATAGAATTTGTTTGTTAGTGTTTGTTTTTGTTTGCTTAGTTATAGTTCATTGTTTGTTAATTGTTTGTTCTTGTTTTCTAGTTTTATGGTGTCTCTGTTTTTGTTAGATAAGGTCTGTTTTAGTGTTTGTTTGATTAATTGTTTTTCTTTTCTTTTTTTATTATTTTCTACAATTTGTTTGATTAGTTGTTTTAGTGTTTTTGTTAGATAAGGTCTGTTTTAGTGTTTTTGTTTGAAGTCAATTTAGGTTGTTAGGGGCCAACCTTGTGCATTCCATTCAAAATGGCCCCTAAGAAGAAGAGCAGAACCGACCCTAGTTCTAGTGCTTCAATAGGTCCCTCTTATTTTGCCTCTCCCATAGCTGAGAACCGCTTCACATCCATCTCCACCAAGAAATTTCTTCATAGTGATGATGATGAGGCCTAGCTTGTTCAGGGAAGTTCTGTTCTCTCTCTTCTTTTACTGTGTTTTCCTTTTATTACCTTACTTTCTTTTCCTTTCTTTCGCTGTGAGGACACTGCTCATCTTTAGTTTGGGGGTAAGTTTTGCAATGTTCCAATAATTGCATATGTTATCTTCATGATATGGATGTCCCCAGTTAACAGTTACTTAATTTTCTTCAGTTTTTTTTTGGGACTGTATAGTTTAAAGTTCTTGTCTTGTTTTAGAGTAGCTGTTTTGTAGATGTTTTGTGAGTTAATCGGCTTTCATGAAATTTGGATGGTTGTTAAGGAATGTGAATGTCGGTGCCTCTTACTCCGGTTTTGTTGGAAATCTTAGCACAATTCTGCTACAATGATCTGATGTCTGCATTTACTCATGTCTGTGATGCCATATTATTGATGCACCAAGTGATATTTCAAGCTCTGGAGAACCTGGGGAAAGTTGGATCAATGTGAGAGTTTTAGGATTTTAGAATTGGTTAAATGAGAACTTCAAGACTTACACATTAGGGATCCCCATTTGGCTGTTTCCAAGAACTTTGTACATTGTGAATATTAATTGAGGTTTGACCCCTTCCCTTCCCCAAAAGAATAATGCTCCGCTGATTTGGGTTGCCTAGTAACCAGGAATATGCATGTAACCCATGTGTATTTTTGACGTCAACAGTGGCCCGAAATATGAGCATGCAAGGCACTCTTGTTTGTGATCTTGTTGAGTAACCGGGTATCTTCATCACAAATGAGCGATATTCGCATAAAAAGGGGCAAGATGACAACATAAAAAAATTAAAAAAAAAAATTCATAAATAATAAGTTTGGGGGTCAAATGCTCAAAAGAGTATGAAACAAGTTCTTGGGGTTGTAAAAAGATATGGATTCCTAATTAGTGGAGAGGTAATCATTTGGTCAACATATTAGATCAATGAACTAAACTTTATGACCATGATTCAGCTATACTAGGGTGATCTAGGGCAAGATCCTTAACTTTCACACACACACTTGAGAGCATCCCGATGAGTAAAGTATGACATCTAAGTGTTATTGGCCGATGTGTTGGATCTGAAAATTTAGAAAAGATTGAGAGGCAACTTCGTCTAACACTCATCCTATTGCATGCTTAAGCTAGGTTATTTGCTTTTCTTTTCTTTTAATTTCCTCATGCTTTCATTAGTAGTTAGTTGTTGTTTTCATTTGTCTTTATTGCTCGAGGTCAAGCAATGTCTTAAGTTTGGGGGTGTGATAACTCTATGAAATAGAGTTAAGATTTATAACTTTTATACTTGAGATGGCTTGATTTAGGAGTATTTTGTCTTTGTTTTAGTGATAGTATTCATTAGGTGTTGTTTTATTTAGTCTCAACATGTTGCATTTTGTTTAGTTCATTTTTGTCACATTGCATGAATTTCCCTTCTTTTTATGGATGAATTTGACTGTTTCTCTTTCTCTTGAACATGTAGGTGAAGATTCATAATAGAAGAACATGTCCTCTAACTTTGTTGTAGAGTTGTTGCTACATTGCTACAACAACGGAGCGAATATTCTCCAGATCCAATTCAAATGGAATTGACCAAAAAGGGCTAACTTAAGTGGACTAAATTCTTGTAAATACATGATGGTTTTTAGCCCTTGATCTCAGGAGGAAGGTTCTAATCCTATGGCCAGAATCTAACCTAATGATTGAAGACATTTATGGAAGAAAGAGAAGAGAGGCAAGGAGAAAGAGGAGAGATTGGACCAAGGTGTGGAAGAGAGACTTGGCTGAGAGGATGGAGGTAGAGAACGAATGCTGGAGCTCTTGTGGAAGCAAGGAGCTGCTGGAGTTGCTGATTTGCTGAAGAAGAAAGCTGGAGCTCATGTGGAAGCATTGAAGCCTTAGTTTATTCTTGTTTTTATAACTCTATCTTCTTATTTTCTAGTCTCATGTCAACTATACTTGGTTTTATGCATTTGAATTCTGTTATGGGCTAAATCTTAGCTGTGTTGGGATGATAGTAGTACCTAAACCTGGATTTTGATATATAACTAACATGTGTTCTTTAGTTTTATTGCAATCCACTTTATTGTTAATGAATTCAGCATGTTATATTGACTAATTTCAGTTCTTGGATGATCTTCCTTGAATGAATGTTATGATTTCATTAATTGGAAAATAATGGAGTCTAGGTGTTTGTTGAATTGTGTGAGTTAGCATCATCTTTAATTAGGTTGTGTTAATTAGTAGGTTGGGTAGGAATACCCAATTACCTCACATTATCATTGATTGGATTGGGTTTAAATTGCATACTTAATTCAATTCTTCATAGGAGTATGCAGATGTTGATTTAGGATGCTAGTTTATGTGTATTGGAAAATACCATATTGCCATTTATTCCAAGTTCTTGATTTATCTTGGGGTTGTAGTATTGCTTCAGTATTTGTGTTATAAAATTTAGGGGAAGGGAAACTTGATTCCTAACACACTTGTCACTCATTAAGTTTCTTTCATTGCTCAAATCTACATTTTATTTCCTTAGTTTTCTTTACCTGTCATTTGGTTAATTAGTTAGACAATCACCAATCAACCTTGTTAATTTCATTTAAATCAATTTTACTTTTACATTGAAAGTTAAGGATATAATTCTCCGTGGGATCGATACTTTACTTATCATTTATTACTTGATTGCGATACGTATACTTGCGTGATATCTTGAGATACAAGCAACAGTTACCGGTCTTTAGCGCCCATAAGCCCAAGTTTATTATGTGCAACCCTACCAAGGAATGGCCCCCACAATGTGATTTACATCCTCTCGTGGCTGTGATGCATGTCTTTTGATAAATCACCGTTGTTGCCACGGGTCACTCAGTCTCAATTCTCCTTCCAATAGGGTCAGATATGATAGGGTTTTCCTAAACAAACTCATCTAGACATGCCCTAGGTATGTCAACTAGTAATTAGGGAAAGCGCCAATGGCCACCATAGGAAAGCGTCCCATACCACCTCCATTGATGTCCAATGATAGAAACGCCAAAAGGGCATTTCTCATTCCCTAATCGCAACTTAGGCAATCACGTCACATCATGATTTTATAAATATTACAATATAGTCTAACTCACAATCACATCATTCATATTCCATAATAGTATGTAAATCATGTCTTGAATAGCCTACTATAATTACAGAAGTATGACAATATAGGAAAAGTATAACTACAGTAGCTAACACATGCATATAAGTTCTAACATATCAAAACATGTATTTGTGCATATTGTGAGTACACGTACTCACCTTATATTAACTTTGTAAACTCCAAGTAAGAGATCAAAGAGCAAGTCCAAAATCACCAAAATAATCCTAAACAAACATGTAGAGAGTATAAGGAACAAACCCTAATGATCAAATATGAAACGGAGTTCAATCGGAGAAAGTTGTTGTCACAGGCTCCTTTTGTCACATCCACTCAGCCGGTACCCTATCTGGCATACCTGAGTGTGTGATCCATAGTCCACAAGATCCAGTATCTAGTAAATCAACCTCCCACATTCACAACAATATAATCAAGAACAAGACTAAATCAAGGTTAATAATATTATTCAATGAATCAAAGTAAAGTAACGAGATAATCATCAGAGTGCGGAAATGATACCAATAGATATATAAAATCAAATGTAGAGTGAGGCGGAATCCCACTCCACGAGTACAGCGGAATGTAGATCAAAAGTCAAAGGAAATTACAATTGGTTCTAAGATAAGAAGAAAGATAAAATCAAACTAAACTAAAGTCTAATCTAATTTATAAAGAACGTCTTCATAAACATAGACTTCATCAATCACGCTCAGACGCTCCTGCTCCATAGTAGGGCTAATCTTGGTAACAAGTGAGACCACTCGAGGAATCCTCAATGTAATCTTCATAGTTGCCAACACCTTGCGTATTGTACGCTTCTTCATCTTGTGCTTCCACGTATTGACCTTCATAGTCATCAATGCCTGCAGAATAATCTAACAAAAGATGTTGTACAAAAGGAGTGAGTTTCAAAAGAAACCCAGTAAGGCAAGTAATTCCATAATAGCATAAATAACATGATAACATAAGCAAAGCATAATGTGATATGATATGAGACAGACAATGCATGTATAAATCTAACTCTATGTATGCTGGTCTTTATAGGCAGACATGACCAGCATACATGTTTTAAGTCATAGCACCATACTTCTTTGGGTAGGTCTCAATTCACTCATCCTCGGTTGGCAAAGGGTCCTTCATCCCTCTCGGACAATCCATGCCTGGGGGTTAAGTCACCTCTCTCTCACATCACCATTTGGTCTAAGTATTGGCACATGCAAGGGTAAAACCTAGCCCAATGCAAGTCATCTACTTAGTTACATCAACTCAGATCCAAATATGTCCATTCCTCCCTTCTCGGGATCCTTTCCGGTATCCTTCACACTAGAGTCAGCGTATCCGACTCTCTCAAATACGGACTCATCAACCCTAAAGGTCATCCACATATAGTAAACGGGAAACTCTCATGTCCTCTCACGGGTTGGTTACTGGTCTTGAACGCCTATGAGCCCAAGTCTATCCATATGCAACTCTACCCATAAATGGCCCCCACAATGTGATTCATGTCCCCTCACGGGTCGGTTACCGGTCTTGAGCTCCCATAAATCCCCATTGCTACCACGGGTCGTTCGGTCTTAATACCCTTCCAAATTGGGTCTGATATAACAGGGAATATCCTAGCCAAACACTGCTAGACAAGTCCTAGGTATGACAACCAATAATCCGGGAAGGTGTCAAAGGGCGACATTGGAAATATCCCATACTACTCCCAATGAAGTCCAAGGACAGAAATGTCAAAAGGACATTCCCCAATCCCAAATCATACCTAAACAATCACAATCATAATTCAGTCATATCATCCACGGCAGATATCTCATCATATGAAAGAGTATAATAAGACAAGATTAAATGAATAAGCAACATACATGAATAAGTATTCATACATGATCAAGTACATAAATTAAATAAGGAAAAAAGATCCTACTGTACTTGCAGCATTCATATCATAATAGAAACTAACATAACAGTAGCAAATCTAAGTAGTTCCCAAATTAGAAACTAAATCTATGCAATCTATGTTAATATGGTAACAACTTTCCTTACCTTAAATAGATTCAAATATATTCCGGACAGACAAGAGGATGAATCCAAATTTAGCAAATAAACCCTAGAATAACATCATACAGTCATTAGGAAGTAGTCCTAAAAGAATGAGCATCAATCGAATCGAAACGGACGAAGAAATCCAATTCTGTCATTGCGGGTTGATTGGTGGGGTTGACTGAGTCAGTCAACCCAGGCCTGCCCAAGAGCAAATCCGAATTCAAAAAGAGAATCTTGATCCGAAACCTATGCTACACAATCTGGAATGCGACAAAACTTGGAGAGAATGTCTAACACAGTAGTCTAAGACTAAAAAGCATAATTTAGACATCAAACAACTATTAAAACCATTACTTACTAATTTGAAATCATAGTTTCCATTTTGGTAAAAATCATGGTTTTCATTGGAAATATGCTATGAATGAAAGAGACGAACTAGAGATGATAAGATCTCATTCTAGTACAAGAACACAGTAGATCAGAGGTATGAATAATCATGGAGAGGCATCTACAATGCTAGAATAAATCAAAATAGGAATATGATCATAGTTTAAGAAGAAATCATAAAAATTCATATTAAGAATGAATAAGATGATCATGGCATAAGAGAATGAAAAGAGATTGTAAAGATATGACTACAAGGTTGTAGCATCTTCATCGAAATCTCAGTTCAGAGATGAGAGTGATCATGGAAAGAATAAATCAATAACACAAAAGATTGAATATTAACCTTTGATTGAAGAACAAGAGAGAGAACTAGCAAGATTGCAAGATTAGGTCTTCTTCAACACTTTTGGAGGCTTGGAGATGAGTTCCCTTCGTTCTCTAAGTGTTTTGGAAGCTAGGGATACTAAAATCACGAAGTCATGGGGTATATATAGCAATATAACCTAAACAGAAGATTCTGCTCGAGTTCAGCATCTCTGGGTCGATTGGCTGGGTAGCCTGGCCCAGTCGGCCCAAGCAGTCGACCCAAGTAGACAGCAAAGCCAAGATCAGGGATTTGAGGGCCTTCCACTACTCGGAATCAAACGAAACTTTAAACACATAGTCTATAACTTACCTAGCATGGAAAAATGGCTTTAAATCATATCCCACCAAGCTCTATGGTCATCAACCAATCTTCTCTTCATCAAGGCGTAGTCTCTTTTCTATATCCAACACTGTCTTCAAGTATGGGGCATCATCTTCAATCTCCATAGGTTCGGAGTCGAACACTATGTCTTCTACCAATATGGCCCATAGTTGACTTCCACTTCTACTTCGGGTCTTCGGACCTACAGACAAAAGAGTATCCGGGTTAAGGTTAGGGCCGGGTTTCACACCTTTGGTCGGTAGCCTTGGTCAATTGGATCAACCAAAGGGATCGACCAAAGCTACTATGTATGGACAGTAACTTTCAACTTTGGTCGGAAACTCATCGGATCACATCGGAACACTCTGAAATTAATAAAAAAAAATTTAAATATCATATAGAGACTATCTATGGTTATCTAAACACCAAACAAGGTCATTGGAATAGAAATCCAATAAATCACCTAATAGGCTTGATCCATGGATTCTCACAAAAATACTAGAATGAATGGGGATTCATTCTAAGGATAAGAAAACAGTAGATCATGCATAGAAAACAACCTAGGAATAGATCTAACATAGATTAGAATCAAATAACTATAGTAAGAATAAATCATGGTCTCATGTTAGATCAAAACATTGAAATCACACCGTAGTGTCTATGGAAAGTATAGAGTGAATGGGAATTCACTATAAGATTATGAGGATAAGAGATTAGGCCAGTACGAAAGTGTAGGACCTCCCTCACAATCAAAACAAAGAGTAAAAATAGTAGAGAGAATAGATCAATTGATAATAGAATCGAATACTAACCTTGTAGAAGAAGATTCAATAGAAGAACTTCTCTTGGATGCTTGGAATCAACCTTGGGCTTGAAGAGGAGGCTCTAAGGTTCTTCTCATGTTCTCCAAAAGTTAAGAGGCATAGTGGAATAATTTAGTCTGAAGATACATATATATATATATATATAGGGCTTTAAAACCTAAAATTTCCCAAAATAGACAATTCAGTCCCTAGGCTTGCTTTGGTTGATAGGCTTGGTCGATTGGATTGACCTAAGCAATCGACCAAGGTAGTGCCTTAGGTCAAACGGCTGAATTTTGGTATCCAGAAACCAAAACCACCACTTGGGTCCTCAACCAACTTAAGGAATGGACTTACCTGACTTCATAAGACCTTCCAAAGGTTTCAACACTATTCTCAAAGTCCACTTCCCAAGTCCATCATCATTTAGGCTACATCTTCTTCCAAAATCATACAAGATTTCCATACTGGGATCTTCACTATCAATCTCCATTCGTTCTAGGTCAGAGTCAATGGCTTCAACAGAGAGGGTCCACAACTGTCTTCTACCTTGACTTCAGGTCATCGGACCTACAACATAGATTTCCGGATTAGGGTTGGTGTGGGATTTCACACTGACGACTGATGCGTATGACCTACCGAATTACCGAAGTGACGACATACACAGTGACACGTGTGCATGTCACAACTACGCTTATCGAGATTAGTCCCACACTTAAAAAGACTGAGATTACTCAAAAAATTGAGACGTTTGAGATTCATTTCTATCACTTAGCTAAAAACACTCATTTGATGTAATTCCTTAGGAGATTTGACTCTTTCTTTTTCAGGATGATTTTCCATTTGAGGATAAACATTTTTACCAATTTTGGCTTTGCTTCTGCTTATTGTTTTGAGATCCTTCTAAGATCCTCTAATTATTTTGATACTTAAGTAAATGTTGAACTTTTGATTTGATTCATTCTCATGATTATGTTATTATGCGGTGTGGTGTGTGATTAACATGAAACATGTCTTGTGACTATAGATCACTCCCTCGGGTATTTGGGTGGATTGAATACCGGCTAGCTGGATGTGATAGTATGACAACGGGTTTATCCTGTCTTTACAAAGGAATCAGAACATGACCCCCCCCCCCCCCCCCCCCCCCCAATGCCATAATCAACAATAGAGGTGGAATTTTGATGAACTTTACTGGTTTGAGCTCTGAGGCTCAGATGGGCATTCCCGATCTAAGCTCTAGTTTACAATTCTCATCCACTCATTTGCTCTTGATGACTGACAACTACATTGTTGGCAAGGGTTTCCGTCTTGTTGGTTTTGGAGGTTTCTAGGGTTATGGTGAACAGATTTTCCAAAACAAGTATAAGCTACTGAGACCTCTCGAAATTCATCCTCCTATTAGCGTATAGATGACTCTTTTTCTGAAAAAAGTTGCGTTGCACCAAAGTTCTGGCACATTTTCCGAGAAAGATGAGTATTGGTTTTTTGGGTTTGGAAGGAAATAAGAGGAAAAAGGAGTCGGGTGGAGACTAGGAGAAAGAGGATACATGAAGAAGATGAAATGGAAGAGGCAAGCATTAGCATGTCAAGTTTGAATTGTGATTCATACGAGGCTACAGAGAACAATGACAAAAAGAAGTAGGAGAATGCATACAATGATGGGAACAATTCAAAGAAAGCATTGTGTCTGGAATTGATTAAAAAGGGAAGAAGGGTCCAATGAGGTATTTTTAGTAGAGGGAAGGTGGGTAGGGTTAGTTTTTTTTTCTTCTCTTCTTTCCTTCTTCTTCTTTTTTTTTTTTTTTGGGGGGGGGGGGTTTGTTTCAATCAACAAGGAAGAATAAGGGTGGAGGAGGAATCCCTTCACCCACATAAAGTTTGGGTATGGTATAAGAAACAAGGGTACTTAAGTAATTTAACATTGAAGGGCATCTTGATCATTTAATATTGGGACTAACTAAGAACATGGTACACCATATTGCCAAATTTCGAGAGTTCCGTGGTTGGTGAACCGAAACTAGATACTGTGAGATATCGCTGAGATATTGGCAATATCTCGCTATTTTATCGCCAAACTAGATATAATCGCCCAGTTCAGCGATTTCTCACGAAATATCGCCGAATTCTCAAGAATTTTGGCGATATAAATGATAGTTCACCGAATTTTGGCGTCTTCGGCGAACTATCCACATTAATTAGTTAGACTTTCTCTCTCCTCTCCAAACCTCCCCTAGAGCTTCTCTCCTAGTTCTTGGCATTTTTGCCATATTTTTGTTCGATTTTTGACATAAAACCTTAGGTCTCACTTCATTATTGATGGGTATAGCATTGTTCACAATGATCAAGTGAGATTTCACACAAATCTAGGTGTTTTGTGGAGTTTTTCATCTGAGAGGTAATTATTGTTCTCTAAACTATTTTTTTTTTTCAAAATGCATGTCATAATGTTGTTGGATGGGTATGAAATTAATATATGTTAAATACAGTAGGCTGATCTACAAACTCATGGAGTTGGAATTTTTTCTCTAAGTAATTTATTTATTTATTTTCGGGCGTACAAAATTGTATTTTTCTACATTGTAAATGCTTACTTTTTGCATTGAATATGTGTTGTATCGTTATTGAAAATATATGTGGATCTCCATGAGCCGATCTACAGACTCATGGAGTCGGAATATTTTTCGACCCAATAAAAAGTTATTTTATTTTTTGAAATTTAACAAAATATTAATATATAATATAAATAATTATGAAAACAAAAAGGAAAAATTAGGAACCAATAAGGGAAATGATATTGAAAATTAGAGAAAATTATGGAATACCTATATAATTATTTTCAAGTGCTGCTTGTGTGGTTTCATTGTCGATTTTGATATGGCAGCCTTTTCTTTTGTCAAAAAATTTAAATATTGCTGAAAATATCATTTTGGCATTTTTAAAAAAGTTTATGCAATCATTTTTGAGGCAATAGTTATCATGTCTAACAGCAGGAGAGGAGCAAGTTCATAGGGAGTATAGCAGGGCCGAGGATAGGGACAACCACAGCCATAAGGAGCTGCAACGAGGGGGAGGGTTGATCTTGCATGGTAGTATTGTGTTGCTATTGATGGCAACAAGAGTAAAACAAAATGCAACTTCTATTGTAAGAAGTTGAACTCAGGTGGCATAAGCAGGTTTAAGGCTCACATCATCGGCAGTTCAAAGGATGTGGCCACGTGCACTGAGGTGAATGTTGATATAGTGAAGGCAGTTAGAGAGATGGAGAAAGAAAAGGGGAAGAAGAAACAAGAGAAGAGGAGGGTGAATGATGCATTGGACGAGGCGGTGCAGGCACCATCATCTTATAGAGTTGATTCAAATTCTGATCGGGATGTTGATCCAGTTGATATCAAAGAGCAGTAGGAGAGGGACATTAGGCGGGTGATGGCTGAGAGTAGAGAGATGTAGTAGCAGGAGCAAGAGAGGGCCAGAGCTAGATTTATTGGAGCTGGTCCCTTTAGGCCTGCAGGGGCTGGATCATCTGGATCAAGGGTTGGAGCATCTGGACCTAGGGACAGGGGTGGTATACATGGTATGTTCAGCCGATCACAGAGTCAGAGGGTCACTTCTACGGCAAATCTACAGGGACCATGTGACTATCCACAAAGGAGGGACCCTATCCTAAAGCAGGATCCTAATATTTTTAGAAGGAAGGGGGCCAAGCAGCCCGAGATTACAGGTGCATGGAAAGGGATGGCTAAGAAAGTGAAGAAGGCAGTGTAGAAGTTGATGTATTATAGTTCTGTTCTTGCAAACACAGTACATGGTCCTTATTACAGGAATATGATTGACACCATTGCAGAGGCAGATCCTAGATATGCTGGTCCCACTCCAAAAGAGGTGATGACCACCTATTGAGGAGAAGGAGGAGATGTAGCAATACATGAGTGGTTTGAGATAGATGTGGGGGTCATATGGATGCACCATTATGTGTGATGGATGGACTAGTCCGACAAGAAAGTCTATCATCAACTTTATGGTGTATTATGATAGGAGGACCATTTTTTTTAAATCTGTGGTGCTACTAGGCAAACAAAAGACCACAGGTATATACTTGGACTCCTACAAGATGTTATTGATGAGGTTGGGAAGATTAATGTGGTGCAAATTGTCACCGACAATGGCTCCAACTTCAAGAAGGCAGGTGAGGTACTGATGAATACACATGGATATAATCTATATTGGACACCCTACGCAGCTCACTGCATCGACCTCATGTTAAATGACATCGGTAAGATTAGTATTATCCAGAGCATAGTGGAGATGGCCAAGTAGGTAACTAATTTCATCTATAATCATACCATTGCTCTGGATATGATGAGGCGAGCATGCGAGGGTGAGCTAGTGCGACCCGGTCCTAAGAGATTCACCAAGAATTTTGTTGCCCTCAACAGTATTAAGGAACTAAAGGCAGCCTGGAGATCCATGTTTGCATCAGAGGAGTGGTTCTCATGGATTGGATCAAAGTAAGTATTTTTTTTTCCTCTCTACTATTTGATTTAACAAGTTCTTAACTTCTTGTTCATTTATACTATGAATATCTAGTATGTAGTATTTATTACTAACTTAATGTGTTTGTGATAATTTAGTACAAGTAGTGGGTGCACCGGACAGACAACAATCTTGTCTGATGAGTTTTGGAGGAATGTTACAATTGTGCTAGAGACCTTAGATCCCATAGTCAAGGTCTTGCGTATGGTTGATTCCTCCCTGAGGGGGCCCACTATGCCTCACATTTATGCAGCCCTTGAGCAAATGAAGATAGCAATCCAAAGAGCTAACCCCAGAGGTTGCACCGCTTACTTGAATATTGTGCACGCTAGATGGACCGATCATCTAATGCATCCAATGCATAGGGCGGTAAGTAATTAGTGTGGGTTATTAATTTGTAACTTGTAGTAGATATTAAGTCTCTAATTGTGAAGTTTGTGAATTGTGCAGCCTATTATCTTAATCCAAAATATCATTATAGTGAAAATTTGGGTTGTGTCAGACCTGCTCAATGCCGTTATGCAAGTTATCTCGAAGTTGGAGCCATACCCAGTGGTCTAGTCAAATTGCCACACGGAGGTTAGAACTTAGAACTTAGTACTTGCTTTTTATTTGTGAAATAATTTAGCTAACCATCAATACAAATTATTGCAAATCAAAATGTTTAGGGATGCACTGGGGGTCTTTGGTTTAAATGGTTCTCTACATAACCAACAAAATTATGATCCAGGTTAGATGCATGATTACTACTATTATTATTACATTTTACATATAAGTATATAATTATATAAGTAGAATTTTTTGTTAAGCATTAAAGTATTAACTTAATTTATTTGTGATAATGCAGCTGAGTGGTGGGTTCTGTATGGTGGCGATGCAAAGAACCTCTGGAGAGTGGCAGTAAAGATCCTCTCCCAAACTTTCTCTACCTCTAGGTGAGAGAAGAACTGGAGTACATTTGGCATGATTCACTCCAAGAGGAGGAATAGGTTGGGAAGTCAACGCCTAAATGACCTCGTGTATTGCCACTACAACATAAGGCTAAAGTTAGAGCATGCTAGGTTAAATGGTAACTATGAGATGTTTAGGGACATCTAGCTTGATGATATCTTTGAGGTCATTGCAGATGAGTAGCATCCCCTCACTAATTGGTTGTTGGACAGGGGTGAGATGGTGTTAGACCAGCTTGGAGGTAGGCCAGACTCAGTAATTGCTCAAGCTACTGAAGTTGATGTAGATGAGTACATGGCATCTCGAGGGGCAAGTACATATACAGGCGGCTGCCACCACTGCATATGAGGATTGGATGGTGAAGCCTGGCATGCACGATGATGATCCAGGTGACACCCTTGTTCCCAATCCAAGTCATACTCGGAGGGATGATGATGATGATGATGACGATGACGATGGTCTTGGTGGTGGTGGTTACATGTTCCATTATCAGAGACATAGCATCCCCCTAGAGGTATACTAGAAAGACTCAATACACGCATGCCACCCAGGATGACGATCATGGTGGTGAGCTTTATCGTGGTCGTCCTACGAGCTACACTCAGCCAGGGAGGGGAGAGGTTCATGGGGGGGGGGGGGGGAGAGCAGCAGCACATGCATGGGTATGGGCCATATGGCTATGGTTATAGTGATGATATTCGATCCTATGGCTCATATAGTCATTTCGATCCAACGAACGGCTTGTTGGGAGCAATGGGGTCCATGAGCTTGGAGGAGTCTTTAGGCTCCACATCTACTTATGGCTATGGGGCTTATGGTTATGGTGTCCCTTCCACTTATGGACACAATGATACATACCCGTCTTCTAGGAGTTCACACTACCATGGGTATAATGATGGATCTTCCATGAGCTTGGGTTCATAGGATGACAACACATCTACTTATGGAGGTTATGATGGTTGGGATCATCATGATCAGAGTGTCTCACTTATGCCTCCATTTGGCTTGGAGACAACTGCTATGTTGGAGACAGCATACCGATATCCTTTCGATCATACGATGCCAATTGTAGAGCTCTGTTCACATTACCCCATGATGGGAGTAGTTTTCTAGCCATTGATGATGCCAATTATAGAGCTCTGGTTTCTTTGTACGACATCAATCATCAGCATGAGATGACATGGAGTGACTTCAAAAAAAAATATTGGAGCGTAAACGTGAAGTTGTAGCCTTTGGGCCTTGTACCACACTATCACAGAACACAAAGTTGACGGATCCACCGAGGCATAATACTTGGTATTGAGTATTGACAGATACTTAGTTGTATACTTGTATTTGTAATTACTAGTATAGTAGTATTTTTTAATGATATTTATCACTCTATTGTAATTGTGCATATTTATGTTGGTTTAATTATTTAAAATAATGTTATAAAATTCTAGTTTTACCTGTATACAATCGGGTATCTACCGATCGAGAATACCAATTTGGGTGAGATTTTAGGCAAAACCAGTTATTCCATTGTGTTTATTGGCATCAAATTAGGATAAACACCAGGTTTCAACCAAAAATAACCAAAAGTACCCCTTGAAATGGGGGGGGTTATCTACTGAAACATGCGCAAAATCTCGTCAATTTCACCATATCGTCCGGTTTGCTAGGTATGACTAAGACTGTTAAGTTATGAGTTACATGTAACTTAGGCCACTTAAGAAAGGCACTAAGAGTTTTGGCTCAACTTAAATAGTACAAACGTGAAAAACTCTTTTCTTAAAATAATCTTTTTGAAAGGGAAATGGAAGAATGTAGAAACTACCATAGGCACCCATTGCGATTCTTACATAGAGATGAGAGTTTCTCTATTTAAAATGAGTTCAGATAAATAAAAAAATGGTTCACAGAGATTTTTTTTTTTCTTCTTTTTTCCCAAAAAGAATAAAACTATTCTCCATTCTCAGTCACAAAGTGCCTTGAGACTTTTAACTTTTTCTTTGGAAAAAAGAATCTTACTCAAATCGTGTGAGGCACTATGCAATGGCCATGAACGTGTGAAGCACTCAAAGTCAAGTTTTCTATGTATTAAACAAATGTGGAAAGGTTCTTCTTGTAACCTCTGGAAGATTCGAACTAAAGGGCCATAATGTAGTGGTCCTTGAAAAAAAATAAAAAAATAAAAAACTCTCCTAATTGGTTACGTAACAGCATGTTATTGTTGTTTTGTCTTCTTACTTTGAACGTACTAAATTCAGGTACATTCATAGGAATGGTAATCTCTTTGCAGATTATTTAGTAAGAGGGTTTAGGTCGCATACTCTTTCTAGAGTTGCGTGGCTGTCCTCACCTCTGTTTGTGATAAACCCTTCTTGTTTATCTTCTAGCAGTATTGTTCTAGCGACTCTAATATAAATTATTTATTGAACCCCCCCCCCCCCCCTCCTTCCTCGAAGAAAAAAAGTTACAACTAGGGGGTATAAATTGGTATTTAGCACGGTATATATATGGTACTAAATTTTGGTATAAAAAACCAAAATCATACTATAGTAATCTCATACCTACTTTTTCATATCAATACATACTGCTTGTACAGCTTTTGTAGGTGATGAGGAGAAAATAAGGCTGGACTAGGTTCAACCATGGTCGAGCTGACGACCTCCGGTCGGAACAGACTCGATGATCAAACCGTCGAGTAACGTGAAGAAGGGACTTGAACAGTTATAGAAGGTGGTATGATCCCTAAAGATTCTGGATGGACAATCATGTTCCAAAAGATAACTAACACTAGTATGGAATGAACAATCGCGCCAAAGAGGGTAACTACCACCATCTCTAAAAGAGAGGTAAAACCCTAAGATCGAATGGCTACGAAAGAGGATGACGAATGAATCCAACAACCGGGAATAAGAGGTAAATCCTATATAAACTAAAGGGTCACACACAACGAAGGTATTTGAATAATTTCCCCTCCATTAACGTTATTCAATTAAGCTCTGCAGCTAGCTAGAGCTCTATGGTGTTCTAACTACTAACTTAGCCTTCGAAGGTGACCACCCAACCGTGCAGTCGGGCCACGTCTAACTTGATTTTTCAAACCATTCTTCCATAATCTTAAGGTTGAACTGTTTTTGGACGTATTATTTGGCGTCGTTTGTGGGAAACACTTTAAGAAGCCATGGTGGATACCAAATCTGCAATTCTGAGGAATCAGAATAAAAATCTCCCTCCTCCTCCTGGAGGAAACCCTCCTAAGGGAAATCATGTTCTTTGTGGAGAAATCCGCAAAGAAGAAGAAGTTGCCAGAGGAGTTCACTTCAATGACCCGAATGATGAAGTTCGTATGGTTTTCGTCATTCAGGAGCAGATGAACCAGATGCAAATCCAATTTTTGGAGATGTAGCAAATACTTTGAACGGTGGCCAGACGCCTAGGAGCTCCAAGACACACTAACCTCCACGATCGGGAAGAAGCCCAAGGGCGAGTGCGAAGGGCTGAGATACAAAATTCGCCAGTTCGGGGGCGTTCTCCCCGGAGGAATAGACAACAGACTGAGGACCAGAACTTCATGCAGGAAAGAAACCAAGGTCTGATAGCAGTTCGAGAAGAACGATCGGGAGTAAGGAGAACTGGAGAGTTGCCCAAAAGAGATGATCAAGATGTTCAGGATCGTGAACAAGGGAGTCAAACTGGAAGTCTTACCAGGTTCGAACGAAGAGTACAAACACATACCACAACATCTTAGCGTTCAGACCTGATAGAGTTCGAAATCCTGGCACCGAGGCAATACAAATCGATCAAGAATTGGCAGACATCAATCAAAAGTTAGGGCAACTCATGAGGGGCTGAAGGACCAATGACAATTAATTCATCTTCAGAAAAACCCCATTCATAGAGGCCATTGCCAGTACAAATTCCCCCATAACTTCATACTCCCACCCTTCTCTCCATTTGATGGTTTGGAGATCCGATTTCCCAGATGAGTTACTACCAATAGACAATGGCTATTGGTAACTCTAATGAAATCTTGTGTAGAGTGTTCGGGTCTTCACTCATGGGGGCAACTCAGAAGTGGTTCTTAAATTTGCCTTTGAGAAGAATTACTGATTTTGATGAACAAGCGCGAAAGTATATCGGTCAGTTCCAAAATGGAATACAAAACAAGAAGACCTAAGAGACTTTGTTCACTGTCAAACAAGGAAGGAACGAGTCCATTCGGGATTACTTACAAAGATTCAACAAGGCTACCATGGAGATGGATAACTTGGACAAACAGGTGGCCAAGATAGCTCTTTTCGCATGCCTCTCTAATAGACGACTTTTGGAGTTACTATTGCAAGATATGCCAACCACATATCCCAAGCTTGTCCAAAGATGCCAGAAGCAAGTAGAAGCAACAAAAATCCCTGATGCTTGGCAAGGACAGGAGAGGGCAGCCACTAAAGAACAAAAGGCTTTAGAAAAAGGCCAAGGTTAGAAGGTGCTGAACAACGATCGTGGAAGGAAAGCACGTTCGGGATGGAGATAGCGTTCACCCCGATATATATCACGCAGAGTATACACCATTAAATATCCAACGGTCAAAGATCTTAATGCAAATTAAAGATCGGGACATCCTGAGATGGCCACCCAAAATGATTGCCAAAACTAGAGAAAGATACATGGAAAAGTACTATCATTTCCACAAAGACTATGGACATTACATAAATGAGTGTAGGCACTTGAAGGTAGATATTGAAATATTGATATCCCAGGGGCACTTATCCAGCTTTTTAAAAGGATGAGGTGATGATCGGGATAGAAGAGCATTGGTGAAAAGAAAAGAAAGTGCTCGGAAAGCAAAGACCATCGAGCTGAGGCTCCTCAGTCCAAAAAAGGGAAAGAGATAGTAAGGGCCAGTCAATCCCCAATCCTCACAATATTCAGGGGCCCGGAACCTGAATCCCTCAAAAAGTTGAAACAAAGTCCAAGTTCGTGGGTTTGGAAGAATCTCTAAAAAGAAAGAGACCAAATGTAGAAGAAAGTATTGTTTTCATTGAAGGACGAGAGAGGCATATGCACACCTCATGATGATGTGATCGTGATCAAGGTAGAGATTAGCCATCAGGAGGTACACAGGGTATTAGTAGACACAGGATCATCCGCAGATCTTCTGTCATATGATGCATATCAGAAGTTGAAGATGAAGGAGGATTTGCTGAAGCCATCTTCCACTCACTTGTATGGCTTTGCTGGATGTTCAACAATAGCAGAGGGATCAGTACAACTAGCCCTGACAATTGGAAATTTCCCAAAAGAGACTATTCGGGTAAACTTCTTGGTCATTCGAGAACTCCCAATACATAATGCTATACTCGGAGGCCATCCCTCACAAAGTTGGGAGCAGTTGTATCAACCAAACATTTGAAGATCAAATTTCCAATAGAAAAAGGAGTAGGAGTGGTAACTTCTTATCAGAAAACCCCTAGGCAAAGACATAACGACTGAAGTTTGGGATGAAGACATAATGCAAAGACCAGCCTGTTGAAAAGTTAGAACGAATCCAATTGGATTCCAATGACGAAGGAAGACAACCTTCATCGGCTCAGAACAACCAAAGGAATTCAAAGAAGAATTGAAGAGTTCTCTTCGAGAGAACATTGACCTATTCGCATGGTCGACGACTGATATGCCTGGCATAGATCGAACCATAGTAGAGCACAAGTTGTGGATAGACCCAAAGGCCAAACCAGTGATACAAAGAAGAAGAAATTTCTCAATCGAAAAGCATGAAGCCATCAGAAATGAGTTGGAGAAATTAAAGGGTTCAGGATTCATCCAACCGATTGAATGTCCAACATGGTTAGCCATTGTTGTGATGGTTAAGAAGGCTAACGGGAAATGGTAGATGTATACAAATTACAAGGACCTCAACAAAGCATGCCCAAAGGATTGCTACTCTTTACCCTAGATTGACCTTTTGATCGATGCTACGACTAGATATGAAACTCTGAGTTTCATGGACACGTATTTGGGATACAATCAGATCCTAATGATTGTTGAGGATGAAAAGTTTATTGCCTTCATGACCAATCGTGAAAGTTTTTATTACAGGGTCATGCCGTTTGGGCTAAAGAATGCAGGAGTAACTTATTATAGGGCAATAAACAAAATCTTCAAAGATCTGATCGGGAAGAACATGGAAGCTTATGTTGATGACATGCTTGTGAAAAGCTTTCAATGTTCGGGACACATTGCAAACTTGACAAAAGTTTTTTTTTTTTTTTTTTTCTATTTTAAGGAAGTATTAGATGAAGGTCAATCCTGAGAAGTGTGCCTTCAAGGTGTCCTGAGGTAAGTTCTTGGGGTTCATGGTTTCCCAACAAGGGATTGAAGAAAATTCAATAAAAATACAGGCCTTGATCAATATGGAACCTCCAAAGACCGTTCGGGATGTGTTGTGCTTAACAGGCCAAGTAGTAGCTTTGAACCGATTCATAACACAATCCAAGAAATGTCTACCCTTCTTCAAAGCCTTGAAAGATCTGAGAGGAAGCAAGGAGGCACGATGGAGAGAGGAGTGTCAAAAAGCGTTCGAGATCTTAAAGACAATGCTCAGTAAACTGCCTCTATTATCCCGACTAGAAAAGGGTGAGACTTTGCAAATTTACTTGGCAACTTCACCCTCGGTTGTAAGTGCGATTCTCGTTTAGGAAAAAGACAAGAAGCAGTGGCCAATTTGTTACATAAGTCATGTGCTACTAGATGCTGAAACAAGGTACTTAGAGATTGAGAAGCAAGCTTTGGCTCGATGATGGCAAGCAAGGAAATTGAGACCTTATTTTCAGGCGCATCCGATCAAGGTATTGACCACTTTTCCCTTGAAAAAAGTACTTTCTAAGCCAGATTTGTCAGGAAGAATGGTGGCGTGGTTGGTAGAACTTGGAGAATTTCAGGTGGATTTCAAACCCCGAACAACTATAAAGGCTCAGGCCTTAGCTGATTTTATAGTGGAGACTACAACTCCCGGAGAAGAAATTACCGAACCTACTCTCCCGACTATCTGGGATATCTATGTTGATGGTTCCAGCAACAAGTAAAGGGCAAGCGTAGGAGTCTTGTTAAAGATCCTGGGGGCTTTGTCATCTGCTATGCATTTAGATTCGGGTTTGAGGCGAGCAACAATGAAGCTGAATATGAGGCCTTCTTAGCTAGCCTTCAGTTACCAAAAGCATTAGCAATATCTAAGATATATATTTACAATGATTCTTAGCTCATTGTTAGCCAAGTGCAAGGAGAGTTCAGGATGAAAGAACCTAGGCTACAAAAGTATCAGGAAATTATACAAATTTTGAGAAAAGAATTCAAAGAAGTCCAAGTTTTCCAGATCTTGAGGAAGGAGAACACTATGGCGGATGAACTCTCAAGGTTGGCGAATGCGAAGGAGAAGACCCTTGAGCCTTCAGTATACATTGAAGAATTAAGTGTCCCTAGCACCAAAGGAAAAGAAGTTTCATACACAGAAGAAGAATGCCGCTGGATGGACCCGATTATAAAATACATTCGGGATGACAAGTTGCTCGAAGACACAAGGGAAGCTAGATTCATTTGTGTTCGAGCAACAAGGTTCACGATCCAGAATGGCAGATTATACCGAAGATCCTATGCAGGACCATTACTCAGATGTTTGGGACCTGAACGATCAAAAATTGCCTTGGCAAAAGTGCAATAAGGAATACGCAGTGCTCACATGGGCGGTCAAGCATTAGCACATAAAATACTAAGGCTTGGGTTATACTGGCCAAAGATACAAGAAGATGCTTTGGAGTATATACGTCGCTGTAGGAATTGACAAATTCATTCAATGGTGTCAAAGAAACCAGCAACAGCCCTGGCATCAATCCTTGACCTAATCCCGTTCGCGACGTGGGGGATTGACATCTTGGGGAATTTCATCAAGGAAATTGGCGATCGGGAATTCCTGATCGTAGCGATAGATTACTTCACCAAATGGGTTGAAGCAATTCCACTGGTGACGATCACCAAAAGGAGGGAGGAGAAGTTTGTTTTGGAATCTATCATCCACAGGTTAGGTATTCCGAAGGTTTTGGTCACCAATCATGGGACACAATTCGACAACCCTCAATTTACACATTTCTATGAGACCTATATGATCAAGTATTGTATGTTGTCAATACCATACCCCCAAAGCAATAGTCAGGTAGAAGTAACTAACTAAACTCTACTAGTTGGAGTCAAAAAGAGGTTAGAAACCATAAGGCTTTGTGGGTCGAGGAACTCCCGAACGTGCTATGGGCTTACCGAACGACTGTTCAAACACCAACGGGAGAAACTCCATTCAGATTGACTTATAGGTTAGAAGCATTGGCTCCAGTATAAGTAATGGTAGGGACTCTCATAGAACGAGAGTTCGAATAAAAAATAAAATGAGAAAGGGTTGTTAGATAGCTTAGATTTGTTGGACGAAGTCCGAACGAGAGCTATCACCCAAACTCAGCATTACCAGAGGAGCATTACATCTCACTACAATGCCCGAGTAAAACACCAACAATATCGTTTGGGAGATTTAGTTCTCAGAAAAACCTTAGCATCTAATCCGCATTATCAAAGAAAATTGGATCCTTCTTGGGAAGGACCATACATGATCATGAAACCAGTAGGTTCGGCCTATAAGTTAAAGAGCCTAACAACTGATCATGAGCTTGACCGATTGTGGAATGTGAGACATCTTAAAAAGTTCTATCCTTAGTTGTATTATGGTTGCTATTTTGAGATGTAATCCAAATCAAATTTTCAAATTTTCAATGCAATTTATGTTTCAGACACCAAACCTTTTTTGAATGGGGGCGGATGAAGGTTATAGCAGTACAATCAATTCAAAAGGCTTTGGTGTTAACCGATTGAGTCCTTCAAACACTTAGAAGAATTCTCAGGTATTCTCTAAGTAGAGTCATCGGGTATACCCGAATGAGACCTCCTAACGCTTAAAAGAATTCTTAGGAATTTTTTAAGTAGAGGCATAAGGTATACCCGAATGAGACCTCGTAACGCTTAGAAGAATTCTCAGAAATTCTTTTAAGTAAAGGCATCGGGTAAACCCAAATGAGACCTCCTAATGCTTAGAAGAATTCTCAAGAATTCTCCAAGTAGAGGCCTTGGGTATACCTAAATGAGACTCTCCTCATGCTTAGAAGAATTCTCAGGAATTCTCCAAGTAGAGGCCTTGGGTATACCCGAATGAGACCTCCTAATGTTTAGAAGAGTTCTCAGGAATTCTCTAAGTAGAGGCATCGAGTATACCCGAATGAGACCTCCTAACGCTTAGAAAAATTCTTAGGAATTCTCCAAGTAGAGGCCTTGGGTATACCCGAATGAGTCCTCCTAACGCTTAGAAAAATTCTTAGGAATTCTCCAAGTAGAGGCCTTGGGTATACCCAAATGAGTCCTCCTAACACTGAAAAGAATTCTCAAGAATTCTCTTAGAGGCATACTGTGAAATCCAGCCCAAACCCTAATTGGAAAATCCATTTGTTTGTAGGTCCGAAGACCCAAAGTGAAGGTAGAAGACAATTGTGGGTCATCTCAGTGGAAGACATGGTATTTGACCCAGAACCCATGGAGATTGATGATGGAGTTCCCTATATGGAAACCTTACCTGATTTGGAGAAGAAACTACAAATTGTTGGAGAAGAGCTTGGTTGATGGACTTGAAACCTAGTTTGACATATTTTGGAAGGTCCCTCAATGTTAGGTAACTCACTTGATTGAGTTGGGAGAAGCCCCTTTGGAAATTTCAAGTTTGGAGTTAGAAAACCTGATTTTTCGGCTTACTCTCAGTGTTGTTTGATCACCTTGGTCGATCACCTGACCGACCAACCATGAGCGTCCAACAGTGATAGGAACTGTTTTGTAAAACTCTGATTTTTAGGTTTTTGATGCTCTATATATTATAACTTTGTGGAAAATAGCCCCATTATGTTCCTAAGCCTCCAAAGAACGTGGGAAGCCTCTCTCAAGCACTCACATTGGAATTTTGGAAGATCCTCATCAAATCCTCAAAGCTTTTCGGCGAATCTTCTTCCTTAAGGTTGGTATTCACTCCTACTCTCACTTGATTTACTCTCCGATTGAATTCTTCTATTCTTTGTGATTACGAGGATGATCTTATGTCATTCCCATGATTGATCCTCCAATCTCTGCTGTTCCAGAGTGGATCTTCATACACTCTATGACTTTGTGGATCTCCACATGATGATTTTGAAGGGAAATCAAGGTTGATCTTCATGATTGAATATTCATTCTAGGTTTTTTATTTATAAAGCATGCTAGATTCATTCCTATGATTATTTCTATCTATGATCTACTGTTCTTTTCTTCCTAGAGTGAATTCTCATTCTCTCTAGCCTTCCGTAGAATCCACGGATTGATTTTGCTAAAAACCTAGTTTTGATTAAATTAGAATTCTACTCTTATGATAATTGTTGATGCCTAATCTATGCTAGATGATCTTACTTTACTATTCTAGAGTTTCCCTTAAAATTTTGGAGTGTTTCGAATTCCAAAGTTGAGTTTCGAATAAAAAAACAAGAGGTTCTATCAGTACAAAACTAGCTTGGTCAATCAGCTGACCGACCAACAGAGTCAGTGACAACAAGGTGACCCTGTTTTGATTCATTTCACTTCCAATCTTCGAGAATTTGTTCCTAATGCCTATGCTTGTTTAGGGTTTAGTTGCTAACTTTGGACCTTTCCTCATACTTTTCTCTGGAGTTTTTCGAGATTAAATAAGGTAAGGATGTTTGTTCCCAAATAACCTATTATATTTAATTCGAATTGCATGATCATACTACTGTTTTCATAACTTACTTATAGTTACATTGTTGTTGTAATTACTGCAACTACATTAGTGTGATATACTTGTTATTTTGATTATGAATGATTGGTTATTTCTGTGACGGCCCTAACCTTGACCCCAATACTCTTTTGTCTGTAAGTCCGAAGACCAGAAGTAGAAGTGAAAGTCAACTATGGGCCATATTAGTAGAAGACATAGTGTTTGACTCCGAACCTATGGAGATTGAAGATGATGCCCCATACTTGAAGATAGTGTTGGATATAGAGAAGAGACTACACCTTGATGAAGAGAAGATTAGTTGATGACCTTAGAGCTGATATGATTTAAAGCCATTTTTCCATGCTAGGTATGTTAAAGTATATGTGTTTAAAGTTTTGTTTGATTACGAGTAGTGGAAGACCCTCAAATCCCTGTCTTTGGCTTTGCTGACAACCTGGGTCGACTGCTTGGTCGACTGGGCCATGCTACCCAACCAATCGACCCAGAGTTGCTGAACTCGAACAAAATCTTCTGTTTTGAGTATCTTGCTATATATACCCCATGACTTCGTGATTTTAGTATCCCTAGCCTCCAAAACACTTAGAGAACGAAGGGAAACCATCTCCAAGCCTCCAAGAGTGAAGAAAAAGACCTAATCTTGCAATCTTGCAAATTCTCTCTCTTGTTCTTCAATTAAAGGTTAGTATTCAATATTTTGTATTATTGATTCATTCTTTCCATGATCACTCTCATCTCTGAACTGAGATTATGATGAAGATGCTGCAACCTTGTAGTCATATCTTTACAATCTCTTTTCATTCTCTTGTACCATGATCATCTCATTCATTCTTAACATGATTTTTATGATTTCTTCTTAAACTATGATCATATTCTTATTTCGATTTGTTCTAGCATTATAGATGCTTCTCTATGATTATTCATACCTCTGATCTATTGTGTTCTTGTACTAGAATGAGATCTAATCATCTCTAGTTCATCTCTTTCATTCAGAGCATGTTTCCAATGAAAACCATGATTTTTACCAAAATAGAAACTATGATTCCAAATTATTAAGTAATGGCTTTAATGGTTGTTTGATGTCTAAATTATGCTTTTTAGTCTTAGACTACTGTGTTAAACATTCTCTCCAAGTTTCGTCGCATTCCAGTTTGTGTAGCATAGGTTTCGGATCAAGATTCTATTCTTGAATTCGGATTTGCTCTTGGGCAGATTGCCTGGGTCGACTGGATCACTCAACCCAGCCAATCAACCCGCAAGAACAGAATCTGATTTCTTCGTCCGATTCGATTCGATTGATGCTTATTCTTTTAGGACTACTTCCTAATGATTGTGTGATGCTATTCTAGGGTTTGTTTGCTAACTTTGGATTCATCCTCTTGTTCGTCCGGAATATACTCGAATCTATTTAAGGTAAGGAAAGTTGTTACCATATTAACATAGATTGCATAGATTTAGTTTCTAATTTGGGAACTACTTAGATTTGCTACTGTTATGTTAGTTTCTATTATGATATGAATGCTGCAAGTACATTAGGATCTTATTTCCTTATTTACTTTATGTACTTGGATCATGTATGAAGGCTTATTCATGTATGTTGCTTATTTATTTAATCTTGTCTTATTATACTCTTTCATATGATGAGATATCTGTCGTGGATGATATGACTGAATTATGATTGTGATTGCTTAAGTATGATTTGGGATTGGGGAATGTACTTTTGACATTTCTGTCCTTGGACCTCATTGGGAGTAGTATGGGATGTTTCCAATGTTGCCCTTTGACACTTTCCCGGATTATTGGTTTTCATACCTAGGACTTGTCTAGCAGTGTTTGGCTAGGTTATACCCTTGTTATATCAGACCCGATTCGGAAGGGTATTGAGACCGAACGACCCATGGTAGCAATGGGGATTCATGGGTGCTCAAGACCGGTGAGTTATATCCGTGAGGGGACATGAATCACATTGTGGGGACCATTTATGGGAAGAGTTGCATATGGATAGACTTGGGCTCATGGGGGTTCAAGACCGGTAACCAACCCGTGAGAGGACATGAGAGCTTCCCGTTTACTATATATGGATGACCTATAGGGTTGATGAGTCCGTATTTGAGAGAGTCAGATACGCTGACTCTAGTGTGAAGGATCCCGAGAGGGGAGGAATGGACGTATCTGGATCTGAGTTGATGTAACTAAGTAGAAGACTTGCATTGGGCTAGGCTTTACCCTGACATGCGCCAATACTTAGACCAAACAGTGATGTGAGAGAGAGGTGACTTAACCCCCAGCCATGGATTGTCCGAGAGGGATGACAGACCCTTTTGCCAACCGAGGATGAGTGTTTGAGACCTACCCAAAGAAGTATGGTGCTATGACTTAAAGCATGTCTGCCTATAGAGACCACCATACATAGAGTTAGATTCATACATGCATTGTCTGACTCATATCATATCACTTTATGCTTTGTTTATGTTACTATGTTATTTATGCTATTATGGAATAACTTGCCTTGCTGAGTTTCTTTTGAAACTCACTCCTTTTTGTACAACATCTTTTGTTAGATTATTCTACAGGTCTTGATGGCTATGAAGTGCAATATGAGGAAGCGCAAGATGAAGAAGCGTACCATAAGCAAGGTGTTGGCGACCATGAAGATTACTTTGAGGATTCCTCGAGTGGTCTCACTGGTTGCCAAGATTAGCTCTACTGTGGAGTGGGAGCGTCTGAGCGTAATTGATGAAGTCTATGTTATGAAGACGTTTTTTATAAATTAGAATAGACTTTAGCTTAGTTAGATTATATCTTTCTTTCTTATCTTTAGAATCAGTTGTAATCTCCTTTGACTTTCGAACTACATTCCGTGTACTCGTGGGAGTGAGATTCCACCTCACTCTACATTTGATTTTATATATATCTATTGGTATCATTTCCGCACTCTGATGATTATCTCATTACTTTACTTTGATTCATTTGAATAATATTGTTACCCTTGATTTAGTGTTGTTCTTGATTATATTGTTGTGAATGTGGGAGGTTGA
Organism: Hakea prostrata; assembly: GCF_041222555.1. Classification (NCBI taxonomy): domain Eukaryota; kingdom Viridiplantae; phylum Streptophyta; class Magnoliopsida; order Proteales; family Proteaceae; genus Hakea; species Hakea prostrata. Next base: position 22,091,653 of record NC_142604.1, read on the forward strand.
TTTTACTAACTACTGGATCTTGTGGACTGTGGATCACACATTTGGGTATGCCAAATAGGTACCCTGAAGATCAAGTTTAGGAATGATCATATCCATTTAGCACAATAACATAATCAAAAGCAAGAACAAATCATTGTATTCAAGTAATTTATTAATAAAAGTCAAGAAAGGATCTCAGAAGGATCACCAAAGAATATCAGAGTGCGGAATAACATGATACCAAATCAAAAGACAACTGTAGAGTATAACGGAAATATACTCCACAACATATACGGAAGGTAGATCGAAATCTAAAGTAAAGCTCTAAGCTAATACAAGTAAAACAAAAGTCTAGAAGAAACAAGAGAAGTCTAATCAACATCTTCAGTTGGCTCTTCTTCTTCTTCAGTCTTCATCTTCTTCACCTTTGGGTTATGCTCTTGAAGCTTCAGATCATCATCTAGCACATGATCCCATCAACAAACAAGACGATGCCGGTTGCCATCAATAGGAGCCATCAATGCAGTCCAAATCTGTGTGTTGGCTGCCTTGCTGGTCAACACCTTGTCCAAGGACTTCCGTAGCTATACCATGTATGGAAAGGTCCTCCGTACTATGCAACACGTTCTCTTTTGATCTTGCAATGTCATCTAAAATCAAGTCCCCCGAAGGGTAAGCTCAAAAGAACTTAGCAAGTCATCCAAACACAATAAGCATCTTCACATGCATTCACAAACAAACATACATGCAATGATATGAAACAATAAATGCAATTATGCTTCTAACTCTATATGTGTATGTTGGTCTCTATTGGCAAACATGCTTTAAGTCATAGCGCCATACTTCTTTGGGTAAGTCAGTCAGTCTCCCTCAGCCATCTAGGCATCTTGGGCTTTGCCGGTGGTAGTTCGGTAAGGCATCCCTTGGGACATTCCATGGCTGGGGGTTTAGGTCACCGCTCTTTCACATTACCATTGGTCTAAGTATTGGGCATGTCAAGGTAAAGCCTAGCCAAATGCAAGTCTTCTACCTTCTTATATTAACTTAGGTCCTGAAACGTCCATTCCTCACCCCGGGCGATCCTTTCTGATATCCTTCTCACTAGAGTCAGCATAGTCTTGGACTACGGACTCATCAACCCTATTGGTCATCCACAAATAATAGATGGGAAGCTCTCATGTCCTCTCACGGGTTGGCTACTGGTCTTAAGCACCCATGAGCCCAAGTCTACTATTTGCAACCCTACCAATAAATGGCCCCCACAATGTGATTCATGTCCCCTCACGGGTTGGTTATCGGTCTTGAGCGCCCATGAATCCCCATTGCTGCCACGGGTCATTCAGTCTCAATACCCTTCCGAATCGGGTCTAATATAATAGAGGTAATCCTAGCCAAGCACTGCTAGACCAGTCCTAGGCATGTCAAACAGTAGTTAGGTAAAGAGTCAAGGGTTACCATAGGAAAGCGTCCCATACCACTTCCACTGGTGTCCAAGGACAAGAATGCCAAAAGGGCATTCCCCATTCCACAACTACAACCTAGGCATTCACATCCATCATGATTCCATATAAATCACACTCGCATTCATATCCACATCATAGTCCAAATCACATTCTTATAATCAATAATCAATTCTAATATGTAATTAACAATATGGACATGCTACTGTAGTTGTAGAAGTATTATGATGTAAAGGAATTGACACAACAGCAGCTAGGTCATTCATTCATGTCATATTACAATAAGACATGTAAATAGGCATATGTGAGTTGGAATACTCACCTCGTAATTCGAACTTAGAGTCTTCAAATAAGAGATCAGAGAATAGATCCAAAATCACCTAAACAAGCTTGACAAAACATGTATAGGTCATAAGAAGTAAATCCAAGAGATAGGAGTCAAAAAGGAGCAAAATTGGAGTTACTGTCACTGTGGGTCGATTGGGCAGCCTGGCCCAGTCGACCCAAGCAGTCTACTCAGTGAACAGTGTTCGACAACAAACACCAAATCGGTCATAATTTCTTTGTTTGAAGTCCGATTGATCCGAAATTCGAAGGGGAACCTCACACAAACATACTAAGACTATCTAGCATGGATTAAACCCCATATATGAAAAAAAAAATCATACTTACAACAATACTTACTAATTTGGAAACAACATGGTTTTCATTGCAAACACACCATGGATTCAAAGGAGGGATTAGAGTGAACAAGGTTTCACTCTAATGGAACATTAGAAACAGATCGAAGATGAATACTAACATGAGAATGGATCTAACATGCTATAGAATTAAGATTAAACATGCATGCATGAAGATATCAATGATCTCTTTTAGAAAATCAAATATGGAGATCATAGCATCATTGGAATGAATGGAGATTCATTCAAAGAGGAATATGTACAGTAGATCATGCTTCAGAAATTGATAAGAAACAAGTCTACAATAGGTTAGGATAGAAACTTACAAGGATGATGAATCATGTTAACAAAACCAATCAAAAACATGGAGAATTGCCATATGGCTTCAAGGAATGCATAGAGTGATTGGGGATTCACTCTGACACAAGGAGATCAAAGAATAGGTAGTTACAGTTGTGTAACACCTTCTCCACAATCAAAACATTAAGCTAGAACAGTAGAAGAGAAGAGATTAGAGAAGAAAGAGGTAGAATACCAACCTTGTTGAAGAAGAATCAAAATAGAAACTTGGAGGCAAATCTTGGGGATCTTCCTTGGCTTGAGGAGGAGGCTCTAGGGTGCTTCCCATGTTCTCCAAAGGCTTAGGAACATAATGGGGCTGATTACCACGAAATTCCAATATATAGAGTACCAAAAACCTTAAAAAAATATAATTTTACGCATAAGCCCCTCACCGGGCAGCCTGGCTGGGTTGATTGGCCCAGTCTACCCAGCTAGTCGACCCAGGCTGATAGCAGCAAGCCCAAAAATAGGGATTTCAAGCTCCAAACCTCAATATTTTTATGGGGCTTCTCCCAACTCAACAAGCAACTTACCTAGCATAGAGGAATGCCTTCAAACCATGTCCAACTATGCTTTAGGTCCATCAACTAAGCTCTTACACATCAAGGTGCATTTCATCTCCAAATCAAACAAGGTTTTCAAATAGGGTATTCCATTATCAATTTTCTAAGGGTTTGGGTTCAAAAACCATGTCTTCAACTGAGATGGTCCACAAGCCTTCCTCCTTCACTTCAGGTCCTCGGAACTACACTAGGGAGAGGTTTGACTTGACTTCTTAGGACCTTCTAAACATATCAACACTATACTCAAGGTCCAACTTCAAGGTCAAACATCAAACAAGTTCTTCTTCATCCAAAACAAATAGGGTGTCTAATTTAGGGTTTGGGCTGGATTTCACAAGTATGGTGATTTATCTTAAAGCATGTCTGCCAATAGAAACCAACATATATAGGGTTAGAAGCATATTTGCATATTGTTTCATATCATTTGCATTCATGCCCTGTTCTTGGTCTTGAGATTGTGATTGTTTGTAGTTGTCAATTGTGATTGAACTGCTTGCTGAGTTCTTTTGAACTCACCCTTCGGGGGATATGCTTTTAGATGACTTTGCAAGTTTAGAAGAGATCTTGTGCACCAGTACAGAGGATTGTTCCTTATATATTACAGTTGCGGACATAGTGGGAGAAGCTAGTGACCAGTGGTACGACCCGTACACTGATATGGACCACTTTGATGGCTCCTATTGATAGTAGTAGACACCATCTTGCTCGTTGTTGGGATCAAGAGTTAGATGAAGATCCAAAGATGCTAGTGCATAAGCCCAAGGTGATGAACGAAGCTCAAAGAATAAGAAGAAGAAGAACCGATGGAAGACTTGATTTGACCCTTAGACTTCTTTGTTTCCTTACTTCCCATAGT